>NW_004955487.1:3538157-3567986 GCF_000276665.1 Chinchilla lanigera
ACCCAGAGGCAGTCTTGTATATGCCAGAAGCTTTGAATTTTAAAGTTCCAACAGTGAGGCAAATATCCTTTGTGTTTTGGGAAGCTTCTGCACAATGCGAGATGTAATTCAAACACCATATTGAGAGGGTCAGAGTCGCGATGGCTGCAGAAGGGTATTCCCTATGTTCCATCTTGCATCTGCTAAATTCATTTGCATATGGTATTATGTCCCCTTGGAAAAAAATCCACTGGACTAATCCACTTGTAATTTCTACTACTTTTCAATGCTTTTCAATTTAGGAAAATCACTATAAACTACAACAGTTACACATATCATCGTGGACACATTTTTCTTAGGTTATGATGGGTACCGTTCTTTCAATATTTTCATCCCCAGCATGTAGTATTTAGGTTAATTTGCAAAGTCTTTCTGATGAGTAATGATGGAGATAAACTAGAGGAGGATTAGAAAAAGGGAAATTATGACTTCTAGAAAACTTAGGGAGAAAAGCAAAAAGAAATGTTGTCAGCACTGTAGAAACCTCAATCTCCATTAAACCCAATGACAACGACTTTTATGCCCACTGATAAAGATGATTAATCACAAGAAAATAAGCTTATAGTGTGTGCTTTGGATACACTATCACTTCACTGGGAATTTCAACCCCTTATGACTTCAGTGCTCAAATACAAATTTGATTATGCTAGCTCTCATCTGATCATGAGAGCAGAAAGACAGCTCCAGCATTCAGAAAGTTCTCAACTGGCATCAGAATTTTGACTTCACTCTCAAACTCAATTTTAAAAAATATATTACTTTATTATTATCATCCTAATTTGATGTGCACTGTATCCATGCTGTGCAAAATGTTTCTTGGGCTGCAGTAGCTTATAGTGTGCCCAAAGTATGTGAGTTATGCAGGGCCCTTGGCTAAGAGCTTTGCAAAGAAACCAAAGCTACCAGGAAAAGGAATGGGTTAGTACTTGGCTCTCTGTTCCAGTGCCATGTTCTGGTGTGTGATGAGTCCACCCATTAATAAGACAAAAACAAGCCAGCCCTATGGATTGTGTCACCCTTGGGGCAAAGTAAAGAATTTCTCATCACATCTTAGAAAAAAGAAACTAACCAATCACAATGCTCACAGTTTAAATCAACACACAAATTGTAGGCATAAGCAAAAGTAGAGGATAATTCTGACTTTTATTTCAATAACACATTTGTTAAAAAGTGCCAGTAGTTCAGAGGAATATAAAGACAGACAGTGGCTTACGGTAAAAGGAATAAAAATTGAACAAGTAATATTGTAAAAAAAAAAAAAATAAGCGTCTCAGAAGAGTGGTATTCCAAAGTGACTCAATGTGTGGTTAACTCCATGAATCTGAGAGAGGAAGACTCTCTAAAACTCGCACAGTGTGGCAAGAAGAGTTACTTGAGGAGAAGAAATGAAAGTTGGTTGTTAAATCTGATAGAAGCCCTCATCTGGTCATGAGAGCAGAAAGACAGCATGGATACAGTGAACATCAAATCAGGATGATAATAATAAAGTAATATATTTTTTTAAATTGAGTTTGACAGTGAAGTCAAAATTCTGATGCTGTTTAAAATGTGCTGGTTTTAGAATGACATTTTCTAAGGTCCTACATTTTGATATCCTTGTTGTGTTTTTCATAGTGAGAGACACCTGAAAAGAATACAAAGTGGGAAAGATTGGGAAAATGCATTAACTTATATATTAATGATTATATATCAATCATAATTGGAATATAAAACTAAATGTAATATACATTAATACACACACTCTCATTGCAATGGTTTACTTCTTTGTCATTTTACATAACCACTATGAGATGCTGCAGGTCAGCTAAAGGTTTCCTATGGGTCTGATCTACTTGCAGTCTGGTTCTCAGAATTAAGGAGCAATGTCTATTAAAGATTTGCTGTTTGGTTGGACAACTAAAGAACTGAAGAGCTAGCCAGGCATTACAGTGTTGGCCTGGTATAATGCCAGAACTCTGGGAAGCTGACACAGGAGGATCACAAATTCAAGTCCAGCCTGGGCCACTTTGCAACTCAGCAAGATTCTGTTTCAAAATTTAAAGAGTTTAATAGGGCTGGGGATGAAGCTCCATGAAAAGGCTCTGGTACAATCCCCAGTACTGCAAAACAAAACAAACTGAAGAGCTGAAAAGCATGCAGTGTTGTTCAGAAGGACCTACTCAGACACTGTCTCACAGATTCACCCACACCTGTTTGTCCCAGCAAAAATGTGGAGAGGCCCAAAGGACATGGAGTACAAACATGTAATCCTACCACCGGACACACTGCACAGCAGCAAGGTGCAAAACCCCTTCCATCCTCTGTTATGGGCTGTCACAGAAAACCTGCAAAAACAGATTTAAATAAGATCCAGAATCTCCTTACGGACCACCCAAAATGTGCACAGTATAAATATATACTTCTCACCTTACCAAGAACCAGAAAGAACCCCAGTTTCAGCAAGAAAAGATAATCAAAATGTTAGCAACAAAATGACACAGATATTGGAATTATTTGGATTTAAAGGCAACCTAAAAAAAATCAAAAAGTATCGGCAAATTAATAGGAAATACAAAAGAAAATCAAATGAAAATTTTAGAGCAAATATTATGCAGTAAGTGGAATGAAAAAAATACTGGATAGACTCAGCCTTAGATCTGAGGTCACAGAAGAAATGATCAATGAACCTGAGATTAAAGAATAGAACTTGCCTAATCTGAAATGGCAGACAGAGAGAAATGAGCAGAGCCTCGGGGACTTGTGGAATTATAACAAAAGGTCTAAATCTTATATTGTTGAAGTAGCAGAAAACCAGGAGACAGAGCCCAGTGCACCAGAATAAGACAAAGGAATACAACTGAAAATCACCCAAACTTGATCACAGACATAAATCTAAAGATTCAGGAAACCAAAAGAAATACCGCTGAGAATAAATTCAAAGGAACTCTTGTCAAGACACATCAGAAGCAAAATCCAGAAGATAAAACACCAAAAAAATTTTGAATGTGGCAAGAGAAAAAGACAGTAGATTTCTCATCATAAATCACAGAAGGCAGAAAGCAATAGTACAATTTGCTTCCAGTGTAGTAAGGTAAAGCACCCACCAAGAATTCTTTTTTTTTTTTTTTTTTTTTGTACCGGGAATCAAACTCGGAACCTGCACTTTTGAGGCAGGCATTTATGCCACTGAGCTATATCCCTGGCCCCCACCTAGAATTCTTTATCATGCACAAGTAAAAAGGAAAGTGAGACCCTTGGGTGACAAGAATGCTGCAGAACTTTGTCATCTGTAGATCATCCCATGAAGAATGGCTACAGGGAGTTCACAAAATAAAGGAAATGAAGAACAAAACTTGGGATATCAGGAAGAATAAACAAAAGAACAAAGCTAACAAAAACATGACCAAATACAATACACTTTTCCTCTGCTTGAGTTTGCTGAGTTATGCTTGAAAGTTAAGGCCAAAATCATAGCATTATCTGATGTGGTTCTCATATTATGTAGAGAAAATATGTATGACAATCAAGTAACAAATACAGGAGAGGAAACAGACTTTAAGACTGATAAATTGTCAATACTAGTTATTATGTTTTGTGTCTAGATGTTCCCTGAAAACCTTATGTGATCATAGGGCTTTTTCAGAGGTGGCTGAATCTAGAGTGCTTGGTGTTGGAATTAAGGGTGTATGATTAGTAAATCAGTCCACTGATTGGTTTGGCATAGGTCTGGCTAGAGTTAAGAGTGTGTGTGCTACATCCACCCTAGGATGGATAGCCTGCATACAGTATAAGGGACAAAAAGAGTCTTCCCGCCTTTTGTTGCTCTTGCTGTCTTTCACCACTATGAACGGTTGCCCCTCTACAATGTGTCACCCTTCCTTGGAGTCAGCCAATTATGAACTGAAACCTCTACAAACTGTAAGTTAAATAAACCTTTCTCCCTTTAACTTTGAGTGCCATGTATTTTGTCTTAGCAATGAGAAAAGTAACTAAGACACCAGTCTACTGTGACAAGTTAAACATGCCTGATTTAATACTTACAGCCATGACTAAACAATTGTATTAAAACACACTAAAAGACATTTGATATAAATCAAAATTGAATTTTAACACTATAACACCCAGGAGGGCAGGAAAAAAAGAAACAGAAAAACCAAAACCATAGGAGAAGAAAAAATCCACTAGCAGATTTGCCTTAAGCCATTATCCTGTTTAATCTCTAAAAACCGATTGACCAGTTAGTTGAGCATTTGATGTGAGGCAATTAAAAATATTTTAGAATATATTGTGGATGTGATTTAGAAAGTCAGAACTTACTAAATTACTTCATTATATATTCCTAAAATATATCTTCATTTCTATTTTGTAGACCAGATAATAAATTATTTTCAACTTTACTTTTGTTAATTAGATAAATCAAACAAGCTAAAACAAAATACATAACCCTGGTGAAAAGATTTGGGGGCTTACTCTAGTCTATATCACCAACCTGATGAGTTCAAGACAGGATTAATCACTGCTTTGACACTTTTTTTCTTTCCTGTGACACTGAGGACTCTAACCACTACCTCTTTGCTAAATTCCTCTCTCTATCTATGTGGGCCATGTGGGTTTTCTTAACTTCGATGTTGTCCCACAGGTGGGCCCAAGGGAGATTTTCACAAGTGAGTTCCCCAGGTTAAAGAATGCACATGTACAAGACATCAACAACAACCACAGACAGCATGGAGCAGAGCACAAGAGCCACTTGCATCTCTATTGTATAATTCTTACACAGGTTGCTATCTCATATTTACATTCTTACATGCTAGCCTCATTGGTACATGCATAGTTATCCACTGCTAAGTCATGGGTACAGAACTGTATTCCACTGTGCACTTGTACTAGACAAGTGGTGTCACATCTTCAAGTCTCCTTAGATGCCCCTGATCTTTGAAGCAGTCTGAGTGGTTCCCCACCCTCAGATTTAGGATAAGTATAATACTCAGGCCTGGAAAATCATAAGAGTTTACACATTTGGCCACAGCTGGATAAGCCCATGGTCCAATCCCAGAAAAGAGACACAAGTGTTTGTTGTGTTTGAGGAGTATTACAATTAAAATATCTTCTAAAGTCTCATGTATTTAGAAGGTGATTGGATCATGGCAGTATTGTATTCATCATGGATTTGTCCACTAAATTCAATAAATCAATGTGCTCTTAGGAGGTTGGGCCCAGGTGGAGGTTGTCGCAGAGGCATGACCAGGAAGGGTATATTCTGCTCCTCCCTTCTGTCTCTCCTTCCTAGCTTCCCTGGGTGATAGGTTTCCCCTACCATGTCCTTCTGCTATGCTTTTTCTGCTTTGGAGCCAGCCTACCATGGACTGAACCCTCTGAAAATCATGACCAAATTAAATCTCTCATCCTTTATGTTGCTGGTGTCAGTATATTGTCCTGACAATAAGAAAATGGACAATACAAGGAGAAAGAAATTAGTACTCTAGTTCCCTCTGGATTAGTGTCTGGGTGCATGAAGGCAACAAGCTTCTGACAGACATCTTGCTGTCCATGAACCCTACAAATGAAGCCACCACTGAAGAAATTTGAACAGTACAGAAGCAGAGAGCGTCCTTACCAGGGCCTGGATTAGGTTATCACTGGATCCTTATATTTTGCATGATGAGCCAACATAGTCCCTATTTGTGTTTACCATTATCTACTTCTTAGTTTGCTCTTTATTCATATTGTGAGTTTCTCATGCAAGAGAAATCACATGGTATTGAAGTTTGTGTATCTGATTTATTTCATGTATTATTGCCTCAAGTGCTTCCATTTTTCTAATGGAAGAGGACCAAAAGATAGAGGGAGAAGTGAAAGAAGGAGGGGGAAGGGGATGTAAAAAGAACTAAGATGTATTATGTGCATGCATGAACTCCCCACAATGAATGTGATCATTATGAACTGCAAACATGGACTAATACAAATTTTAAAAATTATTTTTAATCAGGCTGCTGTGTCCTCACCAATCCTGGAGCCAGATCATCTTACCTCTCGCACACAAGTCAGTTCAGTCTTGAACAAGGAGCATCTAGTCCTCAGGACAGGATGCACCTGCAAAGTCTCCACTAAATTCTAGAAACAGGTATTTGTCATCAGGAAAGTGCTTTCTTGAACAGCTTTCCAAAGGAAGAGTCTTAGTGGGTATCAGAGGAACATCATTTATTTTTTAAAGCTACAAGCAAGCATTTTTGCCTGCTGATAATATATATTAAAATAAAACATAACTAGAAAAACAGTTACCTAGCCTGCTACAATCACTGTGCAGAGCCTGTGATCTTTATCTTATCAACTTATACGAACAGCTCAGTACACTTTTGCTGAATTGATTTTTTAAAAGAATCAATTTCCCTGCATGAGTCTGGGCTACTTTGCAAATATCTAGTTAAAATATTTATCTTAAAGTAACAAGTTATCAAATAATTGTAAATCGCTGATTATAGAAATGATGCTTATCTTGATGGACTCAGAAGTAATTCAAACACACCATATTAGAATTTATACTGCAGATAAAATACATCTATTTATCTCAAATGGCATAGATACGGGCTAAAGCAGTATTTTTCAAAGTCATGAAAATGAAGTAATAGCAAGTCGAGTAAGGAATTTGAAGGCTGACAGCCACAGACAGCCTGGCATGCAATTTTCTCTTCATTCTGCAGCAAGGAAGTATTGATTATTTGCATTCTGGGCCTACCTGGGTCCAATATCTTTGCGGGTTTTGTGGATTGTGGTGAAATTGTGTGTGGAGTTCCTGAATGAATGTCATCAGCTAAATTCAATTTGGGTCTACATAAGAAAGAAACCAACAAAATACCCACATTAAAAAAAAGGTTATCTCAAGGCTTACCATCATTTTTCTCTGTTAAAGCCAGTAGTACATAACCATGTTTTGTCAGGTGAAAATAGCTATATAACATAAGACATGGGGCTGGGGATTTAGCTCAGTGGCAAAAGCGCCTGCCTGGCAAGCGCAAGGTCGTGAGTTCGGTTCCCGGTACCGGAGAAAAACCAAAAAAAAAAAAAAAAAAAAAAAAAAAAAAATAACATAAGACATTATTATAATTCAATGTACAACTGAAATGGAAAATAAAAACAACCACAGAGCCAGGCATAATCTTGAGGCAGCATCAGTCCTTTTCCCATAGCCCTGTGGTGCTTGCTATTCCCTCCAAAAGCCTCCTTTTTTGCTGCTTCAGATGCAAATTTGCAACTTTCTCCAGGTCCCCAAGTGACCAGCAGGAGGTGGTTAAGTTCTGTAGCTACCACATCCCAGGCTGTCCTGCAGAAAAACACTGGGTCGAGCAAGAACCACCCTCTGCCAACTCTCCAACCAGTGCTAGAGGACCAGAGTATTCTCCAGCAATTATGTTTTCACTATCTCAACATGACAGGAGGAGCAAGTACTGTGTGTATTTGGAAAAGGAGGATGTGTGAGGGATGCAGGGTCTTAGGGTAAAAGCAGTGCTTCCAAGCTATAGAACCCAAGAAATACCAGATCAGATTTTATAAAAAGGTCCAAGTCTTAACACTATTAGGAAGTGTGAGATGGTGATTCAGTCTGTCTAAGTGGCGGTAATTTCCAATCAACAGGTATTTACATGTTTGCATCTACAAAGCAGAAAATCTAAGGATATGACTCCTTAGATTTAGTCCTGTTAAAAAGAGGCAAAGAAAAAAGGTAGGTATAGAGATTCTAAATTCCAAAAAAGCAATAAAATAACAAGCCACTACATAAACCTACAGCATATTTTCACATAAAATAAATAAACAAATAAATAAAATTTCTTTTCACATAAAAAGAAATAAATTTAATTCTGTTATATCAAACTCTTCGAGAATTCAGTAGTTTCTAGGTCAGAGAATGTATAACTTTTTCTAAGACTTGTAGCAAGCCACCCTCTGCTTTCCCAGCCAGGAAGTAGCCCATGTTGCATGCTGAGCAATTAAAATAACTGACTTGCTCCAACACAGCCTGATTATACCAGTTAATCCTTGTTCTGAGGAATGTTCATAATGAACCAGGAAGACAGAGGGGTCACCAGCAGGCTGACATCTGGTTTCAGGAAAACTAACAGCAAAACTCTGAAAAGAAACTGTGATTATAAAATATTCTTGAAAAGTGAGTGTCTTGTATCAAGCACTTTACAAAATAGGCATCTTGTTGTTTCATATAGAACTGACCTGTATTTTTACAGGGCCTAGAAAGAAACTAAGGATCAATCATTATGAAGAAAACTGATGTGTCAGAAAACAACCATTGCAGGAGTCAAGACTAAAGGCAATGTCACCAATCATTGTGACAGTCATCTGGCAAAAGCAACTTCTAAATCCCAGATAGGCATCAGAGAACATGCTCTAATGCTCAGGCTCCGTGATGGTGTGAGCTGCCGCTGGTAGTTTAGATCCGGATGTAGGAAAAACTCGGGGGACTGAAGTGTACATTCTTGACGTGCTGTGCTACTTTCCCTAGGCCTCATTTCTATCTGTGTTCATAAAAGAAAGCAATTCCACCCGCCCCCTTCCTGGCTTATTCCTAGAAAAAGCAGACCTCAGAGGCCTGGAATAGAGGACATGAAGAGTATTTCTTCCCTATTTCACATTTTATTCCTTTCCTAGACCTGTACAAGATTCCCATCAGTGCCATCTGCTAACTGAGATTGCTCCGATGGCTGTTTCCTCACTAACTACACAAATCACCACATGATGATCATGTTATTTTAGTCTCTGGAAGCCAGTATGTATCACCTATTTAGACATCTGTCTCAAAGATACAGTGTTAATATTCCTCTCTAAAAGTTAGTACATGGACGGAGATATACCTCACTGGAACAGTGCCTACCTGGCAGACCTAAGGTTCTGAGTTCAATTCTGAATTACCACCCCCTGCTGAAAAGTAGGTACAGGTTTCTACTTTTTCAAACACATTTTTAACATGTCCAGGTACAAGTTTCTACTTTTTTCAAACACATTTTTAACATGTCCATTTAAAACACATTCTACCATGGAAAAACACATTTTTAACATGTCTGTTGGTCTGTGTACATATGCAAAAATCACTGCTTTAAAACAACACAAAACAAAAAAATCATAAATTTGTAAAACTTCAGATTGGGTCATCACTGGAATCACAGTAGAGAAATTACACTAGTGATCATTTCCTAGACTCTAGAAGCAGAAACCTGCCCTTTTGCATAAGTTAGCATCATCATTGTGGATATTAAGATTTTGTGTTTAGATATCAATTTACCTTCATTTTTCATCTTATTTCACACAGAGTTTAGTGTGGTTTATAGAAGTTATCAACCTGGCCTCAGGTCAGACAATAACAGTCAGACAAGCTTGTGTTCCATTAAGCCACTCAAACTGAAATGTCTGTGGGTTTCTAATAAGCAAAGTGACTCATGTTGAATTCCAGGTAAGTGACAGTACTAGATATGTGGATCATCACTAATATACCTAAACTATTACCCCTGTGGCTGCTGCTTCAAGCCAATGTGTTTGTCTATGTCGCTGACATTACAAAGTTACAGAAACTGAATGAAAAGGAGCCCTGTCTGGCAGTGACACTGAATTCCACCATCTGTGAATTATTCTGTTACAAAGCTATAAGACCCTGATGTGACTTCAGTGTTTGTCCCCCAAGGTTCATGTTGGGGGCTTGAAACCTGTGACACTAGTGACAGGCAGGGCGGAGCCTTGAAAAGATGGAGCCCAGTGGGTAGTGATTGGGCCATAGGGTGCCACCCTTGTAGAGATAAATGCCCATTTGATGGGACTAGGTTAGGTCCCCCAGGGCCTGCACTAGTCACCATGAGATCAGCTTAATACAAGGGAGGTTCCCCCACTTGTATGAGGCACTCACCAGATGTGGCGTCCCACCCTAGAATGCCCCAGCTTCCAGAACTATGAACTAAGTAACACCTCTTCTTTATACTTACCCAGTCTTGGGCATTTTATAGCAACAGAAAACAGGCAGAGACAGACCCATGTCAGGATAGGATATGGGGACTAGGCTTCCCAATAGAGGAAACTGTAAACACAGTAGACACATTGCCCATTCTCTCTGAACACAAGCTGCTGTGTACTGAGCACCAAAGACCAGGCAAAATGTCATTTCCCTTAATGCTAAATAGTCCTTTCTCAACAATGGTTGCTATATTATATATTGCTGTCTTCAAATCAGTTGTTCAGATTATATATATAAGCATCAAAATTCGTTCAGAAAAAAAATGTAAGCATTAACTGTTCCTTTCAATAAACCAATAGACATTAGCAGTTCAATTGTCCCAGCTATACTTCTATATATGTATATATTTTTTCCTTCCTTCTTCCTTTCTTTTCTCCTTTCCCTCATCCCAGTTGTCCCTTCCCTTTGATCAATTTCTTTCCCTTTCATAATATCTACTGTACCTTTCAGGTTTTATTTACTCTTTCAGGTTCTTACGCTAGGGAGACAATACAATGTTTATACGTGCAGATCTGATTTATTTCACTTACAAGTATGGTATTTTCTTTTCTCTTTAAAATAAAAAAATTTAAATAAATAAATAAATAAATAGACCTTTCTTATGTGATGTCTTTGAAAAATACTGTATTAAAGTACCTGCCTGCTTTTCAGGCAGACAAACCAAGGCTACACACAAAAAAACTGGAAAGTATAAATCTATGGTTTTAATGTTTATTTATATTATTACCATTTTATCAACAAATGACTTTATATCAAACAAGCATCACATAAAGATTGCAGTTAATTTAGTACAAATTTCAGCTCTTCTATCCACATGGAAGTTACACATTTATTGTTGCAAAATCCACACAGTAAGAAATCATCTGGGCATAAGTTATTTTGAAAATTATGGAATCTGAATGTGGCATGTAGTAATTATGATGAACTTGACAGCTTGCACCCAGAAGCAGCACAGTAGCTGCACTGAGGACTTGAAGGAGACTGACTGAACTTCTGTCTGCTGTGAAAGGATTCTTAGCTGGTAAAAGCTGACTAAATTTTAGAAACACGTTTTGTATAATAAGAAGAACAGTCATGATGTATTGCTATCGGTGGAGGTCCACACACTGCTGTTTCTGTTTTAGGATTTGAGTCCTGAACAGTAATATAACCACAGAATACATTTGGTGGAAAATGAACTAAAAGCCTTAACAAAAATAACTAACTAGCCAAAGGTATTACAGCATGGGAGACTTTCTATATGCCATGTAATATGTGTAATAATTCTAAACACTACTGCATAGACATAAGTCACTTATGCTACTAAGAGAAAATAAGGAAGTAATTCCTAAAATCACAAGATCAGGAAAAATAATGTGAATCCAGCCTCTGCATACACTCTTTGTGACTATCATCACACGCTGCTTGAGTAACTCCAAAGGGAGAGAACAGGTCAACTCCAAACAGCACATTTTGTTTCCTCATAGCTCTGAGAGTTCCAAGAAAAGGCATTCAACTTAGACCTGTCTTCTAGCATCTACTAATCACTTGCAATCTTTCATTTATTTGCAGTTCATTTTTCTCTGGAGGATTTTTTCACCTCTCACTATTAAAAATGGACTGGAATGCCTGCCTCCTAGCCAGATGTTGGAGGTCAAGGCAGGCAAATGTTCTTCCTGATATAGAAAAAAAGGCAATCAATATGTTTTAAAAGATAAGTACTTAGAGGACTATGGAAACAATGAGAACTCGATGGATTAAAAATATCTAATGAGAGACCCATGCTGAAACAAACTCACACTAATCAGCCTTTTCCCTTTGTAGGCATTCCCCAATTCTGAGAAGGCCTGAGGATTTGGATTTGGCCCAGACAGAAAGCTGGTTTTAGGGCAAAGAGAAATCAGCAAAGAGTTTAACAAGCAAGCAGGTCTAGAATAACAAATTGAACAGCCCTGACTCTGTGGCTGGTTCTCACTGGAAGCCATCTGCTGATGCCGGCACCTGCACGGCACTAGCAAGCTAGGCTATTTCTGAAACTTGTGGGGATTCTCCCACATGCCTACTAACAAGTGCCAAAGGGGAAAGTTCTAGGTATAAAACACATAAGAAGCAGAGCCCCAAAGACAGCACTGACCTAACGTGAAGGAGTAATAACAAAATGGAATTGGAACACCCACTGTGTGGGTACTGAGTGTGACAACTGTTGGCTCCTGGCAACAGTCATTTGTGGAAAACCAAGAAACCAGACAAAAGGGTGAACTCCTTTGGACAATAGATGCATCTTCCTACTAAGATGTTTGAATATCTCCAAGTTTTTAGTGTGGGAAAAACAAATACTGGCCAGGCTATGAGCTGAAAGCCTAGACCATCACGTGTTAGAAACAGAAATACAGAGAGACTGGGCATTCCAAAAACTAAAACCAAACACCGACCAGCTTCTTCCTGGACTTAAGGCAACCTGTGTGTACAATATCAGCCAACAATATGGTAGACGATAACCAGCACCAATATGTTCAGGTCTTTAGTATATTGTCCTTAATATAATGAGAAATGAATATCACACAGAGGCAAGACTCAGATACATCACAAATGGGATACAGATTAAACTTAAGAGAAACAACATCAATATGACCAAGGTGCTGGAATTAATGAGAAAGGGCTAAAAATAACTGTACCAGCCAGAGAAAGGCCAGTGCAACAAGAGCTGCTACATAGATGTGATCAGAAGCACCTTATCTGACAAAAGTAGGGAAAAGAGTGGTTACCAAAGCCTGGGCAGAAAACAAGGTTTACTAATTGGACACAGAGTTAGAGAGGAGAAGTAAGTTCTGGTGTTCTATTGTACAATACAGTTAATTATGGTTAAAAATATCATACTGGATATTTTAAATAGCTGGAAGATTTTGAGTGTTCTCAACACAAAGAAATGATAAAAGTATGAGATAATAAATATGCTACATATCCTAATTTGTTTATTACAAAATGTATACATGGTTTTGAAACATTATATTGTACCCCAAAAATATGTGCAATTATTGCATCTATTGAAATCACAATTCCAAAAAGCCCCCAAATGTCTGAGTAATATATCTAAAATAATGCAAAAGATGGACCAAAGATACAATAAAAAACTGTTACTACATAATTACACTTTGAATAAAGACATGCAAATGTAAATCTAAGAAAATATAAATCCAAAACGTATCCTAAATTTAAAACTCAGTGAATGAATGTAATAGCCTATTAAATACAGCAGGAGAAAAAAATGTGACCTGCAAGTCAGGTGAGTAGTAATTACCCAACCTAAATAACAAAATAAATTACAAAAGAAAACACCAAGGACAGATGTGGTGGCACACACCTGTAATCCCAGCATTCAAGAGGCTGAGGCAGGAAGATTCCTGCAAGTTTGAGAGATCAGTTTGGGTTATAAAGTGAGTTCAAGGCCAGCCTGAATTAAATAATGAAACTCTGTCTCAAAAAGACCAAAAATCGAAAAACCTTACAGAAGAGACTGTAATATGAAGTGGAACATATGCAAGTACAATTGGAGGCAGAAAGAAAGAGAAGAGAAGCTGAAAGCACTCAGTTAAAACAAAGACCAAGAATCACCTACAGATGATGAAAGGCATTGAAATAGATAGAACAAGTTTTATTTGGAAAAAATAAAGACAAATGACCTCAAGCATGTCATAATAAAACTTGCAAAAACCAAAAGCAATATCTTAAACATTCAGAGGAAAAACATCCCATACATTCAAAAGAGCAACAATAAGATTCCTCCACAACTTTCAAGAGGAAGAGAAAGGAGAAGCCTAAAGATAGAGGAATGAGATCCTCAAAGCATTAAAAACTCCTGAGAATAATTTTGCTGTACATGTGCAGGTCTGTGTGTGGGCATTTATTTTTATTTCACTTGAGTAATGACCTAGAAAAAGATGCTCAGTTAACTTTGTAAGAAACTTCCAAGCTACATGTTTTCACATTCCATGACTCAGCAATTCTAATAGATAACCAAAATATATGCTCCAGAATTGTCACAGCCTTATGATTTTGAATAGCTCCATCCTGGAAATGTTCCACTGCTAACCAATAGTAGAGTAGAAAAATTAAATGGATTATTTACCTAATGAAATATTATATAGCAATTAAAATAAATGATCTACGACTATATTCGACAGTATGGATAAATATCACCAACATAATGTTCAGTGATAGAAGTCAAACACAGAAAGCACCTAGTACATGGCTCCAATCATACAGCACTGGGAAATAGAAAGAGTAATGAATGAATGCCATCAGAAGCCAGGAGGCAGGCAGACATGGGCAGGGGTAAGCTCTGCTTCTCATCTGCTTGGAACCTGATTCTTAGAGTTGATGCCCCAGGATCCAAGACTTGAAGTTGCAAGAGGAGTTGGGTAAGCAAAAAAGAAGAGGGAGGGGGGTCTTCCAGACCAAGAAAGCAGTGCAGACAGCAAGAATAAGGGAGAATGAGATCAATGTGCCCTTGACAGGGACAAGGAGCCCCCAAGGCTGCAGAGAGATGGGCTAGGTAGACATTCACTGAGCTGACTGACAGACAGGGATGATGGCCTGAACAGAGTCAGTCGGTGCAACCACCGAAAGGCTGCAGGAGTGTAGAAGAGTTTACACATGCATCATTGGAAAGTCTACTCCAGGACCTGCATGATAGTCAGAGACCGTGTCTCACGCTCTAAGGAACTACCAATCAGGTAGTACTGTGATCAGCACTGGAGTACAACTTCCTCATTCCACTCACTGTCTCTGATTTTTGTTATATATCTCGCAGTGTAATATCAGAGCATCATAACACAAAATAAATACACAATGCTTGATTGAACTCATGACAGACATTTTTCTTCTGAGAAGCACTCTGATTGTTACATACGCTGGTTCTACTATTTGGCTAATGCTCCTTTCTCTCCCCACCTGTCTAGAACCAGCCTTGTCTGGAAAATTTTCTCCACACCCCTCAAACTCTAAGAAAAGCGTGCTGTTCTGTTCTTTGATCCCCAGCATGCTTTGAGTTCTCTTCCTCTATGTAATACCTGCTGTATTGTGCTGCAGTGTGTTTTTTATCATTACACTGTAAGCATCATGGTAACCAATGATACATTGTGCACCTATGTCTCATGGCTGCCAAAGTGTCCGGGTAGAATGAGAGCTCAAAAAGTGTTTCTGGAAAGAAGTGTTACAATCTCTGTTCCAACACTGTCAACATACAGAGTGGCATTTATCCTTGAACCCTAGCAAGAGTTATCAGTTAAATGATCCAGAGACACCATTAGACTAATTTTTGTCTTTCCAGATGGATATTTGAGTAATGGAACTGTTATAACCTCTGGCCAGCATCTCACAAACCTATAGTTACGCATGGAAAAATAATTAAAAATGAACAATAACAATTGGAAATGATGATGCTATTTCAGCTTAGTCATTTGTCCCTTAATGGCAGCCCTAAAAGGGTTCTCTTCTGATGACTTTCCTGTCTGGTATTACCCATAAGTCTTTTTTATTCCTAAAGGATTAGGCAGTGCAGCATCCAGGTATAATCTGCTGAGTTTGGAGAATTTCAAGAAAGATATATTGAGAATATTCACTAGTTGTGCTTATACCCAAGATTATTATAATAATCTTCAGCAAGAGAGAGTAGGGGTATTTTTACCAGTTAACACCTAGGTGGTTAAAAAAATACATTTGTGGCATTTATAAATCAGTTTAACACCATTTTGCTTACCAGGTACTTACTGAAGAAATGGAACAGTGTCTTTAAATGAAAGAATGATTTCTTTAAAGGGAGGATCATGAGCTTAAAATAAAAATGCTATCACAAAAGTGCTTCAGACTTAAAATTAGGAAATGTATTTTATCCTCCAAACCATACAGGAAGTCATTGAAGAAAGCCAGTGGTCCATTAAAGAATGGAAAGTAGAGTGGCTTTAACTTAATTATCCCTGTAATTAGCCATCCCATTTCTGAAAAGTTGCATTACTTTTCTACATGCTCATAAGTTATTATTCTTGTCAAAATAATTACAAAAGATGTATTTCTATACTTTTTAGTTCATTATGAGAACAGAACTCTAAATTTCAAAGTTATCTAACCCCTTAGTTGTAATAATTTTCAAACTTTTTTTGCAGGTATGCTTTTTTAAAATCTCATCAAACTTCAGCTAGCATTTAATTAGCTCACAGACTACTTCTTGTTTAGGTTTAGTGTTGGATTCATGTTTTTCTTGTTAATGGCCTCCATCTGTGGCCCAAATTGTGGATCCAGCTGTGTGCAGGTGCCTCAAGGTAGTCAATCCTGCGTCTATTAAAAGAACAGCATTTGAGATCTCAAAAGGAAAAGTCTCCCCTGGTGAAAAGAGAAGGTATTTTATATGTTGGTGAGAGAAGACTAAATAAATGATTACAACAAAAATGGACCCAGAAAAGACACAAAACCTCCGAATACTACAAACACAAAAACTCTTTAAATGGGACACTTCCAAAATGCATTTGAATGCTTCTGCCAAATCCTAACCCAAAGGCAAATTGAAGAATGTCTGTAGACATTTTGTTTTGCCTTCAATTAATTCACCAGTGTATCACATTTTTTGGTTAGCTTCTGAAGGTGTCTGATAACGTCTCCCAATACCTTCTCTCTCAGGATGTTTTGTGACCCCAAAGACTTAAACATTAATGATTTACACCACTATTCACAATCTAGATTTTTTAATCATCTCATCTAAGCTCCAATCAACCAACTAATATAATAATTTCTCATAAAAAATAATGTCAGCAGTTATTTTTTATTTGTTGAGAATAACTTTCAATACATAAAATAAAATATACTGTCTCAGAGACAAGTATTAGTTGTCCTGAGACAAGAACAAGAATGCCATTTATTTAAAGCCTATCTATGACACAAATGCTACCATAGATTCAAGTATGGGCTCTGCCATGTAACTTTTACCAAAAATTTTGGGAGCATTATTACCTCCCTCCCCATACAGGAAACTAAAGTTCAAAAATATTAAGTGTCTTTCCCATGTCTACATGTTTTAGGAAGACCCAGAATTAGGCAGATTTTGCATATTCTGACTCAGAAGCTGATATTTTTTTTGCTACAATAACTTGTTTCCCAATATTAAATGTATATTTTTTAAAAAACTTTCCATTTGGAAAGGAAAGGAGAAATGTGCTATATTGATATGCAGTGATATTCCAGGAAAAAAATAATATGATATTTGAAAGCATCACTCGTCCATTTCCAATTTCTTTGACTTTTTAATTTGTCCTTCCATTAGGAGAGATGGGTGGTTGCTGGTAAACCAAACTAACTACCCTTTCCTTACTAGTTATATATAATTCCAGTCTCCAGTGGTCCACAGTAATCATCATTAGTTGTTAGGAAACTGATAGAATTTTACTAAATATTTCTTTGTGGAAATTGAATAAACCAAAAAAGGAAAAGAATATGCACAATTCCAGTTTGAGAAAGATAATGCAGTGTCCGACATCTGATATGCCATTTAGGAAAGAAAGCAAATGAAAATGTTGTCCCTTCTGAAGTGTCTCTAAAAGCTACAAGCCCTCGATTCAGAATCTGTAATCAGGTAACAATTTGGGAACAACATAGGAAATTTAACATGGCTATCATGCAATTTATGCAGCACTATTTCTCCTGATCAGTGATGTTTCTATGTTCCAAATATTCTTTGTTTTTTTCTTTCTTTTTAAATAATTACCACAACAAACATATTTCCTGAGTTTGTATGAAAGCACCACATAATTTTTCAAAGAAGAGGATTTTTTATTTGTTTTATACTCCATTCATGAAACCATTTACCATTTTGGGGGAATTATGGGCCAATTATTTAACTTCTTTCATTCTTTGGTTTTCTCTTAGTAAGATGCAAGGAGGTGATGATAATGGTGGTGGTGGTGTGGTGATGATATTTCCTAGTTCATTATGTGGTTATGAAGATAAAATATAGTCTGTAAATCCCAAAGTACACAGGCTGCCTAAATCCTACACGTGGCAATTGCTAGTGTTATTCCTAAATTGTCAGTGAAAGGAAAAAACATGTATTATTTACCCCCAAAAAAGAGTTCATTAAAAGTTATCAACTCACTTTTCTCCTACAAGACAAAAAGCAAAAATAACCCTTGGTATAGTTCCACTATATAGAATGTTTGATATAAAAGCTGATAAAGGAATTGGAATTATAACACAACTGAAGTATATCTATCAATAAGCTGCAGCTTCATGCATAATATCCAGTTCAGCCTTGAAAGCCAAAATTAGCCCAAATACATCTTCTGGATCCAGAGCTCCAGGTCTTTGATCATGATGCCTCCTGTATACTAGGGATGTTCTTGGATTGGT
The DNA here is from genome assembly GCF_000276665.1 of Chinchilla lanigera. NCBI lineage: Eukaryota > Metazoa > Chordata > Mammalia > Rodentia > Chinchillidae > Chinchilla > Chinchilla lanigera. The sequence goes on from NW_004955487.1 coordinate 3,556,555, forward strand.
TTTCATTTGCATGCTTTCATGGTGGTTGGGTGTGGAGGTATCAGGCTTAACTTGCTGGGCCATCAGTTCTTATTTGAAGGCAAAGAGAAATCTTGTGGGCAGATTTTCTATCCCTGAAGTATAAATGTAGGAAACATCAAAGAATGTGAAATGGTCTCAAAGCTTTCCAGGTAGACTTTAGCAGGTGATGAAATGCTAAATAAGATTAAGAAAACCATGCTCATCTGTACTCCATTCTCTGTTAGCTTGAGAAACTCCCAATGTGACATATTAGTAGTGCTATGATTTTGACTTGGAGCATCCCCCAAATGCTTGCATCCCAGAGGAGCTATTGGGAAGTAGTAGAACCTTTAAGTGGTGGAGCCTATTTGGAGGAAGTGAGGTCACTGGAGTATGGCTTTGAAGAGGATATTGGGACTCTGACTTTTCTGCTTCCTGGCTGCAGTGAGGGGAGCCATTCATGTCTGGCTGCCATGTGCTGTCTCACCATAGGTCCAAAGCAATGGATTCAACAGACCATGGACTTAAGCTTCTTAAACTGTGAGCTAAAATAAACCTTTCCTCTTTATAAAATGTTTATCTCAGATATCTTGTCACAGTAATGGAAAGCTGATTCACACAAAAAAGTATTTTTTAATGAAAAAAGTTTCAGAAATCCACATCTGCAAACTAAAACTATTCCCCAAAATAATGGTCTCAGCCCAATATCTCACATTTGGAGATGATGAGCTCCATCTCCAAATGAAACCACACTGGGATATTTGAAAAGTAAAAAAGTCAAGATTAATATGAGCTGGTAGTCTGTCCTGCTACTGGCATGGAGCAAGGTGCTTTGTTTTTATTATTTTTTTTTTATTTTAAAGAGTAAAAGAAGGATAACATAATAATAGGAGGGGCTTACCAAATTACAGACAAAGTGGTAGGAAATTATTAATGGTTATTGTTTTACATATTGTTATCTATAAGATAGTTTCTCAGGAAAACAAATAGACAAGTGATAGTGAGTTACAGACAAAAGAGGTACGAGATTATCAATAGTTGTTGTACTATACTTAGGTATCTTCAAAGTGGCTTCTAAAGAATATAAATAGAACTATACATGAGTGACCTACTGAATAATCATTCAATAATTCTCAATGGTTGTTGTAGGAAACACATAATAACAAACATGGATCCATTTATGAAATAGGATAGGAACAATACAAACATTACAGAGTTATGGATAGATTAGTAGGAAAATATCAATGACTGCTGTAATACATGGTGGTATCTTCAAAGTGGTTTCTCAGGAAGACAGAGATACACAAGAAGGATCTAACAAGTAGTTACAGCCTAAGGGTTATCAAAAATCAAGTGAGTCATCTGGGGCGAAAGCCATTTTTTGTGGCATTTTCCCTCCAGCCTCCCATCGCATTAGGACCCCACAACCAGTTAGTGTCCTCTCCCCAACTGTCAGCACAGGCAGCAGGAATCCTGCTGCAGACTTCTCTGGAGCTCCACCACAGCCTGTACTGTCAGGGAAAGAATGGCTTCCAGTGAGTCTCTGCAGGTATTGTGCAAGGTCCTCCTGGTTTACAGCTTCCAAGCGGCTCTCGTGACCCCAGTCCACTGGACCTCTGACCCCTTGGCTTAGTCTGCATTCTCATGTTCTCTGAGTCCTTGTTGAGCAGCTGCTCCTCCGCTGGCTCTGGACCTTTCCGGTTCTCAATGGCAGGAGCAAGAGTGGCCCATTGTATGGCATGTATTCCCAGGGGTTGTTCAAAGTTTGAATGATTCACACACATCCGTGGGTGGGCAACTGCAGTCGGTGCATGGTGGGCCAATTGTGTCACTGTTTCTCTGTGTCATGATAGATCTCAACTGAGCAGCAGCGGCCAGCCTAAGGGCCGGCACGCAACAGTGCTCACTGCCGCATGGCTCCCCATGCACTGGGGGCCCTCCCTCCAGGGGCCTACGAGGCAGGAAGCTAGCCAGCCGGAAGACTGGTTCTCCCCGCCTGTGGCTTCCTGTGCACCGGAAGCCCTCCTTCTGGGGGCCTACAAGGCCGGGAGTGAGCTGCCGGTCCGAAGACCGGGGCTCCCTGCCCAAAGCTCCCTGTGCACTGGGGGCCCTCGTTTTGCTTTTATTATTTAACGTAATCCCTCTCAACTAAGTACTTTCATTTGAGAAATAAGAGGGAAGGTACAGAGAGGTCAGGTAATTGATTCTAAGCCACATAGCTAATAAATGTCATGAAGCACGTGCACTAATTCATTCCATTTTCAGTTCTTCATGGGCTTTACAACAAAGGTCAGGAAATCGACTACCTCAAGGGCAATAAAGGAGGGCATAGGTCTTTAAACAGAACTCCAAGCTTCTCAGAAGAATTCCTTCTAACAACAAGTAGAAGCCAGAAGCAACAAAGAGCAGAAAGACAGCCACATCCTATTAGAGAATCATCATGAAGGAATCAATATGTGCTGTGAGGTGCTGTTGGGTTCCATGGGTACTATTCCTCTGTGCTTCCTGCTGTCCAACACAGGCAGTCTCCACCTCACGGAGTGCTCAGGTAACTTCAGATTAGAGATGGCTGCAACTGGACAGAGGCCAAGGTCAGCCTCCAGTAGCAGTGAAGAACATGCCCAGCCTAGAGGTGGCACACGAGGCTGCAGAGCTGGATGCTGACACTGATGTAGCCACCTTTCAGAGTGATGCCTGGAAGCCTGAAGCTGGGTGTCAAAGTGGAGAGCAGGACCAGCTCTGTGAGAAGGGAAAGCGACTCGCTAGTTCACTTGCAGGAGTAGCTAGCATCTTTACAGCTGGACTCCCTGACAGATGCCACATAGCAGCCCGAGTTAAAATCCCCTTGTGGCTGAGTGGCTGCCTTTCTGGAGGCGCACGGGTCTCAGGTGTGCATCCTTGAGCCCAAAACTCAGCACTGCTTGGTAATTTGCCAAAAATGCAAATTCTCAGAGCCTTCTGTAGTCAGACAACCAGAAAGAAAACCAGAGTGCTTCTGAGGCATGCCAAAGCTGGGAACCACTGGGGTATGCAAATCTATTCCTCAAAATATATGACTAATTTCACAGTCTAAAGACAAGCTCCAAACTCTTCATCACACGTAAAGATAGATTCTGGTCACCTTCTCTCTGTGCTGAATCACCCTCTCCCACTACTTCTTTTTAAAAGATTAAAAAAAAAAACTAATAAAACGACATTGAAGACAAAATCAAAACAACACAGAAACAACAAAAATGATACATGACCTCAAAACAAAATGATAGGAATTAACAAAGGTTGCTACATTACATACTATTATCTTCAACAAAGTTGCTCAGTCCACCAGACGTAGGAATGTATATATGCACCAAATGTAGGAGTACCCAATTATATAAGGTAAATTTTAACAGACATGAAAAATCAAATAAGTAATAACACAGTTGTAACAAGGGATTTTAGCACCCCATTTTCACAAAGAGATAGATCAACTAGACAAAAAAGTCAGCAAAGAAATAACAGAACTTAACCAAATGTGTGAACAAATGGACTTAGTAGGCCTTTACAGAGTGTTCCACCCAACAACATTAGAATGCTTTTCTTTTACTCTTATTCATTCTTTACAATTCTAGGCAAGTGTCATCTCAGAAAGTGAACTCTAGTCTCTTTTTCCTATACCAGGATGGGCTACAGGTCCTTCTCCCTTGACCTTGAAATACCTAGTTTGTATTAAGCACTTAGAAAATTACCATTCTAAGCCACTGAATGCTTTGAAGAGATGGACCTTATCTATATTTTCATCTGCATGCTTTACCATAAGAATAGGCATGCCTTTTACTTTAATGATTAACTGTGTTCTTGGCATTGCACACATATTCACAGAAATCTATATACAAGGTTGTATGTAAAAGTTGACATCTCGGTAATATATTATATATATCAACACCTTTAGCATACATATGGCCATTCAATAAACATTTGTTACTATTATATAAGCCTGAGGAAGTATGAATTTAAAAATAGGATTTAATAAATAATTCAGTATTCCTTTATTAACAATTAAAGATATCTAAATTAGAAAAATAATATCGCTTTTCCCAACAAATATCAGTAGATTAATCTATATGTGTGTTGTATAGAAATATCTGTATGCATATAAATGTTTTCATAGCATTTGGGCTCTGGAATTTTATTCCTTCTGACTATGAGTGTGGGGAAATGCAATCTTGTTCTCTGCAGATATTATCCTGCTTTCTCTGAAGGAATGCTTATTCTCCTAGGTCAAGGTGATGGTCTCCTGGACTATCTTAAAACTAGAACATTTTGGTAACAAGTCTTTCTGCTGTCACGCTCATAGAGACTATTTCCTATTTATGCTTATGCTATTTTTACATCCCAACTGAGCTCTTCCACAGGCTATAGAGCTCACTGACAAATTTTTGAATAATTAAATAGTGTTAAAGAGAAGTCACACACTCCTAGGCATGACAACATTAACAAGGAAAAATAAAGGACCCTGAGAAGTACAGGTAAAAACTGATAGGCAGATTGAAACAAAATTTTAAAGAAATAACCAAGCAATCCAAAAGAAGTCTAAAAAAGGAGAAATAAAAACAAAAGTGAAACATGACAGACCAATAGCAGAATATTAGGAATTGCATAAAAACAATAGCCTTTATGATCTTTATAGAATTTTGTACTTTCTTTTTAAAGTGAATAAAAACAACTTTTACTTTTTTCTACCATTACATGATATTACTTGATATCTATACAGAAAAACTAGTTATCTAAGTTTATTTTGTAATAAACTACTAACTTCTTTTTAGTCCAAATAGAATTTCAGCTGTTTTTGTTCAGTTTTCATGTAATAATAGTATCACCTACATCAAATAATAATTTTGCTTCCTCTGCTCCAATACTTATTTTATTTTAAAGCTATAGCACTCTTGATATTTTAAGGAATGTGCACAGAAAGGGGAGCAATATGTCACAGCAATCATCATTTCTCTGCTTGTGATTTGAGCAGACACAGATATGTTTGCCCATTAAAGTTAATCAGATTTTTATTTAATGGCATTAACATCACTTCCAATGTGATTACCATCCTCAGTTATGCAGGCTTCCTCGACAGAGCACAAATTTAGGAAAGCTTAACATACTAATACTGCACTATCAGTTAGCTATTTTTAAATAGCATTATGTGTTTATGTACAAAGAAGTTTATATGTAACTTATACTTGAGTTTCAAGGCAAAAGAATAAACTAACCATCAGCAATTTCAACACACAGCTGAAGAAATACATCGAGGATCAGGACTGGCCCTTTCTCTAATTCATTTTCCTGAGTTTTTTTCCTCTGAATTCCACACATATGCTAATAATTAGTTTCACTTCAAGGTTTATTTTTATTATCTTTTTTCCTACATATTTCTATTGTCATTGCATGCATCTGAAAACACTTTGGTCAGAAGTGTATTTGAACCTTATAAATACTAATTCAGGCTTATCTTCCCCCAAACAACTGCAGAGAATTTATTCCACTGCTAGGCATGTTTACACTGGTCCTTAGTAAACTAAAGGGAAACAAAACACACTTGCCCAAATAAAATAAATAGAGGTGTATTGAAAAGAGGTTTAGATTCACTTCTCACTTCTTTATTGTTATTTTATTCCCCATCCCCAGTTTGTGAAGTACTTATGGGAAATGCCTTCATCTATATCAGTACTAAGAAATTATTAACCAAATACAGTGTTTTACCCCAAATTACTTAACAGGAAAGTGCTCTCAAAGGCCAAATATACAATACTAAGTTAAAATGTTTCCAGAAACCCAAACTGAATTCTCCACCTGAAAAATTTATTTGAAGTCTATTACTTTTTTAATTGATGGGACCACCCTATACTTGTATGAAAATACAAGCCTTGAAGCAATTTGAAAGCCGTGTTAATCTTAGCGAAATCAGCTTGTGCACTACAAGATAAGACATCTTGTCTATATTTCCCTGTGGCTTGTCAGCTTTTAGCAGAGGGCTCAGCACAATGCCAACACATAATAAAAAACTGTTCATTGATCAGTATGTGGTCCTGTACCCAACTTGTCTATTTTATTTTTCTATCTCCAGGAAAAATTGATTTTGAAAAAAGAATCCCCATGTAGTATATACTCATCAAGCTAAATTTAAATTGTCTTCCAATGCAATCTGAGGCAACTGATGATTGCCACCTGATCCACAGAAACACCTACCATATTGCTTTAGCATGGCTCTGGGTATGTCTGAATGATTGACTTACTGAACACGGAAGACACATCCTGACAGTGGGTGGCACTAACCAATAGTGGAATTGTAGCCTGCACGGAATAAAAAGGGAAAGAAGGAAGCTTTACTTCTGCTTCTTCAGAGGTGCGCCAGCCTTCACTCCCACATTCAGATATCCATATCCAGGCTCCCAGAATAGATGATTTATCTTCCCAGTGCTGATCCTTCAGCTTCCTGCTATGGACTCACATATGACACAGTAGTAGGCTCTAAGGCTTTGACTTTCAACTGAGTCCTTGGCTTTCCAGAACACAGACAACCCTATTGCATTCTTTCACAGCTGACCATGCAGAGAGCCATTGTAAGCCTATCTTGTAAATCCAATACCTATATAATCTGTTCTGCTAGTGAACCAAGAGGGATAAGTATTCACTCTTCCAGAACAAATTCCATCCAGGAGAGTTTATACTCTGAGCAAGATAGTTATACATCAAATATCCCAAGAAATCAATAAAGTAGTGCACAATCCCAGCTCATGTGGCTCCTAATCATGGAGTATGTTAGTCCCATAGCTAGTGACTTCTTGGCACATCTTCTGGCTCTCTGTGATGGAACCCTACACATGTCTTACCATGTTATGGGCAGTGGGTTAGTCACACACTTGTTACTACATTAGCTCCATAAAATTTCTCCCAATAAATGCTGTTCCTTCCCTCTTGAGTATTCTGCTGCTAAGCACCCTCAATTTTTTGACATATGTTGACAACCAACTTTCCAGTACTATTTATTTTATTCAGAAGCCAGTGTTTTCTGTGGATGCATAAGGTAACCTTTTTCACATCTATATTCTATACATGCATAATCCTGTGCTGTAGGGGGATTGCGTGCCACAAAGTGATATGTTCGGTCTTGACCTCTGGCACCTGCAAATGTGACTTGATTTGTAAATATGGTGGTGCCTCAGTTCATGAACTCTTTTGTTTGTGAACAGTTTGGTTTGTAAACAGAAGTATTTGACAAAACTTTTTGTTTGTGAACTCTGCATTGAGTAAAGAATATGACTGTAGCCATCTTTCCCAGAATCATGGAATTAACTAAAGTACCACTAGGGTCTTGCCCTACAGGGAAATAGTTTTTGCTACTATCACAAAACACCTAAGACTGGATAATTTATAAACAACACTAGTTTACTTCTCACAGCCACAGGATGAGAAATCCAAGGCCCAGCTGCCACCAGGCCCAGTGAAGGCCTGCATCTACTTGCAAAATGGCACCTATTATTGGATTCCCCGGAAAGGAAAAACACTATGTCCTCACATGAGCACAGGTAAAAGGTCAAAAGAGGCTTTCCAACCTGTTTCACTTTCTCTGAAGCTTCTTTTCATAAGGACACTCATCCATTTGGGGATGGAGCCCTTGAGATGTACTCACTTTCCAAAGGCCTCTCCTCTTAGTACCACCACAATGGCACCTAAGTCTCAGCATGAATTTTGGAGGAGACATTTAAACCATGCCAGGGTCTTTCTAGATAAACAAACTGAGAAGATGTAATACTGGGTTGTGATAGACCCTAATCCGATGGGTGGTGACCTTATCGGAGAGGTGCTGGGTCAGAGACAGTCACGTGATGGAGAAGGTCACAGGATGGTAAGCGCAGAAGTTGGGGTCGTGTGTCTACACCCCAAGGAACACCTAGGCTAGCTGGCAGCCACCTGAAGGTGAAAAAGGTAAGAAATGTTGTTCGCTGGAGAATTCAGAGGCACTGGCCCTGCTGAGACCTTAAACTTGGACTTCTAGATTCCTGACTGTGAAACAATGTCCTTCTATTATTTTAAGCCATCCAATATGTGCTCTAGGGGGCTGGGGATTTAGCTCAGCGGCAAAAGCGCCTGCCTGGCAAGCGCAAGGTCGTGAGTTCGGTTCCTGGTACCGGAGAAAAGCCAAAAGCCAAAAAAAGAAAAACCAAAAAAAACAATATGTGCTCTAGGGGATAGCCACCCTTAGAAAATGATTACAGGTCTGACTCCAAGCTTTTATTCCACTCATTGTTTTGTATTTCTGTAATAATATAACACTCCTTTAATTAGAGTAGGTCATATTTTGAGTAAAAGTTCCCCAGAGTTGTAATTCTTCAAAACAGTCAATCTACGCCTGACTCTCTCTTCCTTCAGCTCATTCTCAGGATCAGCTTATGAAAATCCATGGAGAACTTGTTTTAGATTTTTATCAGAATTTAATAGAATTGGAAGACTAATATAGGAAGACTAATATATTTAAGATAAAGTGTTTTCTAGCTAAGAAAGAAGTGGGAATTCTGTACCATTTTTATTGTTTTTTTCTTACTTTTTATTCTTTAAAATAAAAATAAATTTTTATTTATTTTATGAGTATTCACTTAAAAACTGTACAAAAGTTTATAATTAGTAGTTGCAATTTAGAATTCCTCCATGAAAATCAGGAATAATATGCAGATGCCCATATGGATAAATTTCCATATTCAGTAATGTTCTATAATTTCCTTTATCAAGGCTTTGAACATATTGGTAGACTTATTCCTAGCACTATAGAAATATTGAAATTGTGAATGAAATTTCAATATCATGGTTATTAGTCATGTATAAAATGATTATTTTTGCATTTTGATCTCATTCTCTGAAAATGTGGATTCTTTTATTATTACAAGCAAATTTTTTAACTTTGCATAGACAAACTGTCATAAATAGACATTTTTATCACTTCACTGCATATTCAAGTTTTTTCTTTCCCTTTTTTATTACATCATTATAAACTTTGATAGAAGCAGGGATAATGGGCATCTTCATATTATTCTTGATTTTCATAGATGACATTGCAACCACTAATTATAAACTTTTGCAGAGTTTTTTAATGAATACTCATTATCTGTGTTAGGAAGTTTCTTTCTACTAAGGACTTGCTCAGAGCAAACCTAAAATAACATGTAGAACTTTATCAGGTAATTTTTTCCATATCTAACCATAACGTTTTCACTATCATTTGTTACAAGGAGAAATGTGGTGATGTACATTACCACATATATATTTATGTTAATAAATAAGTAAAGAAGCATATAGTGTCTAATCATCCTGGAATTCCTAGAATTATGAAGCATTCTCTATGTTTCCTTAGTAAGTACAATATTCCAACCACTTAATGGACATGATAAATTTCTGGGGACACCCTTAAATCCTGTGCATGCCTAATTTCTATTTCTTCCAATAGGAGAGCTGATTTTAAAAAGAAGCAGAAAAATTTAAAGCAAGAGTTGACTACATGAAATCAGAAATATTTCTCATGAAACCCAGACACATTTCAGGTGCTCTTAGTAAAAAAGAAAATATAATAAAGTTATGTTATTGCTGTGTGAAATTTAAGGAAAAACACCAAGATTTTTACCTGAGAAATCATCGAAGTGGGGTTCATGGTCCACTTCTACATCTCTTCAAATAACTCAAAAACATTGCTCCTGATTGTGCTTGATTCAAAAATGAGTCATTTCTCCATGTGAAATAATATTCTTTTATTATCAATTAATTTTAATCTATCACAATTATAGAAAAGTGATCATTTCTTCCTTGTTAAAGAAAACTGACCCAAATCCACCAGCATCTCTCAAGCACTGCTTTCTGTGCTGGTCAGTGTAGCTAAGAGATAAAAAGGTAGAAAGAGTTCTTCCTCCCTGACAGGCATGTGAAGCCAAGATTAAAAATGGTTTGCACAGAGTTTTTTCCAGGATAAAAGCATAACTTAGTTGCCTTTGGTACTGAAAAATGCAGAAACTCACTGACCACAAATGCAGCTGTGTTTGAGGAGCACCACACCAGAACCTAAGTGCTCAAGGGAGGCCAGAGGAAATCAGGAGGGTGAATGAAGACTGTAAGCCCCTGAAAGGAAAAAGCAGGAATCACAGACACCACCAGACAAATGAAATCCAGTGACCCCTGTCCTAATGCCCCAGATACACAGGGCAGATTGGGCACATGTGATTTTGCAGAAATCACTAAAAGGTCAATTTCCTGGTGTGGTGGACAGATTAGTTTCGAGACTGTCTTTACCCTCCAGACTGCTACCTTCAAAGTCTTCCCTGCACCTTCTGTATAATGACTGGTACTTATACTTGATCTTAGCCAAAAGGCCAAGAAGTGATTAATGACTGGTACTTAGCTGGTTCTCACCAGTTATTTTTCCCATGAAATGATCAAAGAATAAACAGGCAATTACACTTTTCATGAGATTTTCCACATTTAAGTTTGCTTTGATAGGCTTGCCTGGCTTTGTGCAGATTAAGGAAAATCTGAATATGAGAAAATTAGCTCTAAATGTGACCTGAGGGAAACAAGGGTTAGGAAAGCCCATCAGAATTACAGCAGACTTCTTGGAGTGAAATATTTCAAGCCCTAAAGGAAAACAATCTTCAACCCAGAATGATGTATCCCACAAAACTATCTTTCAAAATTGATGGAGAAATAAGATATTCCATGACAAAGAACCACTCTAGAAATTTATGACCACCAAACCAGCTCTACAGAATGCTCTGAAAAACATATTAGAAAGAGGTAATGCAAACCATAAATGCAGGAACACCAATAGAAAGAAGCCACTAGGCAGGACAAGCAATTAAACAGAACAGAAAGACAAGGAACAAATAACAAGGAAATAACATGAAAAATAAAAGCCAATATGTATCAGTTATAACTATCAATGTAAAGAGTCTCAATTCACCCACCAATCAAAAGAAACAGACTGGCAGAATGAATCAAGAAGCAAGATCTAACAGTGTGTTTCATTTAAGAAATATATTTAACCCAGAAAGAAATTCATAGACTAAAAGTCAAAGGATGGACTTTGACTTGCCAATTCTCCATTCTACAGGAAATCAGAAAAAAGCAGGGGTAGCAATTCTATTTGCAGATAATGTGAACTTCAAGCCAGAACTGATAAGAAGAGACAAAGAAGGTCATAACATACTCTTTAAAGGAAAAGAAAGAAATGATAATGATTATAAATATTTATGCACCAAACACAGGTTCACCAAGCTACAAAAAATAAATATTAACTGACATGAAAACCCAAATAAACACAAACACAATTTTTTTTTTTATTTTAAGGATAAAAGGAGGGAAACATTAACAGACATACAACATTTTACAACATATCACAAGCACAATACAGACAATACAGA
>NW_004955487.1:3571967-3577493 GCF_000276665.1 Chinchilla lanigera
TGTAAAACCTGAAAGAGTTAATTTAAACTAGGAGATATGATAGACATTGTGAATTGATAGGAAAGCACTCAAAGGGAAAGGGCAACTGGGATGTGGGAAAAGAAAAGGGAAAGAAGGAGAAATTTTGTATGTATGTATATACAGGATAGTTAACATGGCTGTTCTACTGTCTTGTATTTCTTTGCTGAAAGAAACTGACAATGAGTCCTTGGTTGATCAGCACTGCATGTCTATATATACTGTTTTCATGAGAAACCATTTTGAAGATATCAATATGTAATACAACAAGCATTGTTAATTCCTTATCACTTTGTTTGTAACTCCGTACTATCTGTACTGTTCTTTTGCTATTTTGTAAAATGTCTGTCTGTTAATGTTTTCCTCCTTTTATTTTTAAAATAAAAAAAGAAAGATAAACTCAAGGCTTTTATAGGTAAATGGTTACAAATAGACACCATACTCATAAATGAAATAAATCAGACCTTTATGTGTAAGCAATGTATTGTCTTACTTGTGTAAGAACCTGAAAGAGTGAATTAAAATTAGGAGGTATGATAGACATTGTGAAACAAAAGGAAAATGCTCAAAAGTAAAGAGCAACTGGGGTGAGGGAAAAGAGAAAAGACAGAAGGGGAAATTATGTATAGATGTATGTATATACAGGATAGCTAACATAGTTGTACTACTGACTTCTACTGATTTACTGGAAGGAACAGTTAATGATTACTTATTTGATCAATCTTGCATGTCCCTGTTTGTTTTCCTGAGAGACCACTTTGAAGATATCAATAGATAATACAACAACTATTGTTAATTTCCTACCACTTTGTGTGTAACTCTGTATTGTTTGTATTGTTCTTTTGCTATTTTGTAAAAGGCTGTCTGTTTGTTAATATATTTTCCTTCTTTTCTTTTTAAAATAAATTTAAAAAATAAAATAAAATTGTATACAATTAAACAATAATACCAGCACAACATACCAAAACCTATGGGATACAGTGAAAGCAGTTCTGCAACAGAAATCTATAGCAATGAACTCACACATCAGTAAAACAGAATGAGCTCAAATAAACAACCTAATGTGGAACCTGAAACTTCTAGAAAAAGAAGAACAAATCAAACCCAAATCTCATTATGAAGATAAGAACAGAAATTAATGCAATAGAAAGAAAATAATGCAAAGAATCAAAGAATTGAAAAGTTAGTTCTTTGAAACAATAAATAAAATTGATAAACCATTAGCCAACCTCCCTCAAAAAGGGAAGGAAAAAAACACAAAGTCAAGCAATTAGGAATGAAAAGGGGGAAATCATAACAGATCCCACAGAAATCCAGGAGGTCACCAATACCTACTATGAGACCCTATATTCTAATAAGGTGGAAAATACAGAAGAAATTGACAGATTTCTAGACACAATCAAATTGTCAAACTAAAATCAAGAACACATACAAATTCTAAAAAAAATCAATCAAATTAACAATGTAATTAAAAATTTACCAACAATGAAAAGCCCTGATGGATTCACTGTTGAATTCTACAAGAAATTTAAAGAAAAACTAATGCTGAAACTCCTTAAAGAAATTGAAAAGGAAGCAATACTTCCAAAATCATTCCTGGAAGCAAGTAGTACCCTGATTCCAAAACCAGAAAAGAACCCAAGAAAGGTAACCACAGGCCAATCTCTCCAATGAACAATGATGCAAAACTCCTAAGATACTGACAAGCAGAATGCAATAAATCATCAAGAAGATTATACATCATGACGAAGTAGGATTCATACCAGGGATGCAAGGATGGTTCAGCATACACAAATCAATAAATATAACAGCATATTAACACAATCAAAGACAAAAATTGCATGATTATCTCAATAGATGGAGAAAAAGCATTTAGCAAAGTGCAACACCCATTCATGATTTTAAAAAACCCTACAGAAAATTGGAACAGCTGGTCTCTACCTCAATCTTATAAAAGCCATCTATGACAAACCAACAGCTACTATCATATTAAATGGTCAAAAACTTAAAGCTTTCACTCTAAAATCAGGAACAAGACAAGGATGTCCACTATCACCACTCCTATTTAATGTGGTTCTGGAAATATCAGCCAGAGCAATTAGACAAGAATAAAAATAAAAGGAATAAAGATAGGAAAGGAAGAAGTTACCAGTATTTTCAGACATGATTCTCTACATAGAACTGCCCAAAACCTCCACAAAAACATATAGATTTAATATCCAAACTCAGTAGTGTAGTGAGATACAACACTCAAAAGTCAATAACATTGCTGTACATAAACAACAAACTCACGGAGAGAGAAATGAAGGAAAGTAACATCCAAAAAAAATGAAATACTTAGGAATCAATCTAACAAAGGATGTAAGAGACCTATACGATAAAAATTACAGTACCCTAAAAAAGGAGATTGTAGAAGATAGCAGAAAATGGAAGGATATCGCTTTCTGTTGGATAGGAAGAGCCAGTACAGTGAAAATGGCCATACTCCCAAAACTGCTATACAGATTTAAGGCAATCCCAATCAAAATACCATTAACATACCTCACAGATCTAGAGAAAACATTCCTAAAATTCAGATGGAACCAGGAAAGACCTAACATAGCAAAAGCAACTCTGGGTGACAAAGGCAAGTCAGAGGGCATCACAATACCAGACCGGAAATTATACTACAAAACTACTGTGATAAAATCAACACAGTATTGGCAAAAAACAGATGTGAGGATCAGTGGAACACAACAGAAGATGTACATGCATCCTCAAATACACCCAGCCACCCTATCTTTGGCAAAGGAGCCAAACATGCTCACTGGAACAAAGACAGTCTCTTTAATAAATGGTGCCAGAAAAGCTGCCTCTCCACATGCCAAAGACTAAAGCTAGACCCATGTCTATCACCATGCTCTCAACTACAGTCAAGATGGAACAAAAATCTAAATATTAAAACAGAAACACTAAATCTACTGGAAGAGAAAATAGGTAAAAATGTCAAAGACAGAGGTGCAGGCAGCGACTTCATCAACAAAACCCAAATTGCACAGGAAATATTCAAAGAGTCAACAAATGGGATCTCGCCTTATTAAAAATCTTTTGTACAACAAAAGAAATCTCCAAGACAGTGAAAAGACAACCCACAGAATAGGAAAATACTATAGCCAGCTTTCCCACAGACAAAGGACTTCTATCTAGAACATATGAAGAATTGAAAAAAATCAAATACAAAGACCCAGTCCAAAAATGGGCATCTGAGATGAATATACACTTCTCAGTTGAAGAAATACAAATGGCAAACAAATACATGATACAATGTTCAACATCATTGGTCACTCAATAGACAAAAATTAAAACAACAGAGATTTCATATCACCTCAGAAAGAATGGCTATCATCAAGAAATTATCACCAATAACAAATGCTGGAGGGGGCTGTGGGAAAAAAAAAAAACATTTCTCCACTGCTGGTAGGAGTGTATACTGGTGCAATCACCGTGGAAATCATTGTGGAGATTCTTTAAGAAATTGGGATTAGAGGTCCCATTCAACCCAGCTATTCCCTTTCTAGGTATTTTCCCAAGAGAATTAAAAACCTCATACCACAGCGATATATGCTCACCCATATTTATAGCAGCATAATTGATAACAGCTATCTGGGAAACAATCTAGATGTCCATCAACAGAGGAATGTATAAAAATGAAGTGGTATTTTTGTACAATGGAGTACTACTCAGCCATAAAGAAGGATAAACTGGAAACTTTTGTAGATAAATGGATGCAGACTGAGACCATACTCATACATGAAATGTGTCAGACCCATACTGTCTCACTAATGTGAGAAATTGAACAAGAAAACAGGATCTAAAATGTACTATAAATATTGTAAACTGCAAAAAAGTGCAAAAAAAAAGACAAACTATGATGGGGGAAGGGGGAATGGAAGAAAGGGAAAAAGAAAAAAATATATGCATACCCAAGATAGTTAAGATAGTTTTAAAGCTAGCTTCACTTAGTTCCTTAAAAAGAATTTGTGCTAATGTTGCTGAGACAAGATATCACACCTATATCTTGTACTCTTATTAATATGAAGACAACAATAAACAATGCATCAACTATTGTAACTGTCCTACTAAACCTGTTTTGAAACCCAGTTTCATTATCTTTTTTCCTCCTTAAAATAAAAAAAAATGTGGTAAAGCTACTTAAGAATTAGATGGCCCTTTGAAACTTCCACAACTACATAGACCAACTAAATGAGCCAAGTTATTTTTACTCTAGCTGAAAATTGAAAGAATGCTTTCATTTCCCAAGTCTGCTTCTGCCCATGATCTGGGATGAAGAAGACGAGTGGAAGAAGCCCGGGGCACAGAGACTTATACACAGAAACAGAGCGCAAAACTAACACTGAAAAACAGCTGTTTTGCTTCCACAGGCAGATGTGGCCAGGGCCCAATTGCCCTGTTTCCTCACTGGCCACCCTAAGCAACCTCCACACCTACCATGTAAAGTAAGAGTGATCAATTAGCAGTTTTACGACTTTTTTTCCAATTCTATATAAATATCAAGGTCGTATTTCATCCAACTGAACATTTCCAAAATGAGTTTCTCACTTTCATCTGCCCACCTCTCCACCCCAACCCTCCTCCTCTAATTCCATCACTTCCATAGCCCCATCCAGGGTTTCCTGCGTTCCTCTCTTCCTGAAATACCAATCATCATTAAATACTGCTTCAGTCCAAAACACTTTACAGAATGCAACCACTTCTCTCAAACTTTGTGATCATCACACATGATCTCTCACTGGAGGACTGTGGAACCCGTCTCTGCCCTTGTCACTTGTGATGGTTAATCTTGCTCATCAGCTTGACTGGCTAGAAAGAGTTTGAGAAATTGGTGAAGTGCACTTCATAGCATGTCTGCAAGGGTGTTTCGGAGATGATTGGCATGTATGTCAGCCAATGGAGAAAGAAGACCCATGGGGCTGGGGATTTAGCTCACCGGCAAAGCGCCTGCCTGGCAAGCGCAAGGTCGTGAGTTCGGTTCCCGGTACCGGAGAAAAACCAAAAAAAAAAAAACAAAACAAAACGAGAAAGAAGACCCATCCTGAGTGGGGATGGACCATACAATAGGCTGGGAGCCCACATGGAACACAGAGCAGAAGATGGAAGCTCAAGTTTGTATGGTTGACTCTTGTTGTTTTTTTATTTTAAAGAGAAAAAAATAAAAACAATGATATAAAATTTCACAACAAGATAGTAGGAGAGTAACAATGGTTAATACATTGAATATTGTTATCTTCAAAGTAGTTGCTCAGATTATAAGATATAGTCATGAAAAATTGATCAAACAATGCAAGCACAAACCTTTATTTTATAAAAAATTGGTAGTATAACTATCTTATATATTTTTTTTCTTTTCCCTTCCTTCTTTTCTCCTTTCTTCCATCCCAGTTTCTCTTTCCTCTTAAGTAGTTTCTTCCCGTTTCCCAATATCTATTTTACATTTTGGGTTTTTTTTTT
>NW_004955487.1:3577593-3579002 GCF_000276665.1 Chinchilla lanigera
GACTTCTTTTGTTAGATGGATTCCTAAATATTTCAATTTCTTGGATGTTATTGTGAAAGGTATGGTTTCCTTAATTTCTCTCTCAGTCTGTTTGTTGTTAAACACAAACACAATTGTAATGGGGGACCTTACTACCCGACTCACAAATGGATTAATCAACTAGACAAAAAATCAACACAGAAATATTAGAATTAAACCAACCCTGTGAACAAATGGACTTGGTAGATATCTTCAGAGTGTTCCACCCCAAAACTGGAGAATATCTACACTTCTCAGTTACACATGGGATATTCTCCAAAACAGATCATATATTAGCTGACAAAATATGCTGAAGTAAATGTAGAGGAATTGAAATAATCCTATACATATTCTCTGACTATAGCACAATGAAACTGGAAATCAATGACAAAGGAAACCACAAAAACTGCATTAACACATGAAAATTCTTCTGAATAAGCAATGGGTCATAGCTGAAATTAAAGACAAAATTTAAAACTGTACACAGTTATGCACAAGAAGACTCTGTGAATTAATCGACAAATTCAGCAGTGTAGATGGATACAAAGTCAACTCCCAAAAGTCAACAGCATTCCTATACACAAACAACAGACTGAGAGAGAAATTAAGGAAATCATACCTTTCACAATAGCATCCAAGAAACTGAAATATTTAGGAATCAATCTAACAAAAGAAGTAAAAGATCTATTCAGTGAAAACTACATTACTCTGAAAAAAGAGATCAAACAGGATTTCAGTAAATGGAAAAATATTCCTTGCTCATGGATAGGAACAACCAACATTGTGAAAATGGCCATACTACCAAAATTGTTGTACAGATTCAATGCAATTCCCATTAAAACACCACTAGCTTACCTCACAGATCTAGAGAAAACATTCCTTAAATTCATCTGGAACCAGAAGAAACCCAGAATAGCAAAAGCAATCCTGGGCACCAAAGACAAGTCAGGTGGAATCACAATGCCTGACCTGAAAATACACTACAATGCTACTGTAATAAAATCAACATGGTATTGGCTAAAAAACCAACCAGAAGATCAATGGAACAGACTGGAAGACACCACCACAACCACAAAAACACTCGGCCACCTAATCTTTGATAAAGGGCCAAACAAACTCACTGGAAGAGCCATAGCCTCTCTAATAATTGGTGCTGGGAAAATTGGCTTGCCACCTGCCAAAGACTGAAAATAGACCCACGTCTATCACCATGCATCAAACTCAAGTCAAAATGGACCACAGTTCTCAATATTAAAACAGAAACACTAAATCTATTGGAAAAGAAAGTAGGTTAAAATCTTGAAGACATAGGGGTAGGCAGAGAGTTCATGAACAAAAACCAAACTGCCCATGAAATACTTCAAAGAATCAACAAATGAAATCTCACCCTA
>NW_004955487.1:3585762-3605940 GCF_000276665.1 Chinchilla lanigera
TTTTTTTGGTTTTTCTCCGGTACCAGGAACTGAACTCACGACCTTGCGCTTGCCAGGCAGGCGCTTTTGCCGCTGAGCTAAATCCCCAGCCCCTCTATTTTACATTTTGAATCTTACTTACTCTTCCAGCTTCTTACACTAGAGAGACAATATGATGTTTATACTTGTGGATCTGATTTATTTCACTTATGAGTGTGGTCTCTAGTTGCATCCCTTTACCTATGAGTCTTAAGTTTATCCTTCTTTATAGGTGATTAGTACTCCATTGTATTAAAATATCATGTCTTCTTAATCCATTCCTCAGTTGATGGGCCTTTGGGTTGTCTCCAAGATTTAGCTATTACAAACTGAGTTGCCACAAACATTAGTGCACATATATCTCCATGGTAGGATGTTTTTCATTCTTCTGGGAAGATACCAAGAAGGGGAATACCTAGGTCAAATGGTACCTCTAGTCCTAGTTTTTGAGGAATCTTCACAGAGTTTCCACTGTGGTTGCACTAGTCTACACTCCCACCAACACTGGAGAAAGGTTTCTTTTTCACCATAGTCCCTCCAGCATTTGTTATTGGTTGATTCCTTAATGATAGCCATTCTTTCTGGGGTGAGATGAAATCTTAGTGTTGTTTTAATTTGTTTCTCTCAAGTAACCAAAGATGTTGAACATTTTACCATATACTTACTTGCTATTTGTCTTTTTTTATAGGAGAAGTTCATATTCATCTCAGATGCCCATTTTTGAATTGGGTCTTTGAATTTGGGGGGCCTGATTTTTTTCAGTTCTTCATCTATTCTAAACAGAACTCCTTTGTCTGAGGGACAGTTGGCTAAAATTTTTCCCCAGTCTGTGTGCTGTCTTCACTCTGTTGGTGATTTCATTTGATATGCAAAACTTTTTAATAAGATGAGATCCCTGTTGTGGATTCTTTGTAGTATTTCCCCTGCAGTTTGGTTTTTGTTCAGAAACTCCCTGCCTATGCTTATATCTTCAAGATTTCTACCTATTTTTCTCTTCCAGTAGATTTAGTGTTTCTATTTTAATGTTTAGATCTTTGTTACATTTTGATTTTAGTTTAGGGCATAATGATAGATATGGGTCTAGTTTTAGTCTTTGGTATGGTGCTCGCTTTGGCAGCACATATACTAAAATAGTCTTTGGCATGTGGAAAGCCAGTTTTTCCAGCACGGTTTATTAAAGAGGCTTTCTTTCTTCCATTGAACATGTTTGGCCCATTTGTCAAAGATGAGGTAGCTAAGTGTGTTTGTAGTTGTTTCTGAATGTTCTAATCAGTTCCACTGTTCCTCAGGTCTGTTTTCTTGCCAGTACCGTGCAAATTTATCACAGTAGCCTTGTAGTAGGGGAGGTTGACTCTTCATGAACAGGTGTGCCTGCTGCTGCTCTCTTCCCCCATGAACACGAGACTCCAGATTGATCAGCATTTGAATACAGTCTTGCACCTGAGACTCTCCAGGGAGCCTTCAGCATTGCACCAGGGCTACATTCTTGGTCCCTCTTGTGCTGAGATTTCCAGTTCTAGGACTGAGCAGCTGTACAATTGCTGGTTCTCCTGCCTGCAGATGATCATTGCTGGACTATCAGCTCCTAATTATATAAATCAATAAATTCCCTTCATTGACTCAGTACACTTCCAGACTGTCCATTCTCAACACAGAACAAGCTTACCATGTACATTACTACTGGACTAAAACCACAGAAGTAGCACCCACAGTGGTGACCAAAAGCTGCCCTCTTATAATCCTCATACCTGTTACATCTTACACCTACTCACCACACATCAGCCACACTAGGTTTTGCTGCCCGCAATTTAGGATGCTGGCTGAGGCTGACTTCCCAGTTATACAATGGCGAACTCTTTGACATTGCCCTGGCAGCTTTGTTCAGTTGCATTTAAAATTGCAATTAGTTTCCTACAAATATTCCCAATCCCATACACCTTTTTCTCCACTTTCTTTCTATTCCTCTACTACTTGTACTTCTCAGAAATTTAACTTACATGTTTTCCTTTCTTTCCCAGCCTGTCATCCCAGAGAAAATACAAATTTGCAGAGTGAGGAAAGAATATGCTTTACTTCACTGGTTTGAAGTTGGAGTTCCAGGATTATAGCAATCAAACAATAGGGTCACAAGAAATATTTTGAATAAATCAGGAAAAGTGCTTTGTTTGAATTGATTCATTGAATTCTCACAACAACCTAGGAAAAAGGTACTGTATGGTTACATTTTATAGCCAAGAAAACTGAAGTTGAGGGAAGTTATGCGTATAGCCATCATGACCACATAGCTGGATGTAACAAATCAGGAATTCAGAACAGGGTCTGTTGGCCTCGAGAGCTCAGAAAGGACTTCCTGCATTTCTCTAGGTCTCTGGGTCAGAAATTTGCAGACTTTGCATGGAATTCAAGCAACCCTTGGCTTTTCTCTTCCTAATTTCATAGGTAAATACAGCAAAGTATTAGGCCTTTAGTATCAATAAATACCCAGAGACAAGTCAGTGAGTTAGGATATGGGGCAAAATGCAGAAGCTAGGTATGGGAAGAGGCCTGCAAGTCTCCAGTCTTTGACACAAAAACATCCAGCCTCATGCATCCTACATTTGTTCCATCAGGCAGTGACAGGCACCCAGGGAAAGAACCTGGGGTGGAAGCTCTGGAAGCAATGCCCACGGAGATACCTGTGCACTGACAGTTTAAAAGAAAGAAAGAAGACCAAGGTATCTACCGATGAGCCCAATCGTAGCACAGTGTCATCCAATGGAAAATAGACCAAAATTATAGTTCTTATATTTCTAAATTAATGTAGCTGGATTCCACAAACTCTGTTGCTTAAAAATAGCAATGAACACAGAAATTTAGTTGGAAGATGGTGTGGAGTTGGCATCTGGGTTTGTCTTCTGCTATGGATTCCACTGCACTCATAGGAAATACAAAACACATTCAAGCTGGAAGCACTTTCCAGGGCTTCCTGAAAGCTTACATATTTTTTGTGTTTAAAAGAGAGGAAGTTTTGTTATTATTTGAATAGAGTTAATTTATGAAAACCAGCTGAAGCATCCGGTATGGGTTTGTAAAGTGCGTATTGAATCAGAGCATTGTAAGCTCAGGTGTGTGCAAATCACACCATTGCAAAGAAATCATTCATTTCCATCCAGAAAATAGCACAGCCAATTGTCATGTGCAAATATTCAATGATGTTTTTAAAAGATATGGTGATATATTAATATTTGCTAATTCCAATTATAAGTAAAAAGATATTTTCATCTCTTTGAAGCAAGAAAGGGGTTTATGCAAACTTCCAAATGCCCTAGATCATTAACTTCCTTCCAGCAATAAAAAATTCCAAGCTCACTGATCAAGAGCATTTGGCTGGAAAGCACAGCCTTAAGCTCTTTTGCTACCCAGACAAAACAAATCCCATCTGGGCACAGCACTGCTGAGTGTTTTCAGAGGCGCTGGACAGCCCTTCTCTTCTTCCTTCCTTCCTCCCATCAGCCCACCAGTAACAGCCAATCAGGATGCAAGGGGACCCTGGAGGACAAATGAGAGGCCTCCTGACAGCCCCCAGTGCTCCAAAATCTGAAGCCTGACTCCCAAACCTTCTCAAGCTCCAGGGCCCCTTTGAAGTATCAAAAATCATCCTACATGCCTCATAATGATTTCTACCCTAGTGATAGGCATGGATGGACAAAATAGATGACAAAGAATTATTTGGAATCTAGTAATAATTGTACATGGTCATATACTTTTCAGTGCTATCACAATCTCAATATGGTTTCAAAGAGAGTAGAAGACAGAGGTGAAAGAATTGTTCCACTGAAAGACAGTGTCTGCCACACTTTCAAAACCAACAGATACCACAGCCACTCGTCGCCTACTTCTCCTCCCAGTGCAGGGACCCAGCCCTAAGAGCACAGGCAGAGGTACATCTCAGGAAGGAAAACAAAGGGATCGAGGAGCTCCGGTGCAATGTATGACCTTCCTTTTGGCATATTTTTAGCTGCTGAGGTTAAATGTCTTGGGGAGGGAGATAGAATACAAATAGATCTATACTAGCAGGACTCACTTCTTTGTCCCTTTCATCTATTTATACTATGCCCAACCTAAAATAAATTATATATATTAGGAAGTCTGACCCCTTTCGGAGACTGACTAGAAACAAATTTAACCATCGATGCCTTCAGCTTCTGTAGATACCTTCACTGCCCGCAAGGGTGTGGCACCTTGGATGCTCCCACCCTGGCAGGCTTCCCTCTCTCCAAAGGCCAGTGTTTGTGGGGTGAGCATGAGTATGGCTATCAGGGTGCTGGAGCCCCAGTTCAAGAGATCAAGGAAATTATGGATGAGCAGTAACAGGCAGTTCTCACATTTTAAAATAAAGATAACTAGAAATATGCTCTAGGGAAGAATATTAAAAGTGTTTATGTGTGTAGTGAAACATAGAAAATAAACAATTTTCTGTGGGTTTCCCAAATTGTATTTATAGATGACAGGCAACTCTCAGTAATTGCCACTATGATATTCATTGCAGATGCAAAAGCAAAGCTACAAATTGAATGCCTTTAATAATCAGCACCCATAGTTCTTCCTGAGCTTATGGTTTATATATTGGTAGCAAAAGGATGGAACAAACAACAAAAATAAAATACTACAGGCTTCCCTTAAGATCATAATCCAGCTAATTCAGTGGGGATTTGTTGGTTTAAAATAGAAAACTATAGAACTTGGTTGTATGATCTGGGCCTTAAAGATAATGACAACTTAAATGCATCCAAATATAGGCTCTGTTGGATTTTATAAAACTGTCTAGTAAACTTTTTTGCTGAGTGTCTCCCTTTGCTTTCCCTTTCCTGTATTTCTCCTCAAAAGGCAGCTGTTTTGGAAAAAAATACACTGAAGACTATTGTTTAGAGTGTTTTTTGGTTTGGTTTGGTTTGGGTTTTTTTGTACCGGAAATTGAACTCAGGACCTTGTGCTTGCCAGGCAGGCATTTATGCCACTGAGCTATATCCCCAGCCTGTTTAGAGTGTTTTGAAATGAGTGGACCAAAGAAGTTTGTGTGTGTGTGCATGTGTGAACTGTGTGTGTGTGTGTGTGTGTGTGTGTGTGTGTGTGTGTGTGTGTGTGTGTGAGAGAGAGAGAGACAGAGACAGAAACAGAGACAGAGAGAGAGACAGAGAGGGAAGAGGAAGAGTAAAAGAGTATGTGTGTTTCAAAACAAAGAACACTAAAAGCAAGAGTGTATTCCAAAATCCTCCTAAATGTTCCTGGCTGTATTCACCCTAGTTCTAAGCTCTGTCTGGACTACAGTACAAGAAGGCTAATGCCATCATTCTGTTGTCCTTTCCATTCATAGAGCCTGTTCTATGACATGTGTTTAAATAATTTAATTTATGGATCATATGCTGAGCAGATTCAGTAAAAGAGCAGGAATCCCATGAATCTTAATGTCTGTCACTTTACCATAAGTCTCTCTCCGTTAAGAAGCAGGATTTGCTGGTCTTTAAGAAAAAAAAAAAATCCTCAAAAGTCTGTAGCCTACAGCCGCTGGTGATAATAGCTAGATTAGTTTGCATTAAATGCTCCCATAAATGATGTGCAAAAGTGCTATTATTTCTGAAGATCTTTGGGATGATTTGGAACCGCATTAACTCAGCTAAAACAAAGAGGAGCAGACATTTTAATTTACATTGTAATTTCACATTGAATAAAGTTGAACCAGCTAGAAACAATGATAGACAAAAGCCGGTCCTAATTGTTAAGTGTGGGTTTCATCATTAGAATTCCTTCTTGAAGAGAAATGACAGTGTATCAGCCCAGTGTCCTCACCCATTTATTTGAGAAGCACTGGAAAATAGAAAGAGCTTTCTAGGTCTAACAAAATGCATTTAGCACCTACTGTGAACTCCTTCTTGTGCCAGGTGGATGGGGAAAAGAGGAGCTAAGAGCTTTGGGAATCCAGGGAAGGAGGAGAATCCATAAATGATGGAAGACTAGAGTTTTATATATAATCACATGTGAACTATCTAGAATCATTACTTTGTCACTGAGTACATATACAATAAAATCTCCATCAGAATGTCTAAGGGATTCCTTCTGAATGAAGCCTATTTTAAAATGCTGTTTGAACTCATATTAATGAAGGAAAGCCATACAGAGATCAAAGTATGTTCACATTGTTATACATTTGCCACCATTATTTATGCAAGGAATATTTTCATCTAGCAAAGCTGGGACTCCTTAGTCATGAAACTAACTGTCCACCCTGCTCATCCCTCGGCCCTGGCAGCTGTCATCCACTTCCTGTCTCTGAACTTGAGTGCTCCAAGAAGCTCCTAGGGTAGAACCAGACAGTACAAGGGCTGATCAAAATAAACCATGAGTGTTAAGATTTGAAAATTTATTACAGTAAAAGATTCATTGCTGTGAATTCCCCCTCAAAGTCCTTCCCCTCACTTGGAACACATGTGTCCTATGGTTTTTGCCACACTCTGAAGCAGGTCTGAAAGTCCTCTTTAAATGACATGGAAAATACTGTAGACATAGGACTCAAAGAATTTTTCCTCTGGATTCTCTGACACCCGCAACTGCACCGAGAAATATGATAAGGAAGCCCTTTGTCAGTCCAGGAGATACCCAAAAACAACCAATGCATCCACAGCCCTTCTTTAACCAGGAATCAATCCTCCAGCACCTACCATTCACCAATAACTTCTTGCTGCAAATGAAGTACTGGTTCTCATGCTTTCTCAAAAGCTGTGCAACTTACACATTTCATCCTCCACCAAATACCCTTCAATGTACCCCTTCAGAGATTAGTTGGCTTCCAAGGCAATAAAAGCACAGGTGGTTCCCTGGCCCACTCAGTCTTTAAGACTGCCTTTAAGAAAAGCTCCCAAAGTTGCTAATTAATACCAAGTGTCAGGAGAACTATTAGGAACTGAGAAAGCCTAAAAAAGGTAAGGAGCAGTAAGGTCAAATGGAAAGAAAGCTGGACCCGGGATACACATTTTATTTCAAGTTTTCTAATTAGCTTGCTGGGTGACCTTGGGCAAATTTCTTAATCTCTCTCCCCTTGAGTTCTTCCCACTACAAAAAAGAGGGAAAATGGTATTTACCAACTGGCTACCTCCCCACTGTATTGCAAAGATTAACAGGATACAGTCTACAAAGTGCCTTGAGCCCTATCTGAAATGTGCTACAGAATCAACTTTTTGTGTGTTAAGTGGGCACACTCAGAATCTTTTTCCTATCATGTAGTTGATGTAACATCACCCTACATCTCTAACTACATAAAATGTTCACATACCTGCATGAACACCCTTACCCTAACCCTATCCATTAAGCCCATTTTTAATCCACCGACTGGGATTTCTCGGCTCTGCTTAGTTAGATAAACCTTCACGAACATGATTTTTGATCCACTTCTTCTTTAGTAACTATATTAAAATACATTTCTCTACAAGTTAAATGTGGGGGAAACGTAATAAATAAAATTAAAAGCTGCCTGAAATAAAATGTTCCCTTTTTCCTGTTACTCAATATTTTATATATCTGAAACCTTCAACTGGCTTTAATTAAATGGGCAAATGCTTGCTTCCATTTTTGTGGATTAAACAGTAGCCTGTCTTCCCAGTTTGTCATAGGCCTTGTTCTTATCTTTTTATTTTTAATGCGCTGCTACAAACAAAGATTTGTGTAGCCCGATGAGCCACTCTCTCCTCAATTTTTTCAACAGGGAATAAAAGTGTCACCTAATGGCAAGAATTTACAAACATTAGTCTGCAATTGAGATCTTCAAAAGCTAACCTGTTGATAATGAAAAGCAAATTCCAGAGAGGGAGGGAGGCAGGGAGGAGAGAGAGAACAGCAGTTCGCAATAGGGCATCTGTGTGAGACCTCGACATTGTTGCTGTGGTTTTGAGACTCAGACACACAGGCTTCGCTGCTTCTGGCTGCCTTTACTGAAGAGATTATAACCACCTGCAGGTCCTGGTAGTTGTCCTTTGTCAGGACCACTGAAGACTCGGCCAGGCACAAACACTCCCCACTGAACCAGGAAATTGGGTCTCCAGGATGGGTTGGACAAGGACTTTAAAGAGCACTAATCAGGCCAATTGAAATGATCCTCTTTCTTCAGAAAATTAGATTACCATGGAAAATGCATTTCAGAAAGACGGCTATTGAGGCTGCTTCCTTGGCAGAGTGTCTTTGATTTTCCATACATGTCTGTAATCCCAACCCAACACCCTTCTCCCTGAACACCTACCATTGAGCAGAAATTAATGCAAAGAAGACTAAGAAAACCATACAAAGAATCAATGAATCGAAGAGTTGGTTCTTTGAAAGATTAAATAAAATTGACAAGCCCTTAGCCAACCTTACCAAAAAAGGAAGGAAAAAACTCAAAAAACGTGCAATTAGGCATGAAAAGGGCAAAATCACAATGGATCTTTCAGAAATCCAGAAGATCATCAACACCTACTTCAAGAACATTCACTCTAATAAGTTGGAAAAAGCAGAAAAATGGACAGATTCCTAGATGCATATGAACTTCAAAGTTAGATCAAGAAGACATAAAAATTCTAAATAACCCAATATGTCAATGAAATTGAAAATGTAATTAAAATTTTACCAACAAAGAAAAGCCCAAGTCCTGAAAGATTCACAGTTGAATTATATAAGATATTTCGAGAAGATCTAATGCCACTACTCTTCAAACTCTTTAATGAAATTGAAAGGGAAGCAATACTCTTAAATTCATTTCTGAAAACAAGTATTACTATGGTACCAAAACCAGAAAAGAACCCAACCAGAAAAGAGAACTACAGGCCAGGCTCCCTAATGAACACAGATGCAAAAATCCTCAATAAGATACCACAAATAGAATACAGCAAATCATCAAAAAGATTATATACATCATGAGCAAGTAGGATTCATTCCAGGGATGCAGGGATCATTCAGCATACTCAAATCAATAAACATAATACACCATATTGACAGAGCCAAAAACAAAAATCACATGATCATCTCAATAGATGCAGAAAAAATCATTTGACCAAGTCCAACACCCATTTATGATTTTAAAGAAACCCTAAAGAAAATTAGAATACATGGCTTTTACCTCAGTCTGATAAAAGCCGTGTATGACAAGCCAATAGCCAACATCATACTAAACATTCAAAAGCAGAAATCTTTCATTTTAAAATAGGAACAAGACAACAATATTCATTATCACTACAATACAATACAGTTCAATACAGTTCTGGAAACACTAGCCAGAGCAATTAGACAAGAAGAAGAAATGAAAGGAGCAAAGATAGGAAAGGAAGAAGTTAAATTGTCAGTATTTGCAGATGATGTGATACTGTACATAGAAGACCCCAAAGATTCCACCAAAAGACTTCTAGAGTTAATAACCAGGTTCTGTCATGTGTAAAGTGAACATGCAAAAATCAATAGCCTTCTTGTATAAAAATAAGAAACTTGCTGAGAGAGAATTTAGGGAAACTGCACCATTCATAAAAACAAAAAAAATTTAGGAATCAATCTAACAAAAGTAGTAAAAGATCTATACATTAAAACTACAGTACTCTGAAAAAGAAGATCAAAGAGGATACCAAGAAATGGAAAGATACCCCTTGCTCTTGGATAGGAAAAACAAACATAGTAAAAATGACCATACTTCCAAAATTGTTGTGCACATTTCATGTAATTCTGATCAAAATACCACTAGCATACCTCATGGAACTAGAGAAAACACCTAAAATTCATTTGGAACCAGAAGAGACCTAGAATAGAAAAAACAATTCTAGGCAACAAAGGCAAGGCAGGGAGCATCACAATCCCTGACTTCAAATTATACTACCAAGTTGCAGTGATAAAAACAGCACGGTACTGGCAAAAAGAAACCAAACCAGAGGATCAGTAGAACAGATTAGAAGATACAGAAACAACTCCAAACATGTTTAGCCACCTTATCCTTGACAAATGGGTCAAACGTGTTCACTGGAAGAAAGATAACCTCTTTAATAAGTGGTGCTGGAAAAACTGGCTCTCTATATCCTGAAGACTAAAACTAGACCCATGTCTATCACCATGCACTAAACTAAAATCAAAATGGATCAATGATCTAAATATTAAAACAGAAACACTAAACCTGCTGGAAGAAAAAATAGGTAGAGCTTTTGAAGACAGTGGTGTAGGCAAAGACTTTATGAACAAAACCCCAATGGCACAGGAAATATTGTAAAAGAATAACTTGATCTCATCTATTAAAAAGCTTTTGCACAACAAATCACCAAAAGAGCAAATAGAAAACCCACAGAGTGGGAAAAAATCTTAGCCAATTGTTCTTCAGACAAAGGACTAACATCTAGAACATATAAAAAACTGAAAAAAATCAGACCCCACATTTAAAGACCCAATCTATAAATGGGCATCTGAAATGAATAGATGCTTCTCAGAAGAAGAAATACAAATGGAAAGTATGGGAAAGTATGTGAAAAAAATGTTCACCATCACTGGTGATACGAGAGATGCAAATTAAAACAATGCTGAGATTCCATTCTCTAGAAAGAATGGCTATCACCAAGAAATCAACCAATAATAAATGCTGGCAAGGTTATGGGGGAATAGGAACCCTTCTCCACTATTGAAGTGTAGACTGGTGCAACCACAATGGAAATCAGGGTCGAGATTCTTCAAAAAACTAGGATTGAAGGTACCATTTGACCCAGCTATTCCCCTTCTTAGTATCTACCCAAAAGAATTCGAAGCATCATAGCATAGTGATATATGTGCACTCGTGTTTGTAGCAGCTCAATTTATTATAGCTATGTCTTGGAAACAACCCAAATGCCCATCAACCAAGGCATGGACATAAAAAAGATGTGGTTTTTATACAAGAGAGTACTATTCAGACATAAAGAAGGAGAAACTTGAGACATTTCTTCATAAATGGATGTACCGTGAGAACATACTCTTACATGAAATAAATGAGACACACATGTAAATATCACATTGTCTCTCTGGGGTAAGTAATCGAAGGTATAAATGAGAGTCAAATTGTACAACAGATATTGTGAAATAGGAAGAAATTGTTCAAAAGGAAAGAGGAATGGGGAGAGAAAGGGAAAAGAAAAAATGAAAATAAAAGGATAAAGTTTTGCAAATAGTGAGGGGGGAAGGGGTTGAAGGGAGGGGAGGGGAGTGGGAAAAAGAGGAACTAAGATATATCATGTACAGGTACAAGTTCCCTATGATGAATGTGATCATTATGTATATTAAACTGTACTAATAAGCTTCATCAAAAAAAGATTAAAGAGAACAAGGAAAAGTGAATAGAAGGAAGATACCAGCAGGACAATATCAAGCCTGTTTCCCTGAAAATAAGACCTAACTGGACAAGATCAAAAATGCTAGCCCCAGTCAGCCTATCCTTGCCTTATCTGCCTTACAAAGTAGCCACCAAGCAAGAGAATAGTGAGGTATAATCTTCGGCACTATCCAGGTGTGGTGGTGCACTCCTGTAATCCCAGCACTCAACAGGCTGAGGCAGGAAGGTCACTGTGAGTTTGAGGGTTACATAGTGAAAAAAAATGCTTGACATGATCCTGGGCATCACCAAGGCAAGGACCGATGTTCATTTTTCAAGCGGGTCTTATTTTCAGTGAAATGTGATACCAAATACAGAAAACAGGAGTCCTGGAAGAGTAAGAGAGAGCAGAAAATACAATGCAGTTATGCCTGGAACTTTCCCAAATTTGTTGGAAAAATATTAATATGCAGATACAAGAGTTTCACTAGATCTCAAGTAGGAAAACTCAGCACACGATACATTTAGACTAACATTGTGAGAGCCAAAGTAAAGATATCTTGGGATCACTAAAACAAAGTGAGTTCTGGAAGAACGATAGCCTCTTTAATAAACGGTGCTGGAAAAATTGGCTTGCCACCTGCCAAAGACTGAAAATAGACTCAAGTCTATCATCATGCAACAAACTCAAGTCAAAATGGATCACAGATCTCAATATTAAAACAGAAACACTAAATCTATTGGAAGAGAAAGTAGGTAAAAACCTCAAAGACATAGGGGTAAGCAGAGAGTTCATGAACAAAAACTAAACTGTATGGGAAACACTTGAAAGAATCAATACCTGGGATCTCATCCTACTGAAGAGTTTCTGCACATCTAAAAAAATCACCAGCAGAGTAAAAAGAAAACCCACAAACTGGGAAAAACATTTAGTTGACTGTGCCTCAGACAAAGGGCTTCTATGTAGAACATATAAAGAATTAAAAAATATCAGCTCCAAATTCAAAGGCCCAATCCAAAAATGGGCAGCTGAGATGAATACACACTTCTCAGATAAAGAAATACAAATGGCAAATAAATACATGAAAAAATGTTCAACATCATTAGTCATTCGAGAAATGCAAATTAAAACAACATTGAGATTCCACCTTACTCCAGTAAGAATGGCTAGCATTAAGGAATCAACCAATAACAAATGCTGGCAAGGCTGTGGAGAAATAGGAACCCTTCTCCACTGCTGGTAGGAATGCAGACTGGTGAAACCACTGTGGAAGTCAGTTTGGAGATTCCTCAGAAAACTAGGACTAGAGGTCCCATTCAACCCAGCTATCCCCCTGCTGGGTATTTTCCCAGAAGATCTAAAAACATCATATCACAGCGATATATGTGCACCTATGTTCATAACAGCACAATTTGTAATTGCTAAATTGTGGAAGCAACCTAAATGTCCACCCACCGAGGATTGGATAAGAAAATTGTGGTACTTTTATATAATGGAATATTACTCAGCTATAAAGAAAGATAAACTCAGGGCTTATATAAGTAATTGGTCACAACTAGAGACCATACTCATAAGTGAAATAAATCAGACCTGCATGTGCAAGTACCGCATTGTCTCACAGTGTAAAACCTGAAAGAGTTAATATAAACTCGGAGGTATGATAGACCTTGTGAAATGATAGGAAAATGCTCAAGGGTAAAGGGCAACTGGGATGTAGGAAAAGAGAAGGGAAAGAAGGAGAAATTTTATATATATGTATATACAGGATAGTTAACATAGTTGATCTACTGTCTTCCATTTCATTGCTGAAAGCAACTGTTAATGAGTCCTTGATTGATCAACATTGCATGCCTCTATTTGTTTTCATGAGAAACCACTTTGAAGATATCAATATGTAATACAATAAGCATTGTTACTTTCCTGCCACTTTGTTTGTAGTTCTGTATTGTTTGCATTGTTCTTTTGCTATTTTGTAAAAGGTTGTCTGTCTGTTAATGTTTTCCTCCTTTTATTTTTAAAATTTAAAAAAAAGGGAGTTATCACAAACACGGGAGACATGATTTAATTAGTGGCTGATTGCTCTGCAGGAAGAGTCGAGACTCAAATAGGACTTTATGAATCCAACATGTCCTCAAGGGTCATGTACTACAACAGTGATGGTGAACCTTTTAGAGATGAATACCCAAACTGCAACCCAAAGCCCACTTGCTTATCACAAAGTGCCAACATTGCAATTAAACCTGAATACTGAGGTTTTAGTTTAAAGAAAAACAATTCATACATTAACACCCTTTGTCTTAAAAGGGAAATAAATAACATGTGTGCCGTAGGTTTTGCCACTGCTGCTCGACAGATGTACCCCAGATGTCCCAGCAGTCACAGCAGCCTGTCCATACAGCCAACCACTGGAATCATTCCAAATATACATCAATTCATAAATTATAAACAAAATATAGTATACCAGCGATAACTATTTAGGAATAAAAAGTAATGAATAGCTCTAATCTAGCTGGGTCTCAAAAAAATACAATAACATGTTGAAGAAGCCAGGCAGATCCGCAAAATACTACATATTGTATGATTCTATTCATGCAAAATTTTTAAAACAGCAAGTCTACAGACACACAAAGAAGATCAAAGATGGCTTGATGCTGGCCGGGTAAGAATGGGCTACATGAGGGATTTACAAAAAAATCATTCAGTTGTACCCTTGCAATACATAAAACTGTAGCATGTAAATTAAATTTTTTCAAAGTTAAAATTATTTAAAGTGAGTAAAGATCATTACCAAAAGACCTCTTTATGTGGGACTCTCATAATTACATCTATCTGTCATTGAATAATGAACCAAAAGTCTTTTTATTCCCTAGAATGTATTTTCAAGAAAGATGATAACAGTCGGGCATGGTGGCACATGCCTGTAATCCCAGCACTCGGGAGGCTGAGGCAGGGGGATTTTTGCTAGTTGGAGGCCAGCCTGGGCTACAAAGTGAGCTCAAGGCCAGCCAGAACTGCATAATAAGACCCTGTCTCAAAAAGCAAAAAAAAAAAAGAAAGAAAGGTGATATTTTAGAGCTTCAGTTTCCCCTGCTATAAGTCAAATCTCACCCCCACCACAGTGTATAAGGTAGAAGATTGTTTTTCCACCCACTTTCTCAGCTGCTAATCCACTCAGCAGATGCATGTTAGGTGTGAGAGTCACTGTGTGGAGTTAGAGGGGCAATGCTGACAACACAAGCTCTGGTTCCTGCCCTCATAGACCTTGGAGGAGAATGAGAACTACATGAAGATCTGCAGAAAACTGTCATGCACAGACAGAAGTGACTGCTACTGCGGAAACAGTTGGTGTTGGAAATAGCCATGCATTGGAACCCTTTTATGACACAGGAAAATAACATTTTCCACTGTACCCAAGAACACCTCAATCTTTCTGTGAGAAATCAGCATTGAGATCTCTTGACCTAAGACTCCCAAAGACCAGAAAGACCCACCAGAGACAGTAACAAGGGATATAGAATAGGACTTTCTCATTATCTGGGCTCTGGACAGGGAAACTCATGGAGAGCTCCGGCACAGACATGCCCAAGTCCTACTGTCCCATACATGCTGGCTGGTCTCCTACTGAGGGGAGACCAAAAGTGACAGTGCAAGAGAGCACAGTGCTTAATCTACCATAGGAAAGAGACTAGGTCCACCATTACTGTATGACTTCGGGGCATGAGGGACAGACTGGCTCCTTCATACTGCTGTGCCCACTTCTTTAAAATGGCCATATTGTCCCGTGTCCCTCTGTCTGCAGGTTTTAGGTTCTAGAATGAGCTGTCACTCGGTGCGCCATGGAGTCACCTTGCCTGTGCTTTGCCTTGGCCTTTCCATTAAACCTCTGACCTGTGCCACTTAATCATCTCTCAGAGTTTGTGAGGAGCCCACTGGAAGGAAAGTCTTAAGCACAATGCCAGCTTTGCCTTTTCTTCTAAGAAATGAATTCCTAAGTTACTTTTCTCACCACACATTCATTTATTTATTCAATGCTTGTTTAGTGAGTGAGATTTCCATGCACCAAGCACACAGTGATATTTACTCTCCTGGAAGGTACAGACAGCAACAGGGCACAGGTGGGGACCAGACCATCATACTACGCAGGGTTATGAAGCAAGAGGAGTGTTCCTAGAAAAAGACATCCCAGCCTTCCAAGACTACCTGAGAGGAACAGGTCCTGCTGCTCAGTGAGGGGTAGAGCTCC
The DNA here is from genome assembly GCF_000276665.1 of Chinchilla lanigera. Classification (NCBI taxonomy): domain Eukaryota; kingdom Metazoa; phylum Chordata; class Mammalia; order Rodentia; family Chinchillidae; genus Chinchilla; species Chinchilla lanigera. Next base: position 3,601,339 of record NW_004955487.1, read on the forward strand.
TGAGAAGCCAGCCCATGAGCTGAGTTCTAGCTAAGGAGCAGGGTGACTGCACAGATCTGGTTGACCATAGAGGGATCAGGGATCAGGTGAGGGAGGAGAAAGCAGCCAGGCACAGAGGACAGAAGGAGCTGATACATTTGAGCAGGAGGGGGCAGGACACTAGCAGGCACTGGATAGCAAATATAGGCAGTCACAAGGGGACAGTGGATGGAGAGTGGCAAGAGGGACAGAGCCACATGAGCCTCGGTCCATACCTTGACCTTCATCTGCCTGCAGCTGAGACTTCAAATCACACAGGCTTGCACTCAACCAGTGCAAATCATCACCACTTATTCCTGCTGCTCAGAGTCCCAGCTACTGAAGCAGCATCGTAAATCACCTAGCGCTCACTGTGCAGATGAGGAAATGAAGCCAGAACCACTTTCACAGAATGTGAATTCAGCAGTCACACAGTCTGGGCCTCCTGATTCCGGTCCAAAGCTCTCAGCCCTGAACACCTTGTGGATGTCTCTTTTTTCACAATGTCAGATGATGCTGTGGAAGATAAACTTTATTTCTATGGCAAACCTCATTGTAATACAATTATTCGTTTATTTAATAAATATTTATTAAGCATGTATGTGCTGGGCTCTGTGCTTAACAAATCATGAAATTTTAATCATGGTGTGCATAGACAAGTGTGGGGACATGCGGATGCATATTGTTCTCGTTTCTACTCTCATTGACTGTGGATTTGATATAGACGGTTGCCCCAAAATTCCATACGATGGCCCTGTTCTTCCAGTTTTCACAGTGCCACTGATGATCCCTGGAGAAGGTTGTTATTTCACAAAACACAGGCCTAAAAAGTAACTTGGAATCTTTTGTTAAGGAGTCTCTGTATCCCTTTGTTATAAAAATAATGTTTATTCGCTATAAGAAATAATTCATATGTACAAAAACACAAAGAATAAAAGATACACCTCCAATCTTATCACACAGAGGCAAGTACCAATTATATGTTGTGTATTTTTTAGATGTTTATCCCCTAGGCAAAGATTTCTTCAGATGATATCTTAAGGGTTATCGAGCTTTATATGTTTACAGTAGCGTTTCTCAATCTTATAAAAAAAAAAACTCATGGTAAACAACATTTTATCTTCCAAATAACAAACAAATAAAATGGTCACATCTCTAGACTTTTTTTCATGTTTTGCAATCAAAGCAACAAATGCATTGTTCACAGAGCTCTCAGCCCACATGTGATGGCAGGAACATTTGCATTGCTTTCCACATACAAGATAATTAAATAGCCTTGGTCATGCTATTGCCTAAAAGTGATTATTTCCCCATATCCCACAAATACAAAAACTTGAGCTGGGTGTGGTGGTGCACACCTGCAATCCTAGCACATCGGAGGCTGAGGTAGGAGGGTTGCCACAAATTTGAGATGAACAGGAAGAATATTAATATTGATTGAGCACCTGTTCTGTGCACAGCCCTGCGCATTGTATTGTACATCCTTTCATCTGCTCCAGGGCAAGGTCCCCATGATCATGGTGCTATTGCACAGAGGAGGGTATGAGGCCAATGTGGCAGTGGGACTTCCCTGCGTCACATATGTTTGACTGTGGGTGGACTGCAGGCTGGTTTCCGAGCCTGGCTCTGAAACTGTCTTGGGCTTGCACAGGTAGTAAAAGGAAGGAATTCACAATCATTCCTTCGGGATATGTTCCCAGAAGCCAAATTCCTACCACAGAAACATTCCTCCAAAGAACTTTACTGCCATCCTCCCAGTTGCACTCCAGTTAGGAGGGTGTGGGAGGACCGTGGGTGTGGGGCTGTCTGCCTGTCTTCATCTCCCAGTTGTGAAAGAGCTACATTCTTCAGAGTTGACCACTACCCTTCTGAAGCAATATTTAAAGTAACTGTCAGGAGTTTGGTACAGGTTCTATCGGCATAGCCATTGTCCATGTGGTCCCTGGTAACCCTGTGGATTGTACAGTCAGACCTGATCACTCACCTCTGTGTGGCCACAGCAGGCAGCGTCCAGGGACAGGAAGGAGAAAAGAGGCAGAGGAAGATGCTGGAAGTGCCCCTTAACAGGAAAAATAAGCCAATCTGGGGCTGAGTATCTGAAATCACGGTCATGTGGTCACGCGTTGTAGACTGGGGATCAGGAAGTGGGGAGCCCTGACTCTGCCTTCTGCAAAGTCCTAAGGCAGCAATTTGTGCCACCTTCTCTGCTGTCCAGAGAAGACTCTGAGCTGGACAGTAGTCTAGACAGAGGGCACGGTTCTGTCGGCTCCTGGGGAAACCCCAGTTCTCCCTTGGTGGAGGTCATTTGCTGTTTGAAACGAGTGACATTGTATAGTTCAGAGGAAAAAAGGAGAGGACATCAGTAAGCTCACTGCAAGCTTTAAGGGAATCAGACAACTCAGAAAATAGCACTTCAATACCAGTGAATCAAAAACAAATGTAGAACACTTTTCCGAAATTGCATGTGCAGTTTAAAAGCCAAAATGACAAATGCCTTGGGCGTCACACATTTTGTTGTCAATTTGAATATTAAAAGCAAATGTGCCTATGATGGCAGTCTTTCAGTAGGTATACAAACAATAAATAAATACATAAATAAATGCACTTAATTTTGTAACCAGGAGCAGGACTCCACTATATACCCCAACCTCATTTCTCTCCCTTTTGGCATTGAATTTGCCAAAATATCAATTTCTTCTAAAGATGGAACAGCCATGAACCTTACCTTGCTCATTTAGAAATAATTCAACTCTTACAAGGGTATTAGGTAATTGTGGAGCTCACATTTCTAGAATGCTTTGAAAATCTACTGTGCAGAACTGGCGGTGGACATCACTGCCAACTTTCTTTCTCCGATAAGTTAAGCGAATGTTAATGAGGTGCTGAGATCAGCACATGAAATACAGCAAAATCTTGGGTTGTGAGTAACTTGTTCTGTGAGTATTCCACAAGATAAGCAAACATTCCTAATAAATTTTAACTTGACGAGTGAGATGTCTAGCAATAAGAATAGAATATCACATGATGGCAAACCATCTCTCTCGCTCGCTCACTCTCTCTATATATATATATCTCTCTCTCTCACGATGGAATTGTGTGTTAATGTCTCCCAACAGCAAGAGATTATGAAGATCTCATGGCAGAAGAATCCCTCACTTTAAATGAAATTAGGCAGATGTGTAAAATGTGGGAAGCAGTGCAAAATTTTGTAGAAAACACCACCTGAACAAGGCTATAGCAGTTTGAGCAATGAATCTGTTTAAGGAAAATGCAATTACTCTTCTGCAAAATCCTCAAAAGGAGGCAAAAGCAAGTGTCATTGGACACATTCTTTGTTAAAGGTGCATAAAAAAAAAAAAAAAAGATTCCATGGAGCCAGTAGATAGCAGTGTTTCTGTTAGTGATAGTAAAAGTCATCCTACACAGTAACCCTCCTCTCTCTTGTCTCCCTCACACCAGCCATGGTTTTCAAAGGTAAGTGCTTCTGTTTATTTGTCTTTATGTTTTGTGTTTCCTTTATTATTTTGTACTATACAACAGTACCGTAATCATTTTCATATAAATATTTTGGGATTGTGGAATAAATCATATGAGTTTCCATTATTTCTTATGGGGATATTCATATTGATATACAAGTGATTTGGAGTACAAGCATGTTTCCAGGATGAATGATACTCACAAACAATAGCTTTACTGTATGTCATTTAAAGAAAATAAAACAAGAGTAAAAAACCTTGAGAGGTTAAACTGATTACTTGATAAGAATGGTCTCAACTGGGCACCTGGCACTGTTCTAGGGTCTGAGAACGTTTGCGAAGAATAACTTTGACTTAGGAATGTATGTCACTGGCCTAGCAATGCATAAAAGATAAGAGGATCCAATACATAAGTATATGGTTGGACAGTGTATGTGATCAAAAGTCAGAGCCCTGGGGTGTCTCCACAGTGTCCCCACATGAGGCCACACACTCCCAAATAAGGGAATGAAAACAAGTCTTGTGCCCCCACTTGGCCATAAGACAACAGTCATACGTTGTGATAGCACACAAAACATGCTCTTGGTAAAACTCAGGCAATGGAATGGAGGGACAGATGAACAAATGGGTAAATGAATGATTTTGTAGGGGTGCGTTAAAAACACACCCAGGTTAGGTGACATCCAGTGTGCCACCTCTCCCCACAAAGCACAGCAGGAGACCTCTTGTGTCTGTTTTGGTAATTTCTTCCATATTTTCTAACTTGTTCTTTATCTTCTTTTGTTATAGACCAAGAGTCACTTTTTAAATTTTCTAGACTTACACTTCCTTCCTTTCTCATATGTCCAAAGTATCATCAAGCACACCCTGTCACCGTTGTCTCGTAAGCACCTTTTATCCAAAATGATCTTCTTATTCCTTCCAGAATGCCTGGGTTATCTTGGATCTCAATAAAGTATTGCTCCTGGGCTCGAGTCTGTGCTTGCCCACACCGCCACGGTTCCCAGCTGAAACACGCAGAGAGAGCCAGGTATTTCCCAGCTACTCCCTGAGGGCAGCGCTTGCATCAGGACCCCGCCGCCCAAGCCCCAGGAACTTCTCTGGCTGC
>NW_004955487.1:3612137-3647137 GCF_000276665.1 Chinchilla lanigera
AAAATAAAATAAAGTATTGCTAAATCAGTCAGTGTCTCTAGCTTTTGTCTCTGCTGGTCTACATCCTTCTCTGAGGATTTTCCATATGTAAACAGCCCCTATCTCTGTATTCAAATTTTAACTAGGACCTTCATTACCTTCTGCTATCAGATGTCCCGAAGATCAGCCTGGCTGAGAAGACACAAAAAATAACTTGCTTTAAATCTCATGCCTTACAATTGGACGCAGATGGCTGCCCACCAATTGGTACCACAGTGGGCAATGGTCTGTGTTCAGACTGAAGCCTGCATGTTTACTTCCAGGCCCATCACACGGCTTGTCTGTGGAAGACAGCTTTTAAAATTCCCCAGAGATGGTGACACCTGCTAATTCTTTAACAAATGGCTCCTGTGATAGGCAGACATCAAAAGGAGAATAGGAAATGCATTAAATATTTTAAAAATCAACTCAAAATATCCTTTAAAAGCATCAAGAAATAAAAGCAGCAGTGCATGAAATACACACCTTTCATCCTGATGCAGTAATTACCATGCAGTGCTTCTCTGCATGGTGAGATGTGCCAGACACTTGGGGTTATCTTAGTCTCCATGCATCACAGCATAGCAACATCTTCCCCGTGTCCCTCTCATCCTTCCTTCTCCCCCACACTCTGTCTTATCCAACTCTGAAGTTCCTATCATCAGCATCTGCTCCTCTGCCTGCAATCTCCTGGTCCCTAGTCTTTCTTTCTAACCAGCATGGTTTAGATATAGAAACTCTGCTCAAAATCATCCCATCAAGTCATTTACTGGTGACCAGAGTCCAAATAATTTAGCTCATATCCTAATTATTTTCTATTGCTATAACTGAATACCCCAGATGGGTAACTTATAAAAATAAAAGTTGATTCAACTCAGGACTCTGGAGGCTTGGAGGTCCAAGGTCCAGGGCCTTCATGCTGGTGAAGACTTTTCAGAGTCTCAAGGTAGCACAAGGCATTTTATGACGAGAGGGGCACATACAGGAGACGCTACCTAACTGGCTTTTATAACTGACCCCAGTCAAGATAGCCAATGAACCTACAAATCCATCAACTTATTTATCCATGAATGGATGGAGAACTAATTATCTCTTAATGGCCCACCTGGACCCTCCTCTCAATATCCATCCCACTGTGGGGAATTAAACCCCACGGGAGCTTGCTGGGGACTCAGGCCAGGGAACCCCGAGTAGATATGGTCTGGGAACCACCATGCACCCTCCACCTTTGCTGAGTGAGCAGTCCCCACACCTCTGTTCACCCTTTTCACCATGTGCATGCATTACACTCTTCCTTCAGCTTCTCAGGAAATCAACATAATTAGATGGCTAGAATGGACAGCTTTTATAATAAGTCTTTAATCATTGCCCTCAAAATGGGCTGACCTCTGTGCCACTCTCCAGTACATTGAACAGGATCTGCAGCAGCCTGGAGCCCATTCCTTTCCCATGCAGGGGCAGCAAAAGGAGAAGTTCCACAGCAAGCACTTACCCTTCCAAGACAGGGCTCACTGAGCCAAGCTGCAGTGTCCGTGGGAGGGAGAGAAAGAAAGGCAAGCCCGGAAGTGGACGTGAGGTGGGCATCCTGTATCCAAAAACATTTTTTAAGTAAGCTCAGGGCAACTTGGAAATTTTCTTACAGTTTTGGCCCAGGCTTGATGTCCCTCTCTCTGTCCCCCTTCAAAATGAGATCCTTCGGCAAAGCGCCTGCCTGGCAAGTGCAAGGTCGTGAGTTCGGTTCCCGGTACCGGAGAAAAACCAAAAAAAAAAAAAAAAAAAAAAAAAAAATGAGATCCTTTATCTTTCTCTGAGAGTCTAAACTCAGGTAACTGAGGTGTTATTGAAAGGAACATGCTTATATTTTTTGCTTTTTTTAATGCTTAAATGTTTTAAGCTTAAATGCTTAAATTTTTTTGACCAATTCTGCGTGCTTATATCTGGTAATGTGAACAATTAATTTGAAGACAACAACATGCAATATAACAAGCTTGTTGAATTCCTACCATCTTCTTTAGTGACTCTCTGTATCATTTCTAATTTTTTTATTATTTTTATTATCTTTAATTGTTTAATCAATCTTGCATTCTTCCATCTGGTAATCTGAGCACTTTCACTGAAGATAACAATTCATAATATAACAACCATTGTTAATTTCCTATGACCTTTTTTTGAAATTCAGTATCATTTTTATTGTTTCATGTCATTTTGTTTTTGTCTTTGTTGCTGTTATTTTGTTATTTTTTTCTCTTTAAAACAAAAGAAAACCAGCAGGAAAAAAAACAGAGAAAAAGAAATCCTTCTGTCACACCTTGGGCATTTTATTCTCAGCAGTACCAATTTAAGAGACGGGGCAGTGAATATCTGACTAAAATTATCCATGACAGAAACAGCAGACTTTAGGAAAACAATGCTCTGATGGACTAAGATATTTCTTCTAAAGGAAACCAAGAGAATCTAAAAATTCCACCATTCAACCAGATGAACCTCCCCTGTTTTTGTCAGAGTCAACACGAGAATGGATATCAAAGGTGAACCATCTTCGAGCCCAATAATGAAATCATTTTCATGGCTGTCTAACTTCTGTATCCAATCAGTGTGTAGCTTCATACTCATGAGGGATTTTGCTCCAAATCACAAATCACCTTTATGGAGATTGGGGAGCTCTTGTATATAATGTTTTTCCCCTGCTTTTCCACAAAGTCATTTATTTTTCCAATAGGTTGAAATGCCCTGGGTATCGCTCAGATCATATGCAGACTCCAGGGCTGTGAAAAGCATTTCTCAGTGGGTCATGAACTCCAGGGAGTCTGAATCAAAGATGCAATCCAGCTACTCCAGGAGGAGTGAATGTTCACCCCACAAGAACAGAACAGCCTGGCAGCCTCTGAGGCCTTCACAACCTCAGGTCCAGTAGGGACAGCAGCAAATGCGAGGAACAAGCTTCCCAAACCTTTAACACAAAATATGCCCATTAAAGAAGCATCTGTGCATATAAGGAGTCCCTTTACCAATGGGGTGAGCACACAAGGTAATAACTCAGACCCACAGGGAAATAGCACAGGATAAATCCAAAGATCAACACACAGAGAAACCCTTTTTCCCCCTGAAAAGGCCAGTACAGTGGTGAATATCCTTTGAGGAAGCAGCTGCTGAAAATTACAAGACTCGGGAGAAAGGAAGAGGCAGCTATAAATGCACAGCATGAGCAGAAAAGCATCTCAGAACTTTACAAGGAAACTGAGTCTACTCTACTCAACTACCAACAGTAAAATTAATTTTAAATAATGGGATACCCCAGTGGGGGACTGAGAAAGCTCCATAGGTTATCTTTCATTTTGCCAGCCAGGGAAAACACACACATGTGGTAAGATATTTTTTCCTGACACTATTTAATAAGTGGCCACCATCAGTATCAACTTTGTAGAGACGGAAAAGTGGCTTTATGATCTACATAATAATTTCATAAACATTGATTAAGATACTACTACATATTGAAGTGGGAGCAAGACATAAAAAGACAGTGAGAAGTGCCTGATCAAAGTTTTGAATTGTTCTACCTTGCATCTTTTGGTTTTCCCACCTGGTCAATTAAAACAGTGAGGCTGGGTTTTTTGGTCAGTGATAATTGATATTTTGAGAGAGACACATTACACAGTGGGACACCATGGATTTGAATCCTACCTCCGCCACCTAACAGAGCTACAGCCCTGAGCTCTTCTATCTCAGAATGACTGATGTTTGGGAATACAGGATTTTTGCCATGTGGGTGGCTGATCTGTGCCCTATAAGGTGGTTAGTAGCATCTCTGGTTTCCACCAACACAAAGCCAGTAGGACCTCCCAGGCTTGACAACCAGAATGTCCCCAGACATTGCCAAATGAGCTTCACTGGGCATGAGATTTAAAAAGTCATGAAACCAGCTTTGCTGTTGTGTACTTTCTTTGGGCTTTGTACAAATAGGAAACTGAACTGAGTTATTACAGTGGTCTGCAATGTGGAACCTTTAAGGTAGTGTGTTGCTCTGAAAATATCATGCATTTAGACACAAATTCCATCCAAATTCCATCCATTTCAGGTTGTTAGCTTTAGGTAAGTTCCTTACCCTCATTAAGTCCTAGACTCCTACCTACAAACGCCAGTCTTCCAGTGAGCTGCTGTTATTCCCCTTGGCTGCAGCAGTTGCCTACTGTCCTGCATAATCCTAAGTGAAGCTGGCTGTATCCAGTTTAAGCTAGAACCTGGCCAACAGATGCTAAGTCCAGCTGTCTCACAGGACTGAAGTCACCAGGAAATAACCCAAAAGTATGTACTGGTGCTTTAAATTGAATGATGTAGCCTATAAATAATAAAAAAGAGCACGGGGGATCAGATATAACTACCTGTGATATTTCTTAATTTTATTCACATGCATTCCATATGTGGAAAGCATAATTGTTATGACATAAACAGGCAAAATAAAACAGGTATCAAGGGTTCTATCATTGTCTTGGTTAGCTTCAGGCCATGTAATTGACCAGAAGTTTCAATAGCTTTGATAGTCCTTCCAGTTCCTAGCATTGATTGCTTTTTTATCTTTCAGTATATAGCTATGGATGCCCAGGCTTGCAATTGAAATGCTCATCAAATTTCCAAACAGTACAGGTTAATGTGTTTCCTCACTGAAGCAAAGGAAAATAGCCAAGTGACTTTTCTTTGACTTTCAAAATTCATAAGTGATATTGCATGCTGCTCTGTCCCTGATGGATGCAGGGTATGCTACCCAGTTGGTCTTATAATGTCATGAATGCCTCTTTGCTGAAATCATTTGTCAAAGTAAAAAAAAAAAAAAAAAAAAGTAAACATCCCCCTAACAATTACTATGTGTCAGGTAGTGATCTGAGGACTGCAGATATTTTAATTTGCTTAATCCTGGTAATGACACTATCTGTGAGATTAAAAGATACCATTAACATCCTTGTTTTACAAATGAGGAAATGGAGCAGAGAGAGGCTAAGAAACTTGGCCACTGTCACACACCTAATATTTGGTAGGGCTGAGATTTGAACCTAAGAAAACTGGTTTGAAAACTGACATGCTTAACCACCACACTATAAAGCCTGTCCAATTCTTATTAAGTCTTTTAACTATAATATTCATTAGATGGAGAGACAGAGACAGAGACAGAAGAGCCAGACAGAGAAAGAGAGAGATACAGAAATTGAACATTTATACAAAATTAGCAAGTATGTCAAACAAGCTGTGAAATTAACACATCCTATGTGTGTTAAGGGTGCTTTTCCTGGTAATTTGTGTGCTTCTGCTTTCTTTATTTCATAGTTCACTACTTCAATAAGAAAGAAAGAAGAAAAAGAAAGAAAGAAAGAAAGAAAGAAAGAAAGAAAGAAAGAAAGAAAGAAAGAAAGAAAGAAAAGGTTCTGCTTTATCTTTCATAAAAATATAAATAAGATCCTGATTCAAAACCTATTGTAAAAGGCCAGGGATATAGCTCAGCACCTGCCTGGCAAGCTTGAGGTCATGAGTTTGATTCCCGGTACAAAAAGAAAAAAAAAAACCTATTCTAAGAAGGAACTAGAACAATGTTAATGCAAGATATGAACATTTATTTGTCTGCTGTTCATTAGCTGCTGATGTATTTATTTGATCATTCATTAATTTATTAATTCCCAGATTATAGATAAACAAGTAGAGTTCAAAGAGACTGACATTTTTACAGGCATATTGAAGAACATCTTTTGCTTTATTCCAGCATTGTAGCCATTTGGCTTAAAGTTCTTATTTCACATTTGAATAAAACAGATTGTATTATCTCTAAGGTGATCAGCAGTAAAACCATGTGGATTAAATGTTTATAAAGAACACTTTTCCAGAATAAAATGATTATATAAAGAATTGTCTTATTACTTGCACTTTGAAACCTTTACATGTGACTCCAATCACTAAGCAGTTAGATAATAATTTGAACTAATCTCTTTTATTATTTTAAAAAATTGTGATATTATTTAATTCTGCAGAGCAGTATTCAAATTCCATTGTTGTTCATAGCAAAAGCTCTAAAAGTTATTGCATTTTGTACTGAGTAGTTCCTTACAAAGTTTCATCTTGCACAGATGGCATGACATAAAACTGTTGGGATCCTTATTTACTTCAAAATATTTCAATTAAAAAACAGAGAGACAACACATCTTCATTCTCAAGATGTCTTAGGGCAGAAAAAGAATAACAACATTTAAGGGTTTTAGTTTCAAATAAAACTTTTGACAAAGGACATGTTAGAAATAATTATAAACATACTAACTAGTCAGACAATAAGATTTGCAAGTCTGTGCAAGCAAAGTCCCAGGGTTCCATTGACATAAGGAATTGCTATTCTCATCCCAATCTTTCTTGTATTCTTTGTATATGATAGTGAATCAACTATGAATACAATAAATATCAGTTCTGTCCAGTTCTCAAACTTAGAAACACACAGGACATATGGTTATATTTTTCTTACAACATCTGGAATTGGTACCCTGTGCGTGGTTGATGTTATATTTCAAATTGGATTAGTTTAATCTTTCATTTAGCAACCTCTTTGACTGCACCTGACTGCAGCAGAGTTAGCAGACCACAGCCTGAAGGCTGAATCCAGCCAGCAGCCCATGTTTATTAGGTCCTTGAGCTAAAAATCATCTTTATGTTTACATAAAATTATAAAATATAAATAAAAAGAATATGAAATAGAGGACAGATATTCCCCCAAAAGTCTTACAATAGCAACTTGGTGACTCTCTATACATAAAAGTTTGCCAGTCCCTCCCTGATCTGTGGAATGAAATCTAAGTTCCCAGTCTTGGCACCTGGGCTCCTCTCAAGTGAGCTGATTGTATTTCTCTAGCTTTCTTCCCTCCCCTTCCCCCATGTACATCCTCTGTGTCTGGGTTACCATTGGCCACAGCAGCTCACCCAGGACTCAGTCACTTGGATGGGTGCTGAGCAGGCACTATGCAGGGCCACCCCGGACCTCCCATTTGCTCACTCCTTGAGAATTCCTTTTCTCCCATGCTTGGCCAGTGCAGAGGGGCGGAACTTCAGTGTTCCTTCTTTCATTCCATCTATTACTGTTTATACAGACTAATACTTCTCCCTCTGGCAGATTTGCACAGAACACCCCTCGACTCTGTTTGGCCCATCACCCCCTTTACCTGCCCTTTCCCCACCTTCACATTGCATAGAGCAGACTGCTTATATTTACCCTCACTGTCCCCTCATAGCATCATTTATTGCCTTTTTAATTTTTATTTTTATTAATACTTTTTTTGCAGTACCTAGTGCTCACATTCATGGCGGGGAATTGGTGATGCCTCTAACACCTCTTGATTCTTGTCCCTTGCCTTCTCTCTTCCCTTCCTCTTCTCCATCTCTTGGTCCCCTTCCCTTTTGTCAAAAGAGCTGTCTCCCTGTTTCCTATTACCTACCATTTACTTTGCTCTTTAATTTATTTATGAGTTGTGGCTGTTCCCTTAAATTCCTTAACGTGTCCTACTCCATTTAGGACAGAATTTACCTGGCTCTGGAAGGAATTAGCTAAATTCCCCATCAGCTCATCAGTGCAATGGCCAAATTACGCAGAGCTTCCCTCTTTCAGAGCATTACGAGAACTAACCATGTAAGGTAGGAATCTTTCTGAAACATTTTACACACAGGAGTGCCTTCCAAACAGCATGCACAGAGTGCACATACTCTGTTTCTCCTGACTCAGGTTGCTTTCTAGAGGCCCAGGCAATATGTGCTTGAATACAGGATTTTTCCCAAGGGCCCAGGAGAATGAAGAGACTGAAATCTCCGACCTCCTGGGCACAGGATGATGTGGGTCTTTATACCTCTGTCCAAGGTTCTGAACACCCCACCCTGCACCTGGCCATCTTGGGTCGTGTGCTATGGACTCCTGAGGCCACCAGAATTCCTCCGCCCGCTCTCCCTACCCCTCTTGCAAGTTGTTTCTGCTTCTGGTAGACCAGGTAATCAAACAACCAAGAATGTTTGGGATGTTAAAGACTAAACCAGAATAAAGAGGCCCAGAGCAGCTCCCCTGAGTGTCAAGCATATAAATTTTAGCCCATAGATTTGGCTCCATGGTGATTTATGTTTTTTCATTTAGTTATTTTAAAAACTCTGAGCACCTAGGTCAAACTTTATTCTAGGCAAAAATACAGGCACAGTAGAAATCGACAAGCATTTGCCTTTATGGAAATGGCAAGCTGCTGAGTAAAGAAAGAGAAATAAGTTAATAAAATACTTATGCATGTAACTAAGCCAATGATGACAGAAATAGAGAAAAATAAAGCCAGGATGAGAAAAAAAGAGAAATTTTTAAAATGGTGACAGTGATATTGGGGCAGAGCCTAACATTTCCATGATGGGACAGTCTCAGGCAGGAGGAAGAGTCAGGCAAGGGCTCTGAGTACATTCCTAGTGCCCAAGAAAGGGAGGGACCAGGTGCCACTTAGACAGCAACCCCAGGGCTGTGCAGGTCAGGCCCAGGAAGGAGGGGCTGCACCAGGTCCTGTAGGTGATTCTAACAACATCATTTTTGCCCCAGAGTGAGAAGGGAGATGAGCAATGGATTTTGAGCAAGAGTGATGTGGTCATTGATGCTTCTAAAGGATTCTTCTGGATGGTGGAGTGAAAATAGTAGAAAAGAAAGGAAAGAGTCAGGGAGCAGCCAGGAAGAAGAAAGAAAGGAGGAGCCAAGGACAAGTATACCCCCTTCCAGGTCATACCTCAATATCCACCTCCAACCAGGCCCCACCTCCTAACATCATATTCAACCATGAACTCATTCGTGGATGGATCCACTGATTATCACAGCGCCCATGATCCAGTTACCTTCCAAAAGCCCCACCTCCGAACACAAGACTTGGACTCCTAGAAGTTTTTTTAGTACTAAACTATAAAACACTGAAGTTGAGTCATAAAAGAAAGGGCTACAAGACTTATGTTACAAGATGAAAGTGTTGCTCCCTTGTTAAAAATCACTGCTAAGCTCAAGAGGACAAAGTCAGTGCATTCAACCAAGCATTGCTCTGGATGCAGAGCACTCATACAGGACTGAGCAGTTCACATGCCCAGGAAAGATGCCTGTGGACCAGCCCTGTGTCTTGAGCCAGGAAGGGGGATTCAAGTTCAAGGGATGAGGGATGATGGAGGAGTCGACTGCTTTTTGTGGTGGCTTATCACACACAGCAAAATGTGTGGTAGGTTGATCCTGTTGGTCCCGAAGCAGAAAATGCTGGCAAGCCAGCAAAGACAGGGGACAGGGGACAAAGAGGTCTGCTAGAAATAGGCTTGCATTCAACTCACTGATGGAGCCTTTAAAGCCCAGGAAAGGATGGGTCCTCTCTGAATCTAAAAGTTCCCACAGTGAAACCAAAGCTCTCTAGTCTTTACAAAGGTATTTCCCACCAACAAAATTGCAGAAGCTGTCTATGTTAGTCAGCTTTCCCATACCCAAAACCCACAGCCTGAAGGAGGAGGGGCCTAATTTGGCTCATGGTTCCAGGGGACTCAGTCCATGGTCAGCTGACCTCAAGCTGGAGGTCATGGCACAAAGGCGTGGAGGAGCATAGTCACAACTCCATGATCCACCCAGACACACCCAGAAATCTGCTTTATAATCTCAAGACAGTCAAATTGACAATTAAGATTAACCCCACATCACATGTGGCCTACAGGTGGTGTATTCTTCTTCTCCCTCATCCTTGGTGTGCAGCCAGGGAGCCCACCACAGTTTAATAATAAATACTTTGAACACATTGCACATGTTTGCAAACATTGCCCATACCTTTGCTGATGGACTGTGGGAAGCCAAGGCAAAACATCACAGACATTACCTAAATATCAGTTCCATGCTTTATGTTCTAAGGCCCAGAGTTATTCAGTCATGGTTGGATGGATGGCTCTTTGTGTCAAATAATCATACTTGTTTGTGTGCTGGCTTTGAAATCAGGCAGATTTGGATTCAAGTTTAGGATCTCCACTTACTATCCCCATATCTCAGGTTACCAGGTAACTCATTGAATCATTCTGCAGCCTACAGATAAAATGAGGAAAGATACGTAAAGAGCCTTCATTTTGAGACTGCTCAAATGGATGAATCAATATCACTAGATTTACTGGGACAGAGATGATGGCTTTGTCAAGGAAGAAGATAATCCTCCCCTCCCATGTCACCACAGAGTCCCTTCCAGCCATCAGGAGGCAGACAGGGGCCAGTCCCTTCCCCGCAGGATCAGCAGGTGGCCTCCACGGGGAAGCCAGCGCCCAGCTCTGGGGCGTCCCCCCACCTCCTCCTCTCACCGACTTTGCCCACTGCAGCATGATTTGTATTTATTCCATCTTCCTGCCACTCACTCATTTAGAGCCACTAATGAAAACAATTTATGTAAGTAATGAAAACAATTTATGTAGCAAATGGCTAATTATATGATACTTGGAGAAGAATTAAACATTCAGAACATGAAATTCAATAATGCATACATTTGATATCCAATTTACCACAAAATGTAGTAACCAGGGACGGATTCTAAATCAAGTTGATCTGGTTAGGTACTGTTGGTAGCCAGTTCCTTTTCTACAAAAGGTATTTCCTCCTCTCCCCGGGCCCTCTGATACAGACCGGGCTCTGGTCCCATCTCCCACCTTCCTGTTCTGCATCCATGGGGGCAGCGCTGAAGTGCTCGGCAATGTTCATACACCTGCTTCATGCACTTGTTGGGATGATGACCCATGGCCAGTTCTGTAAAGGACCAGGTGCCTGCTCCACAGTAGGAACAAGACAAATGTGCATGTTTGTCTCTCCAAGGTTTGTAGCAAATGCGCGCACACACACACACACACACACACACACACGCACATCACAGATAAAGGAGAGTTGGCCTCCAAGTCGAAACACATGGAGAAAATACATCATTAAATCAGGCATGAATGCAAAAGTGGGTACAAGACAGGTACAAGCCTGGAGGGCCCTTCATGGAGGCCATGTGAGCAGACATATTGGGTGCTCCATCTTGTTCCCCGGGCACACAGCGTGTTCCCTGTGAAGACGGTTCCCACTGAGCAGGAATCCCTGTGTCTCTCTTGCAGCCCCTGAAGCTGAAAACATAAGGGGAATATTGGGGAGCAAACATCCCTAATGCAACCCTCACCCTAGGAGGACAGGAGCTGGGGCTTCCACTCTCCCCTGCCTCTTGCTGCTCATTCAGTGACTCTGTCTTGGGCCACACTCTTTTAGAGGACCCGGTGAGTTCCAGCCCTTGTTTCTGCAGCAATAACCTGCAGACGTATGAGCCTTTCCTTGGCTTTCCTCTGTGTCACACTTCCCTGCTCCTTCACCTGCTTCCCACAACCCCCCAAGTAAACATGATGAGCCCTAACCCTCGATGCAAGGTCTATACTGAGCCCCAAGACCCCTGTAAGCAGGGGAGATGACACTGAGGAAGCCCCTTCCACTAGAGGCATGAGCAACCCACACCTCAGAGCTAATCCTGGGGCAGAGCCAGCCCAGGGTCCTGTTCACATGGAAATATTCTTATGCAGAGAAACACGCTCAATGGTGTCTTCTCAGCTGCCTGCCTGAGAATCAACCCTGCAGACCTGCTTCCCAGAGCACCCACTGGTCAAAGAAGGGAGCTATTAAAAGGGATGAAACACAGGCCAGCATTGCTAAGAAGAAAGAAGGAAAGGATGGCAGGAGCAGCATCCCAGGTCCTGCCTAGAAGGCACAGGCCAGAAAGAGTGCAGCATCACATAGGGACATTGCATGGCCTTCTAGCTGGGGAATTTGTGGGAGGCAAATTTGGCAGAAACCAGCAGCACCACCACCAACACCCCAGCACGCACGCTGACAGACCAATGCCCTGCACAGGGACCGACCATCCACCTATGAGAACATACTTCCCATCTCCCTGTACACACACACAGGTGACTCCCAGTACAGACACAACCTTCCCCCCTTTTGCACACACTGAGCCTGTACACACACAAACTATCCCCCACTGTGCACCCATCTGCCACATACACACACACATACACACACACATGCACACATGCCATATCCTGCATACATGCAGACTATTCCCCCCAAGTACACACACAAATCCATCTCACATTGTGCACACATTCAGGGAGCCACAGCCATGTCACAGTCTTAGCACTCTTAGTCTTGCTGTCACTGTCCTATTTATTTTGACTTCCTGTGCATCCAAGAAGCCCCTGCATCATAGGAAGGACTGTATTATACAGGAACAGTGGCACTTTCCTCCCTCTGTAATTAAACCTCTTTGAATAGAATTGAGGAGCCTAACATTCTAATAGAAATAAAGGACCCAAATATATTGGCCACTTTGTAGTTCTTTGAATATCCACCAGGAAGATAAACCCTGATACACTGATGCTTCCTATAGTTGAAGGCTCCTTTCCCCGGGATCTTTTCACTTAGTGATGGTAATGTGTTTATCCCAAATCTTCCTACTCCTTTGCAAGCCATCTTTGTTGCAAAAGTAGACTTTATACAATTAAGAAATGTTGCAAAACTAAATAAAACTCAATGGACTTGGAAGCTGAACTCCCACTTGTAGCATGGAACCTGCTGAGATTCAGAGGTCTGGGATGCCTGTGTCTGGAATGAAGAAATCATTCTTGCAGAAATCTAGCTTTAGCACTTGGTGGGAGGAAGCACACTGGGCCCAACGGTTAGGCAGCTTGGCTCCAGCTCCAGAGGTCTGGAGCTGCCCTCCTCTGCCCTATGTCACCTCTGCCCCTGAGCTGTGGAGCTTCCACCACCAGCAGCAACCAGAGGGAGAAGAGGCAGCTTTCCCTTTGGGTGTACCCCTGTAATTCACCACTCTGAGAGGCTGAGGCAGGAGGACTGCAAATTCCACCCAAAGCTGGGCAACTTAACAACTCAACAAGACTCTGCCTCAAAAAAAAAAAAAATTAAAGGATGAAGACCCTGGGTTCAAGCCCCAGTATCACAAAGCAAAGAAGAAGAAAAAAAACCTGGATGGGGTATAGTATTTCTGAGATTTCTGTAACATAAGAATAATCCCCAAAAAACAGAATTGAAAATCTCCCAAAGCAATAATAAGGCTGGAAGCCAAGCACAGTTGTAAAATCCCGCAATCTCAGCACACTGGGAAGCTGAAGCAGGAAGATTAAATGTTTGAGTCCATTATCAGTAATTTACTAACTTAGTGAGACCATGTCTCAAAATAAAAAATAAAAAAGGATTAGGGATGTGGCTCAGTCCAAAAGCCCTGAGTTCAGTCTTCAATACAAATGCCACAAACTGAAAATAAATAGAGCTGGATCTCCTTTGGGCACATTTCCACACTCACGTGCTACTTCCACCTTGGAAAGTGCAAACAGCAGCTTCAGTTTCTGATTACCCTCCACTAGTGTGGAAAGTTCAGTCCATCAAACAAACAAACAGAAGACATTAAGCATTTACGTGCTACTCAGCACTGGACTAGCTAGTAGGGTCGATAAAAAGGCATAATTTTCTAAGTGCCCATTGTAACAGGGTAATTGTAGAGAATTACTCTGCTCAGCAGCAGCATGTTTAACATAGAGAACCTTCCTTCCGATGTTAACTACTTGATTATAACAACATGTGACAAAGTTCTCTAGAGACCATTTGTGTTTCTTTCAATACAAACCTAGCACAACGGGAGACAACTCTAGAATAATAATTTCTAAAACTTCAGTGAGGATTTACATTTCTTGGTATGATACGAAATGAAAGTACAACATGTGTAAAACTTGAAAAAATACAACAAGCAATGCTTTTCAGTCTTTGGACAACAGGAATATCAGGTTAATGATTCCAGAGAGGGCAGAAGGGGGAAGTGGCTGCTCACTGGGATCCCTGGAGACACCTTCAAGCAGAGAGGATGAGTGGACACGTAGCATCCCACTGAACCCAGAGGCAGAGGTCAGAGTCCCTGTGGTGTTACCTACCTGGTAACTAGGTCACCAACTGATAGCCAAGAGAAACTGCAGCTGGAGAAATATGTGAAGAAAATGGCTTAGGGTTCCCCGAATTTGTTGCAAAACATGTATGAGGTATGATAAAAAAAACAAATTTGGTTAGAACGGAAAACATACCACAGCACTATATGTGCACCCATGTTTATAGCAGCGCAATTTGTAAGAGCTAAATCTTGGAAACAACTGCAAATGTCCGTCAGCTGCGAAATGGACAAAAAAGATGTGTTTTTATACAATGGCATATTACTCAGCTATAAAGAAAGATAAACTAGAGGCTTTTATAGGTAAATGGATGTAACTAGAGACCGTACTCGTAAGTGCAATAAATCAGACTCACGTGTGTAAACATCATATTGCCTCCCTACTATAAGAACCTGAAGTAAATAAAATCTGAAAGGTACAATAGATATTGTGAAAGGGAAAGAAACTGCTCAAAGAGAAAGAACAACTGGGATGAGGGAAAAGAGAAAAAAAATGAAGAAAGGAAAAATATGTATGTACATATATATACACAAGATAGCTAAGATAATTGTACTACAATTTCTATTGGTTTATGGAAAGGAACAGTTAATGTGTAATTGTTTGATCAGTCTTACATGCCTATATCTGGTTATCTGAGTAACCACTTTGAAGATAACAATAGGTAATATAATAACCATTGTTAATTTCCAGTTACCTTGTTTTTAAATTCTGTATCATTTCATTTTTTATATTGTTTTGTTTATGTCTTTGTTTTTGTTACTTTGTTTTTGTTCCTTTCTCTTTAAAATAAAAAAGAAAAGATACCTGGTTAAAGTATAAAGAATTTATTACAGTGAAAGACACACTGCCATGAATCCCCCTCTAAACCCTCCCTTCACTTTGAACACACTCATCCCACCATCCTTGCAACTTTCTGCAGCAGCTCTCGAGTCCTCTTTCCCGAAGATCTTTAGTTGTGCTATCCTGGCTGCTTCAATGTTCTAAATCAATTCCAAATACTTCCTTTTCGTGGTCATTTTGACTGGGGCAGAAACAGAAGTTGCATGGTGCCAGAGGTGGTGAGTCAGGTGGATGAGGACACACTGTGAGGTTTTTACTTGGTAGAAATTGCCATAGATGACCCAATCCAAAAATGGGCAGTGGAGATGAATACACACTTCTCAGACAAGGAGATACAAATGGCAAATAAATATATGAGAAAATGTTCAACATCATTAGTCATTCAAGAAATGCAAATTAAAACAACACTGAGATTCCACCTTACCCCAGTAAGAATGGCTAGCATTAAGAAATCAACCAATAACAAATGCTGACGAGGCTGTGGAGAAATAGGAACCCTTCTCCACTGCTGGTGGGAATGCAGACTGGTGAAACCACTGTGGAAATCAGTTTGGAGATTCCTCCGAAAACTAGGTTTAGAGGTCCCATTCAACCCAGCTATCCCCCTGCTGGGTATTTTCCCAGAAGATCTAAAAACATCATATCACAGTGATGTACGTGCACCCGTGTTCATAGCAGCACAATTTGTAATTGCTAAAATGTGGAAGCAACCTAAATGTCCATCCACTGAGGATTAGATAAGAAAATTGTGGTACTTTTATATAATGGAATATTACTCAGCTGTAAAGAAAGATAAACTCGAGGCTTTTATAGGCAAATGGTCACAACTAGAGACCATACTCATAAGCGAAATAAATCAAACATACATGTGCAAGCACCGCATTGTTTCTCTAGTGCAAAGCCTGAAAGAGTTAATTTAATCTAGGAGATATGATAGACATTGAGAATTGATAGGAAAGCACTCATAGGTAAAGGATAACTGGGATATGGGAAAAGAGAAGGGAAAGAAGGAGAAAGTTTGTATATATGTATATGCAGGGTAGTTAACACGGGTGTTCTACTGTCCTGTATTTCCTTGCTGAAAGAAACTGTCAGTGAGGCATTGGTTGATTAGCTTTGTATGTCTATATGTGTTTTCATGAGAAACTACATTGAAGATATCAATATGTAATACAATAAGCATTGTTAATTCCCTACCACTCTGTTTGTAACTCTGTTATGTCTGTACTGATCCTATGCTATTTTGTAAAATGTTGTCGGTCTGTTAGTATTTTCCTCCTTTTATTTCTAAAATAAAAAAAAAAGAAATTGCCATAAATGTTTAATCAATGAGGGTTACTTTTAAAATATGATGAATGTTTAAATAAAATAATCTATTATAATAAAAGGCACATTGCTATTAAATCCCTCAAAATACTCCCCAATTCAAACACATTTATCCCATTCTTGTCAATGTGTCTTTTACTATAATAAGCTTTATAAGTTTAAGTATTCATCATTTTTTTTTCAATCATCCGTCATACCTAGGTACTGAGGAAGCTCAGCAAAGACCACCCAAGATGACTACAAAGATAGCAGCCTAACTCATTATAGTCAAGCTGTTGAAAGACAATACTCAAAAGGAAACAATGTAAACATAGCCAGAGAAGAAAACACCCTAGTCACATGGGAGCACTAATATAAATTAGAATTCACTTATAGCAACACAGACCAGAAACAAAGCAATGGGAATGAAATTATTAAAGGAATAAAGAAGAAAAGATAGTCAGCACAGAGTCCTTTAACTGGGTTTTTAAAATAACCTTTTTAGATAATTGAAAGCTGAGAGAATTTGTCTTTAACATACCTGCCTTCCAAAAAATAGTATAAGAATTTCTTCAAGATAATTAAAAATGGTAGATTTTTTTCAAACAACAGGAAGTAAATAAACTATATCAAACATGCAAAACATAAGATAAATATTAGTGACTACAAATTTACTCATCTTAACTACTTTAGGAAACTTTTTCTTAACTAATTTCAGCAGTTTAAAGCAAAAGTAAAAACTTTGAGATCTTTAGAGCACAATATTAAGTGAAACAAATCAGTCTTAGGAGATTCAATATCCCACTGTTTCTCTAATATGAGAGACCTAAAATACAAATAATTTAAAGACCAAACTAACAAAGACATGTTAAAAAACAGAGGTCAACAGGTCAGGGGTATAAAAATAATCAAGATGTAATAAATATACACACCAGTTCCCCAAGATAAACATAATCACTACGTATTGCAAACATATACCAGTAAAAAAATGTTCAAAATAAAACAAAAGCAAACAATTTTAAAAGCTTCACATTGTGGCATTTTTTACAAATATTCTGTAAAATACACACAAGTTGTAGCACAAAGATATTGGGAGATAAATGGATTACACCATTATAGGGCTCTTAAATTTTGAATTAAGTGATACAGTTAAATGCTAAGTGGACTTTCAGAAGTTAAGCATAAATATTAAAATCCTTAGAGCCACACTGAAAATAAACAGAGGGGATTATAGCTTTAAAGTGATAGAGGAATTTGCATGGAATAGTAAAGATAAATTAATAATTCAAAGAAAGGAGCAAAGAAACCAAACAAAACATAGGCAAACAAGAAAACAGCTGAGCACCAAATAAGTAGCAAAGGGGTAGACTTAAGTGAACACCATAAACATCTACCTACCGGAGAAGTAAACTAAATGCCAATGAAAATCAATAGCTTGTCAGACAGGGTAAAAAGAGCCTACTCCATTTGGATAAAAAAATGCACAAAGTGAGAAGATACTGGAAGCAAAAAGCTAAAGAAAATGTATATTGTGCTTCCTGTATGCAAGAAGATTCTGAGGACTTCAAGGCAAAGCAACAGAGGTGAGACAGGGATCACAAGTTCGAGCCCAGTCTGGACAACTTAGAGACTTAGCAAGATCCTGTCTCAGAATAAAAAATAAAGAGAGGCTGGAGATGTTGCTCAGTGCAAAGGCCCTGAGTTCAATCCCCAGAACCACTAAAAAAAAAAAGGAATAGAAACAATGATCATAATGAATGAAGGTTAATTCTCTTCTCAAGGAAAACAAATGCTGTGAAAGGTGAAGTTCAGGTAAGGTGAAGTTCTAGTAACAGAACTTCCAGGCTGCTGAAGTTGACTGTGGCTCCTTATCAGAGGAAAAACAAAAACTCAACCTCATAGCTGATGATTCCCACACAACCTGTCACATGGGGCTCAAGAACTCAGAACAAGACAGTCACCTGGGAGCCAGGCCCTGGCTCCCCATGGAGTACGATAGCTTGGGAAGAGCTTTGGAGACCTAGGAGATGATGCCTGACTGCACTGGACCACGTGAACATGTGTGTGTCAGAACTCATCACATTACACATATGATTGTTTTTACAGAAGGAAGTAACAGGATATTATGTAACAGAGTGTGGCAGAGTGTTTTAGTTTGCTGGGGCTAGTGTCATGAGTGCCACAGACTAGGCGGCTTACCTAGAAATGTATGGAATCACAGTCTGGAGGCCCGAAGTCCAAGGCCAAGGTGCCATTTGGTTTTTCCAAGGGCTACAAGGATCTGTTGCAGGCACTTGTCCTTGGGTGACAGATCCTTTTCAGGAGTCTTCACACCATCATTCTTCTGTCCCTGTCTCTGTCCTAATCTCATCCACTCTAAGGACTTCATTTTATAAATACCCTTTTATGCTCACAAACTTCAACTTATAAATTTCAGCGAATGGACCCAATTCAGCCTACAATATGATCCAATAAGAACTTGGAATGAAGGACTCCAACTGTAAAAAGTAAACTAAATTACATGGAAATTGGTAACATGCTTCCCTACGATGAAACCAAGCACATTTCCCCTTTGTATGAGTTTTTTGCTTTGTTTTGTTTTCTAAAAGTTGCAGGAATTTTCCAAAAGCTATGCTGAGCTTTCTTATCATAGCGATGGTGTTAGCAGATGTGGGTATGAGGCCCAGGGCAGAGATTTCTGGGAACTGATGAAGATTCACTTCAGCAAGTTGCAAAAAGGAGGCCTGGGCTGTCGGGTGCCATGAGAACTGAGGTACCAGAGGTAGTGTGCTGTCTTCCCAGGACAGAATTTGCCCTCGATTTTCCAGATTGAGCAGCAATGGTGAATTGACGTCATTCCTCACTAACTCCCATGTACCCCCTCCTAAAGCCCTGCATGCAAGACCCAGAGCTCATCATGGCATGGAGAAGCCCACATGGGGCTTGAGCCATTGTTCCCAGACCCCATATTTCACCACCTGCCTGCCAGACTGTCACAGAAGACTTCAATCTGATAACGGAATCAGAACCTCAAAGACTGTTCTGAAGAAGATACAGGCTGTGGCCTGGAGATGCCAAGGAGTCTTCTCCACCATCCACGCATCTCACAACACAGACGCTCCACGGTGCAAATCCTGGCATGGCAATCAGAGGGGACTGTGGTTCCGCAATCCTGAACATGGAGACCAAATGCAGGCGACAAATCCTGCCTTAATGAGTGCAGTCACACTTCGCTGCCATAATTCTGTAGAAAAGCGCATGATTTATTTAAATCATAACACATTTTGATGCAACCAAGCAAAATCACTCAGTTGCTGGTAGTTCACACACTGTGTTGTCCCCAAATCTGCTCTCCCCACCATGCCTGTGGAAGTCAGTTTTTCCCCTCAAAGATAGAACATTCTGTTCAGTGTGGGTTTTGCTTCTAAAAGGGTTAGGAATTGTGAAAGCCACACAATGACACATGAGCTGCACACTTTCGGGAAATCTAATGAAACCAGGCATTGAGACATTAACCTTCAAAGCAGAGCCTGGTGTTCCCCAAATTACTGAGGCCAATATTTCACCATGACAAGCGCTCATAATGAATAATTAAGTGTTTCATATCATATTGCAGTAGTGAAAATGATAATTTTGCAATTGATGGGCCTTGAACCTAGTCTCTATTCTTAAATGTCATTAAAAGAAAAAGAGGGGCAGTACTAACGAAATAAGTGGTTTTTGAATGGCTGAGATGTAACAATTCTGACGTTGAAAATCTTTTGTCAGAACACAACAGTGGCCCAGCTTGGAGAATTTCATGAAAAATTTAAGAGGGAAATTTCAACCTGGAACAAGTTCGCATCTCATGCTGGCTTGCCCGAGGTTAAGCTGTGGGTTTTTTTTTTCCTATAATGCTTAGTTAAAGCTACTAATATAAATCATTCAGCACATGCACATGTTACTGTACCTTAAAATGGAAATTTAGCTTTCCTTCAAATCCTATTTTTATTAGTTACTGGAGTTATTTAGAACAATTTAACAAATGCATCTATGCATAGCTTCCTATAAAAAATGTTTATTGCAAGATACTTTTCCCCTTTCAGTAAATATAGCTGCTACCCTAGGGGGCCCTTCCATCACTAAGAGCATTACAGAGCAGGTTAGCCCGTGGACATGTGGGCCGTGGTAGCAATATTCTTGCCAAGAATTATCACCACTATCTGAAACAAAAAAATTACATTTCAATGCCCATTTATTTCTTACCCAGCACCATTTCTTTAACTAAGAAGAAGACTAATTCCTTTAATATGCAGGAAGCACTAATTAGAATCTACATTTTTATTCATTCATTCCAATTTCAATGAAAAGTACTAATGTTCTGAGAAAGGTTTAATTAGGGCAACACTTAGGACAGAGAAATGAAAAGTTAGCCACAAGAATCACCCCAGAGAGCCCTGTCGGAGGTAAATACAAGCTCACTGATGGTTCTATTTGCAATTGTTGAATTGCAGCCTCTGGTCCAGTAGAACCAAGCTGCTGTCTTCCAACTAAGCAGGACTTGATTTGTTAAAAACCTGATCTTCAGAGAAATCAGCCCTCAAAGCACAAACAATAAAAAAGCCTGCACTGACCCTGTAGTGACTGCATGGGCTGTGACAGCCCCTGGTCCGGTACCATCGTGGCCAGGGTGGGAGCAGAGAAACCTGATTTATGTCTTTCTGTCTGTCCATCTTCCTCCTTTGCTGCTCTCACATCCGGTGGCCCCAGGTTTTGTTACTTCTCTCTGATCCTGACCCGTGACGTGGCTCTGCTCCCCATGACCGGGCTGCTCATAGTCTCACGTGGGATCGCACCCCAGCCTCTCTGTTTCCATCCAGCGCTGTACCTGGGCTGTGCAGCTGCCTGACTTCTGCGACAGTCACCCTTCTGTCCCCTGTGTCAGGCACCACAACGTTCATATGCAGGGCTCACTCTTTTCATCCACTCCATTACTCCCAATGTCTTCTGGGACAATCCTGAGCCTTTCTCCAACCCCAGCATCTCACCAGGGCTGCTGGTCCTTCCAGCGGCTGCTGTTTCAGCATTTCTACAAACACCTCCCCAAGGCTCTCTGCTCACACAACCCACTGTAAGGTCCTCACCCTCAATTCAATTCCAGAGACATTTGTAAGAACTTGATCCTTCAGCAAAGTTCCCAGAGCTACAGGCTCCAGAAAGAGAAGGTTAAGTGGCGATTACCCCACTGCACCAAATGTATAGGAATAGGTTATGCCAGGAGCAAAGAGGAGGCCTCTCTATCCTGCTGTGTTCTGCCCTCTGCCAGCAGCTCCCAAGGTCACACATGCAGTTCCCAGGGTCACTTATGTGGCTCCTGCTCTCCTGCCTTTAGAGGTCCTCTGGGAGCCAGCACCCCACTATCTCACAACCACTATTCTCTCTACATCCAAATGTAGCCCTCAGTAGTCTCTATGGCTTTCTGCTCTCTTGCCTCTGCCCAAGGCCCACAGGCCTTCCCCAAACTGTGGATGAAACTGCTCACACAGCTGCCCAGCAGTACCTGTCCCAGAACAGACCAGATGGTCTCTGGGAGGCCTGAGTTCCAGGTTTGGGCTCCGAGACAAATTTAACTACATTTTAACACTTACAGTGTCATAAACTCAAGGCTAAACCCTCATCCCTACCCTACAAAGTAATCATAAATGTTCACACCTTCTACACAATTAAGTGGATCCAAAGAAATCAGGGTCTGTAGATTTAAATCCAGAATGTCTTCAAAAGTCTCCTGTGCTCATAGTTGCAGCTCTGGGAAGGTGACTGGGTCATGGAGCCACTGTGCTCATCAGTGGATCCATCGTGGATGAGCTCAGGGCTGACTGTGCTGTAGGAGGCGAGACTTGGTTGGAGGTCACTGGGGTGTGACCTGGAAGAGGGCATTCTTGTCCCTGGCTCCTCCCTTCTCTCTTTCTTTCTTGACTGCCACATGGTAAGCAGCCTTCCTCCTCCAGGCCCGTCCGCCATGATGTTTCTGCCTTAGAGCAGCCAATCATGGACTGAACACTGTGACCCAACATAAACCGCTCCTCCTTTACATTTTGAGTACCAGGTATTTTGTCCCAGTGGCAGGAAAATAAGACAAACAGGGTATTTTCCCCAAAGAGAATAACATAGCACTTGAATTTCAACCTCTTCTATCCAACTTCAAAGGTCATACTTGTCTCTCCAGTAGAGAGGACCCCTTTAGAGCAACACTGCCTACAAGACTCAAAATTCTACAGATGCCAATAGAAAGCTGACTGAAAATGAGATCTCCATTCTCACTAGAGAGTATATAACATAGAAAAAATAATGATCGCAAAAGTGGGACTTGGAGTGTGGTTCTAAAGCCATGATTTATTAATCCACATTATCTTGATAAGTCCATGTACATTTTCTGAGCTCTGATCTCTAAGCCAAAAGGAATGATCATTCTGCACATGTTACTACATCTTGAAATAGTGAAAGTCACATGGGATTGCATAAAGTAAAACTATTTGAAAAACTGAAGGCCAGTGCTATCACAAGAAGGTAATGATGAAGTGTTCCTTGCAAGGAAAGGAGGAAAAGCCCTCCAGCATTCCGCTACGATAAGAGGCAGCATTATGACTCACACCCCTCTAGAGAGACAGAAACTATAAAACGCACAAGTAAGAAACAAAAGAAAATGACTCTTCCAGTAAAAAGAATATGTTTATGCATCCTACATTGATATTTAGATTCTTCTCCCCAACAGTTTCACCAGGAGTCTTCAGAGAATTTTTGTTTTTTAAACAGGGTCTTACTGTGTAGTTCAGGCTGGAATTGAACTCATTATGTAACCAGGCTGACCTGATCACTAATGGTGATCTTCCTGCCTCAGCCTCCCAAGTGCTGGGATTACAGGTATACCTCAGGGCACAGAATCTGCCTCTGCACTGTCCATGCCATGAATGGCACAAAGAGAGGCATCCCAGTCTGGGTGGTGTATTTATTTCCACACATTGGAATTATAAAGAAGCACGGAGATGCTCATTTTTTTCAAAGACTGAAGCCAAATATAAAATATTTACTCTCAGGAAGTTGACTGTTGGAGCCACTGGGGAAAGCATTCTGGTTTTTGGAACCAGAGTGTCTCTGCCACCTGGTTCCATACAGTGAATTTTATTTATACTCTTGAATAAAAACCCGGAAGGGTTATGTGCAGTTTGCCGGTCAAGCAGTGATTCTTTGGTCATAACTGCAACATTAATATTCCAGCCTCCACGGAGATGCCTGGAAAGACAGCACATACTAAAGCACTGCCTTTCCTTTCGTGGTGTGTTCAGCCCTAGAGATACCAGCAATGCCCTCTTCTAAGATCCCAGTGGCCAACAGCTCTCATGAGAGACCACTCAGCCGTGGGAGCCATTCACATAGTTACGGTTGTATGGTGCCGTGCAAACCACAAAGAAATAGACATGGCCTTTTATTCCCATGCACTTCTCTATCCACTTGGTTGATGGAAACAAATCATATTTTCTGCACAACTAAGAACTAGCATTCCTTCTATCTGCACAGATGGCAACATCATTGTGAAATTAAATAGACTCAGCAAAATTTAATAGGAAATGTGATGGTGAGTCTTGACTTGCAGGTTGGTAGGCTTGAGAGATGCCTGGCAAGTGATTGAAACATACTTCTGGCTGTGCCTGCCTGGGTCATGGGGCTGACTCTGGGGTTTCTGTCTGGTCCCTAGCCACTTCCCCCGTCTCTGGCTCTTTCTTTGCCTGCTCTCAGTTTGCTGGTCACCACGAACTGAGCAGCTTTGTTCCTTCACACCCTTCCACCACGATGTTCCCGCCTTGCAGCAGCCCAAGCATGGACTGAGCCCCTGAAACCGTGAGCCAGGCTCAGCTTCTCCTCTATTAAATTGTGAGTGTCAGGTATTGTGTGGAAAATGATGGACAAGAGACAAATCTTGACTTAATATAGTTTGTATCCCATCTGGGGAAAGGAAAATAAATAGGTCAATGGATAGATAAGATGTTGATCCTCGTTATGGAGAAAAATAAAAGAGAAATGAAGAAGATACAGAGGATAAGAAGTGAAGTTGTCACTTTACAGAGGAATATTAGAGGCATTTTTGGAGTAGATGAGACATGGGGAAGGAATGTTCTAGGCAAAGGGGTCCTCAGCCCATGAAACCTATTCAAGATAGTGCCTTGACATTCAAGGGCTGGCAGGAAGACCAGAGTGACTGAGTAAAGTGGGACAAAGGAGATCACCTGGGCACCTAATGGGGGCTTGTTGGAGATGCCGGAGGGATGCTGGAACCCAGCCACAGGCAAAGTCACCAACAGGAATGAATTTTAAGTCTAGGATTGGCCACTGCACCTTCTGGTTATGTCTGTGTTTTCAAACTCAGTCCCTACATCTTCCCCCTCCATGGCCCAGCTGCAATCAAGCCTGGAGGAATTGTTCAAGGTCCTACAAATCTATTAGACAAAACTTCCTCTTCTTTTTTAAACACAGGGGACATGCTCTGGTTTAAATGTGTCCTCCAAATTCTACATGTTCAAAACATAAGTCCCAATCAACTGTGTCAGGAGGTGGGGCTTAATAAGAAGTGGTTAGGTCATGTCTTGTGAATGGGTTAATGCTGGCATCTAAAAACCCTGGCTAATTACTGGCTGTCTACTATTTGTGCACTTACCTTAATATCATGGGAGGAAGCTCACCTTTCCTCTTCCTTCATCCTTTCTCTCTGCCCAGCACTTACATCAACATTTCAGAAACAAACCACACAGCACTCCATACTGTGTTATCCTCCGCAAAAGGAATCCTACCATCGCATCCAAGTACATCATGAGAAATCTCTGTCTTTAGCCGGAACACGCGCGTGAAGTCAGGTTGCCTCTGTCCAAATGCTACCTGTGGATTTGACTGACTCTGTTATTCCCTGAGTTTGCCACGCTGTAAGCCTCCGTCTTGTGAGTCTTCATCAGCCAGAGCTGGGATAGCAACAGATAAGGCCTCGGGAAAGGAAGCAGAGAGGAAAGAGAGGAAGAAAAAGGTTGAGAGGGTTGTGTGCTCTGGTGTCTTCCTGTTTTTATGGGTCCATGTCTGCAGTGTGCAATGATCACGTTCCTTGTGGGGAGTCAGCACATGGAGAGAACACATCTTCATTTCTTTCTCCATCCTCTTACTTCCTCCTTCCCACCCCATTCCTCCATCTCTGAGTCTCCTTCCCTTTTGAAAAGGATTACCTCTGTATTTATTATAATCTATCTTATATTTTGCTCTTTAATTTACTTATACTTTGGGTTTCTCATATAAGAGAAACCATGTGATATTGAACCTTGTGTGTCTGATTTTACCTGGTATCAAGATTTGTCCATTTTCCTACACATGACTCAAGCTTATCCTTCTTTATGGCAGAGTAGTACTCTAGTAATGCTAGCCTGGTTGGTCTTGTACTGATGACTCATCTAAAATAAGATCACTTCCTGTCAGAGTCATATTTGGGGTTAGGATTTCAACAGATGAATGTGACACTGGGCCATAGCTCAACCTCTATAAAGGAGAGGCTCACACTGCTAGTGCTGAGATAGAAGCCAGGAGCAGAGCTGCTTCAGAAAACTCCAAACTTACTCGCTGTCAGCAGTGAGGTCTCTTGAGACCTCAGGTGGGTTTTGAAGCTGCATTTGCACAGATGTTTCCTACTGAAAATGAAGATCATACCCACTGTAGCCAGCACTGCCTCACACAGGTTTTTGCTAACTTATCTGCAGTTAGAGAATTAGGTGAGATTTTGTAGAAAACTCAAAATAAGCGCTGCTTTATTTTAAATGAAACTATATATTTAAACGTGTCTTTTCTGTCAACCTCCTAAAACTCTCTTCTCTTCTTTTAAAATTATCACTGAGCCACAGTCAAAAGCTGCAGTTCTCCTGGGAGGGCATGGACCAGTCTAGAAGTCCAGGGTTTGCTGTACCGAGCCCCTAGAACACCCAGCACGGTCAAGGATAGAACCCAGGTTGGTGCCAGCTTCTCACAGGTACTTCTCCATCTCT
This sequence comes from Chinchilla lanigera, assembly GCF_000276665.1. Classification (NCBI taxonomy): domain Eukaryota; kingdom Metazoa; phylum Chordata; class Mammalia; order Rodentia; family Chinchillidae; genus Chinchilla; species Chinchilla lanigera. Next base: position 3,638,360 of record NW_004955487.1, read on the forward strand.
GTTTTGTATGCATCTAGATTGGCTCTTTCTAGCCAGCCGTGCTGGTGCACACTATAATCCCAGTACTCTTGGAGGCTGAGGCAGGAAGATTGCAAGTTCCACCTCAGCCTGGGCAACTTAGTAACTGAATGAGATCCTGTCTCAAAATAAAAAATGAAAAAGGACTAGGATGTAGCTCTGTGCAAAGGCCCTGAGTTCAATCCCCAGTGCTGAAGAAAAAAAATATCAGGTCTGTTCCTCCTACTATATTCCAGAAAATGTCTTCAAATTAATATATTGGAACTGAACAATACTCACAATTTTATAAAATGCAGAGGACCGCACTTTCTGTTTATTTGGTCACTTTAATGTTACATATTTAGATGAACTATCGTTTCTGAGAAATAATTTCTGCAAGAAGCACCACTTTTGAGGACACACAGTTAAAAAATGAACCAGCATTCAGAGTTTCAAAGGGGTGTTATGTTACCTATACACACACTGCAGTAAGACCTCCTCAGCCTGCTCTGAGCTGACAGCTTTGTCCTTGGAGGATGAGCCAGGGCGGCCCCCTGTGACTCATCCAAGTCCCAATGACATGCACCTGTGTCTCTCACTAATTCCCTTCCAGGACCCCTCCAAGGCTTCCCTGCATCCTGCAGCTAGATGTGACGGAAAGGTGGCTGTCCCAGGGGCCTCCAGGTCTGACAGCAGAAATAGTCTATGCTCTGATTCTTCCACTAGACCATCTGGACAGCTTGTGTATGCAAAGGGAACTGACCCCATTCTTTCAGGGAGCCAGGTCCTGGGGTCTGTTCAGGTTCCACCAAGCAGAATATTCCAAGTTTTGCCAAGGCCCCCTTCCTTCCAAGCTCAGAATCTCTCTGGAGGAATCCATACCTTGCTGTGTCATCATGGCAATGGGGGAAATCACCAAGCACAAACCCTATTGATGTCTTTTCGTTCAGCTCAACATCTCATGCAAGCATCAAGGAAATCCCTTCTTTCAATCATGGGATCCTACTTCTGCAAAGTTACCACCTCTTTGGTGAAAGTGTAATGACATCATAGTCATTGGGAAAAGTGACATTTCCCCTAAATGCAAGGTACAGAGGCTAGCTGGGCTCTCAGCTGTGATAACGCATGAGCATTATGCAAACCACAGGTCCCACTTGCATTCCCCACACCCCTCTCCCCATGCTGCCCCCATCTCCCATGAGGGCCTGGCTGGGTTTCTATGGGCCTAAAGCAAGTGACAGAATCCCGGGGACCATGCATGGTAGCTCCAGGGACAGCACTAAAATAAGAAGCAATGTGTATATGCAAGGAAGACTGCAAAAATTTAAGGACTCAAAGAAAGAGTTTTCCCCACCCACTGCCTCCAACCATGCTAAGAGAAGACAGGAAATTTCACTTGCTTTTACTCTATCTGCCCTGCTAGAGATGGGGAGGCGGTGCAGGCCACTAGGGCTGCCATGCCTCCAACTGACTTCAGGAGAAACAGCTCCACTTTCTCACCGCCCAGGAAAGTGAATAATTCAGAAGCACAACCAGATGGCAAACTGCTTCCTCCACATCTGGTAAAGGCCCTGGAGTCATTAGATGCTGTCTCATTGCAGCTTTAGGGCTCCATGTTCTAGGTCCCCAGGGGCCAGGAGACCTGCAGAGGGGAGTAATCTCTGGATGAGCTTTCTCTGGATGGGGTCTCTAGAGCCCCAGATAGGACTGGAATGTGCATGAGGAAATCAGTAACCCCATTTCTTCATAAGCAACCATGCATGAAGGACACCATGAGACCCTCAACTGTGTCTCACCAGCCTGAGACAGCTGACATGTGAGTGTGACCCAAGATTCATTATGACCCAAGCATTCACCCAGCCTGTGCTCGGCCTTGGACACTTGGCCTCATGCAGTACTCTGGGACAACTCTGAGAAAGCATGATTATTCCCATTTTTCTCAGGAAGAAACTCCAGGAAGAAAGTCTGAGTAGCCAGCCCATGTGCATCCCACTAGACACAGAAAGAAAAGATGAGAACTGCATGCTTCAGTGTGAGAGTCCAACTCCAAATCCCTGTGTAGCTGCAGAGAAAGCATGTCCTGCTGGTGCTAACCAGGACAGTATGCATTAGCACCATCACAAAGTGACCAGGGCATCCAGCAGATGGGCTGCAGCCCAGGAAGGTTTGCAGGTGTCCGGGACAGGTGAAGCATGGAGCAGGTGCAGCAATAGGTGGAAGCTAAGCCTCACATAGCAGCTGGGGACGATGTGCCGGGGAGGCAACACAGATGTCTGAGCAGACAGCCAGATGTCTCCGCAAAGAAGCACCTGGGACCAAGGTGGGACCCGCTCCCCTCAGTTATTTCCACCTCTGTTTCTTACCTGTTTTTTTCTGGCCACATGCATCTGACTGACGTGCCTACTCTTACAGAATTCCCTCCTGGGAGAAGAGGGTATCTTATGGATATATTCTTCCAAGTTCTACATCTCTGAGCAGATGGTGTGTTTCCTGGTTTTGGGTTAGAAAAGCTCCCAGGTTGTAAGAGATCATGACTTAACTGTGGAAACAGCTCAACTGGTGTCTTTATTCTCTCATTTAGCTCAAGACCCCAAACAGTAAGACAAGCAAAGTGGACATTCAGGCAGGAAGCAGGGGCAGAAGCCACAGGGAGTCATCCAGATTCAGGAACAAGGGGAAACCGAGAAGGGAGGAGGGAATATGCTTTCATTCAAACAAGCTTGGGCTGAGGTCCCAGCTACTGTGATTAATTGTGTGATCTTGGTCAAACCATTTGACTCTACAGAGCCTTAATCTGTAAAATGGGAACAACTGCCTCTAGAGTGCTGCCTAACTACCTGGCCTACTTGGCATTTGGTAGAATTGTGTGTGTGTGTGTGTGTGTGTGTGTGTGTGTGTGTGCAAGCACATGCATGTTTCTGTACACCTATCTGTGTACATGTGTGTGTGCATGTTCTTGATTCTGTTTTTTAAATTAGGATCTTCAAGTGTAAGGCTGGTTTCTTTCCTGATTACATTTGTGTATTGCATGTCATAAGTCTGCTAGCAATTTAATAACGATCACATGCTGTATGCATGGTAATGACCTGAAAATCACCTAAGCATACTTAATTACTGTCTCCCAGTGCCTAGGGGGACTAGAAAATGCCCTGGGAGCTCACAGAATTCTCTCTTCTTTTGGCAGCATTTTCAAGCATAGCTAAGCTATGTGCAGGTTTCTTCAGGGTAGACAAGGTTGGGCTCTGCTCGAGCTCCACACCCCAAATCTTAAAATCACCCTCATGGCCACCAGCTGGCTGCACAGGAGACTCCTGGGTGTGATGGTAGAAGACATGAGAGTGAACTCACCAACTCCGCACTTCCAACAGTAGCCCACATACTTGTGTGCCACCAGGACTTCTACAGTCCAGTGCGACCATGTTGGTGGTGGCTCCCCTGGGAGTGGTTTCACCCTCAAAAATCAGATTAGTTTCCTTTTCAAAGGGTCCCCAGAGAGCTGTCTCTCCCTCTTTGTGTCACAGAAGGATAAAAATACCAGCCTTCCAGGACCTGGAAGAGGGGCTTCACCAGAATCCAACCATGCTGACCCCTTATCTTGAAATTTCTACCCCACAAGAGGAAGAAATAAGTGTCTCCTCCTCTTAAACCATCTGATCCACAGTGGTTTGCTGAGAAGACACACAGTCTTCTCGGGCTACCTCTTTGGACTCACAGCATCCCATGGAGGCAGGTTTTGCTGTCTCTGAAGGTTAGTGTGAAGGTCAAGGACCATGTGCAAGCATTTGACTGTGAGTGCAGCGTGGTTGCCACCCACACATAGCTCTCTGTATTGAGAACTCTGCTGTGGGTTTGTTTTGGTCTGAAGCAGAAGGTGGGCCATCCTTCCCTCAATGACCCTTCAGGTTCTTACATGCATAGCAAGATGAGTGGAACCCACAACACTCCCTGGGTACCATCTGCATCCTTTTTGTCCCCTTGGTGAAGACTAAAACCAGAATGGTGGCTCTCCCCTTCAGCAGCAACTAGCCATTCTCCCTGAAAATTAACTCTAAATAATGTAGCTCTCTTCATTAATGGTCAAGTGTGCACAAATAGGATTGTGTATAAATAAACTCACAGGTAGACATGAGGACTGATGTCACAGGGAGACATGTGGACTCTGTTGATCTGGGACTCCAAAGCCTAGATGTCACACTTAGAGCACTGGACTCTTCCTCAAACTCCAGGGTACAGTATGCCTCTGCTCAGAGCTTCTACCTGGTGCAGGGTGGAGCCCTAGTGTCCCATGCCAGGGAGGACAGAAGATTCCCCTTGGTTCACCAAGAAGCCAGGACAGTCAGACCCTTGGACCCCAGGCTTCTATGAAGAGCCTTAAAAATCAACGTCATCGTTTACAGGGCTTGCTGCAACAGGAAGAGAAAGTGCACCAAAGAGAGCTCCTAAAAAGTGGCATGCCTAAAAGTCAAAGAAAACATATTTCTACAGTTTTCAGCCTAAGTCACAGTAGTGTGTATTACCTTGTCAATAAAACAGATCCCAGGGAAAAGTGAGGACACATAAGGAGAAGGTCTTAAAGACAGCTGTTCCTGAGAAAGACTTTAATGGAAACTCAATGCACAGAGAAGTCTCTGGTTTTCTCTCAGTCCTATGCATCATCTTTATCGTCCCTCTTCCGCCTGAGAGGGGAGCCATGCACTCCCAAAGGTGATCAGTAAAACAGCAAGAGGAGGAGACGAGAAGACAACACACCCCACGCAGGCTGACAGTGCGGAAGCTAAGAGTGTGTGTAGATATCAAGGGAAACACTCGCTGCCTCGGGGCAACGTTACCTGACATGGATTCTCATATGCTTTATGTCAACCCCTCATAAATCACGAAATGACAAGAACGGGAGCCAAATGGTTGCAGAGTCCTCACTATGTGCTCAGAATGCGTTAAGCACCTTCTCAGGAGATATTCAGCCCTGACGTGTAATAGACCATTAAACCTAGATTGTACCCCTCTGAAAATGATCCTTCCCACCCCTCCCTTTTTGTAGGAAAGTAAATAAAAATGTTTGGCAGAGATAAGCTCTTGACAATATCAGTTAATAATTCAACTTTTTGGGGGGTCTGTCTTCAGGATCTTCTGGGTCAGGAAGGAATAGATCTTTCAGCAAACACTGTTGAACTATCAACCTCAAAATAGTGATATCCATCGAAAGAGATCATGGCCCCATCCTGAATTCCTTTCTCACCAGTAATTCAGCTGAGCCTCTGTCCCCTCACCTGCTAAAGGACAACCGTGGCTCCTCATATTCTTAAGTTTTATTGTTACGACTCTATGTTTGCAGTACATTATGATCACATTCATTGTGGGGAGTTTGTGCCTTGAGAGAACACAGATTAGCTCCTTTTTCATTCCCATCTGCTTCCTTCTATCCCCCTCCCTCCATCTCTTGGTCCCTCCCCATTTGCAAAAGGTCTCTCTCCCCATATCCTGTTATCTCTGTTTTATTTTGGTCTTTATAATTTGGGTTTCTCGTGTCAGAGAAACCACACAATATTTCAGCATGTGTGTCTGATTTATTATACTTAAAATTATTGCCTCAAAGTGCATTTATTTTCCTACAGATCACTCACATTTATCCTTCTCTGTGACGGCATAGTACTCCCTAACTCTTACCATGGTTACTTTCGCTCATATCACAGTGAGAGCCAGCAGGTGCTGCTTATGCACTGGGGCTCTCCAAACGCTACTTGGATTGGCTCATCCCTTCCCCACAGCAGGCCTTGGACTGGGATGGCAGGGATACCCACTGTCCTAAGCCTACTCCTCCTTCTCTTGCTGGTTCCCAGATGATCTGACCCTAGGGTCCCACATGCTAAGCAGGCCATGTGACATTTTCAGCAATGGGCATGAAGAACATTGAGTCTCTTCCAGCAGGCCCATGTGTCCCCTCAGAAAAGAGAAGGAAGGACCCCATTACAAACCAGGGAGCCACTCTAGGAAGACAGCCTGAGCTGCAGGATGAGTCCATGGAAGATGAAAGCAAGCAAGGAGGAAACCTTAATGCACCTGACCCACTGCACTTTTGCACATCTATTCTTGAGCCACCATCCCCCAACCCATACTGAGGGACAGATGTATGTGAATCTGCCTAAGGCCACACAGCTAGCAATGGTGGGGCAGGGATCTGAGCTCAGCCTCAGGAACTATTTGGAAGACTTCTGGCAAATGGGATGTGCTTGATCTACATAAGGCATTGTTTTCACATGAGGATGAAGCCCTAGCCAGTGAGAGCATGAGGGTGGGTATACTGAGGAGAGCAAGGCTGAGATCTTAAGGCTCATCTAGTTAGAGTGCAGAAGCAGGCACCACTCCAGAACTCAGAACACTGCATTGCTTGAGTGAAGAGCTCTGTGCAAGAAGCAAAGTCATCTCCTAAGAGTCCAGTAAATGGATTCTTTGCATGGGAAAAGAATGCAGCTGGAAGGACAGGTTGCTTAAGAGCTGTTATGGTTGATGCATTGTGTCAATTTGAGAGAAGTTTAGAAGCTTAACTAAGTGAATTAGCAAGGGGCCAAGGTCCTCACTTTGTAAACATCTTGAGCTTGTGCAAGAGGAGGGCACAGAGATGGTGTAAGTGCTACATCCACCCTAGGGCAGGTAGCCTGCTTACAGTATGAGGGAGGAAAAGAGGCTTGTTTCCCTGTTTTGCTCATGCTGCTTTTGCTGTCTTCCATCACCATGAACTGTTGCCCCCTACCATACCACCCTACCTTGGAGCTAGCTGGTTAGGGACTGAAACCTCTACAAACTGTGAGCTAAGTAAACCTTTATTTCCTTAATTTTGGGCATCAGGTATTTTGTCTCAGCAACAAGAGAAAAGTAAGACAGAATTTGGTACCAGGATGGAGTTGTTGGTATGACTATACCTGACCACTTGGTTCAAGAGCCCTTGGGAATGACTTGTTGAAAGAGTTTGGAAAGGTTCAGAGATGTCACCTGAAAGAGTAGAGCTGGAATGCCTTAGGCTGTTCTGTAGAAGAGACTCTGGTAGTGTTCAGGAGACCCAAAGTTGATAGAAATCCTGCCAGTAAAGACCAGGCTTGAGAAGCTTCTTCTGGGAAGAAGAACTGCCTTGGCTTTGGGACTCCAGATGATGTGTGTTATGGCTTGGAAGAAAGTTTGTCTGCATTTTGCTTATGTCCACAGACTTTGCCTGAGACTGAGATTAAAGACAGCACACTAATTCATCTTGTATAAGGAGTTTCAAGGCAGTTCAAGGTTGAGGCTGTGATATGGCTACTGTGGGGGCTTTTAGCCAGATTTATGTTGTGAACCAAGAGCACAGAGCCCAGTAGAATGATTTTGTATGAGTTTGGCCAGAAAGAAAGCTCCAGTAAAGCTGTGCACTGCAAATATAGAGCTGAGGAGAACTCTATTGCTGAGAAACAAAAGGAGAATACAAAATATGGCCTGAGGGCATCACAAGAAGCAACAAGTCTCCACCCTTTGCAGCCTCAAAACTGCAAAGATGAAAGACTTTGCTTTAGGGGCTGGGGATTTAGCTCAGTGGCAAAAGCGCCTGCCTGGCAAGCGCAAGGCCGTGAGTTCGGTTCCTGGTACCGGAGAAAAAACCAAAAACCAAAAAAAAAAAAAAAAAAAAAAAAAAAAAAAAAAAAAAAAAAAAAAAAAAAAAAAAAAAAAGAAAGACTTTGCTTTGAGAAGAAAGCTGCAGAGTGCCATGTTCCAGAATAGTGATGGCGGCACTACAATGGTGGCAGCATGAACAGTTTGCTTCCCAGAATTGGATTCAGAGTGCTCAGCGATCCACGCACTTGACCCCTACAGCCAAGAAAGAGAAAAGCTTGGCTACTGCTCCAGCTGGCAGCACACCTTGGCAGCGTCTATGTGGCACTGGTTGTAGGCGCATGCAGAATTTTAGTCAGCTATGTTGTCTCAGCAATGAGAGAAAAGAAACTAAGACAAGAGCCAAACCAGGAGGGAAAGAGAATATAACAAGAGCCCTGTAGCTGATTTGTGAAAGACCAGGCATCCAGCACATCCATCAGAGCCAATAGCTGGAGCCCAGTCTTAAAGGCCAGTGATGAGACTATAGAATCATAAGCTGACTGCTCTGAGTCCCTCCTTTTGGACTGCCAACCAGTGCCACTGTAGCTTTCCCCACCGGTTGGACCCATGCAACAACAGTAACCACTTCCACAGGAAGCTCAAGTGTTTTCTTCCTACTGGTCATGTCCTCATACAAGCATAGTTAATAACACAGCTGTATGGATTTTTAAAGTCACCTCTAACCCTTGTGAACGGAGATTGAAGTAAATAAATAAGTAAATACATAAATACCTTTGCAAAAAAGCATTTGTCTTTACTCAAGCTGAGGGCTATAGCTCTGTGTTTGTGTATCGAGTCAGACATGGTGCCAAACAATGAGCACAGCTAGTAACCAGTGCTTTATGGACCTTCCGGTTGTATGATTTTCTCAGTAAACCCTGAGAGCAAGAGATATTTGGGACATGCCCCTTTAGACGTGAGAAGTCAGGTAAATATACTTGGAATATAAATCTGTCATGGGATTTTATTTCATTATTTTATTTCAAGAAAAACGAACTCAGTGTACATCCATCTTGATAACTTTTACAGTTATCCATGAGTCCACTTCTTCCTCTCCTTCATCTTCTTCTACTTCTTCTTCTTCTTTCAAAGTAAATCATAGCCACTGTAAACAAAACTGCTTTCATAGAAATATACAAGACACTAAACACTGCATGAAAACAG
>NW_004955487.1:3648505-3662826 GCF_000276665.1 Chinchilla lanigera
GGAAGGAAGGAAGGAAGGAAGGAAGGAAGGAAAGAAGGAAAGAAGGAAGGGAACAAAAGAAAACTAAGTTTCTGGCCTGATTTGTAATCAAGGCTGGCATACCTACGCCACGATGATCTTGCTCTTCAGTTTCAGCATTCACAGAGGGTCCCTGCCCTCACAAGGGATCATGTAGAATATGGATTTTGGAGTCTAGAGCCCAAAATTCTCAGCCATGTGGCCATTTTACCAGAGTCACTGGGCTGTAACATGACAGCCAGCATTTCTGAAACTGGTAATCTAGTTCTAGACATGGAAAAGCTTAAAATTCAGTTTTATAATGTCTCCAGTAGTATTCCTCTTATTTTTTTTCCCACAAGAAATGGAGGCAGCTTAGTGGTAGGTGACAAATGCAGGTTTGCTGTTATTGTTAAAGAGCATGCATTAAATGTAATCCTCCAACTGCAAAGCACTCAACCATTGTGACTTATTTTTGTAGTCACTGCGTTGGACAGAATGGAGACGAGTGCTTGAGTTTCTAGAGACAGACCAAGGAGCAGGAAAGGAAGTTGCCTGTTCTCTGCAATTTTTCTTTTTCTGAGTGCATGCTTAGATGCTGCTTTTCCTAGAGTTACAAAAAATAAATGTCTCTCTACCACTGGGCCTCCGCCTCTTCCTATAAGTAACCCACTGTCCACTGACTCCCGAAGACTAGCTTTGTGAGCTGGGCAGACTCCTTCAAGCCACATAGTGAAGTAAAAAAGAATAAGATCCAGAGGAATCCAAAAGAGAAGCTTTTCCAGACTTACAAACTGTTGACTCTTTCCTGTGAGAGCTGTGAATGCTGGGAAGTTCTTCTCAAGGTGTCCAATGGATAAGACAAGCTCATTCTGTCTCAGGAATGGACATGTGGCCGGGACACAGGGCAGAGATGCTCACTGGGGCTCACCACAGCAGAGGTGACTTGAATGGAGGCCTCTGTGACTGCAGGACCTCATATATTTACAACCTGGCACACGGCTGTTCTCTAGCCATTTAATCTGGCATCAATCACAAATAATAGTTCTATTGAGTTCAGTAAAGTCAATACTTCCTGCACTCTTTAATTGAAGCCCAGCTTCAGTAGAAAGTATTCTTTCTTCAATGCTTTCAAAGTCTATTGAGTTAAATCAGATTTACAAGGCAATATTATTCCCAAGTTGCTCAGAGTAGGCACTTATCTCAGATTCTCTCTTTGCTGAGGAAATGCACCTGCCAACCTGAGTAGCATTTTCTTAAAGGAATAAAAAAATTAATTTGGTCAAATACTTACAACTCGGACCTCCTGGGGATGATCATGAAATACTGACATCTTTGGGCCACCCAGGTGCCGGGCCACAAGCTACTTATTCTAATCCCCTTGCAAAATCAAGAAGTGAAAACAGCATTTTAGAGCACCTCCTAGCCTATAAGCGGCCAGAGATAACGTCAACTCTGGTTGCCATGTTATAAGTGGGTGAACAGTAATTTCATTGTACCTGGGGTTTCAAACTCAGAGAAACATGATTAGAGGAAAGAAAAGATTGTGTATCTGTGACTTTATCATATTACAAAAACAACACGTTTCAGGGTAGGAAAAAACAGAGGCAAATGAAAGTCAGAAATAGTCACCATACCAGACACGGTCTTCACTGACATCTCCGTGTATGTATTTCCAGGAAGATTTTTGTATTCACACGTACATATTCTTACCCAAGTGGGGTTGTAATAGAAGTAATATTTTATAGCCTGTTTTGCCTTTCTTAATGTAAAGCTTTGTGAACACTACCAATAAATACTCATCTATAAAATGTTTAACTGCTTGGATAGTATTTCCATGTAGGTGGGCCATATGCATTTAAAGAATTCCACTGTCGTCAGATTCTTAGGAAATCCCCAATTTCGAATATCATGAATAACATTTCATGAAAATTACAAGTTTTCCTCTACACCTCAATTATTTCCTCAGGATAATGCCTAGCTGTGGCCTTTATAAATACATACTACTATTTTTGTGAGCCAAACTGTCCTCTAGAAAAGTAACACCAAGTCACACCCCTGTCCCACGAAGAGAAGTGACACTTCCATAATTATCATTATCGTAGGTGAGGAATGCCACTTAAGTTTCGTGTGTTGAATAAGGAGCAGCTTGAGCTTTTTTCTCTATTTGGGTTAGCTATGAACTGCACCAGGCTCGGGCTGCTAGCACAGAGGGGACCACCCTCAAGTACTGGAAGCTGCCTCCTTGCCCACTTCTATGATCCCAGGGAAAGGGCGCAATTGTTTTTGCCCTGGGCACGCAGAAGACTGGCCAGTGCCTAAGAGAGACGAGCTGGGAAAACAAGGCAATTGCACCCAGGTGGCCAGGGACTGAACACGCATGTGCAGGCTGTCGAATACCCTGAGGAGCAGGACCAGGGCTCGCACATCTGCCCAGCCTCGCCGGGGAGTGACTTCTGCCTGGCCACAGAGAAGACTCTTGGTTTCAGATTCTGCCCTGCGATTAATCCCATCTATGCCTGCAGCTGCTGGGGAGACTTAGAAGGTTGTGGAAGGATATAGGAAAGTCACGGGCACTGGGCACACCCATAATCCCAGCACTCTGGAAGGCTGACACAGGAGGATCACAAGTTTGAACCCAGTCAAGCAACTCGGTGACTTAGCAAGACTTTGCCTCAAACTAAACACACACTGGGGATATAGCTCAGTGTGGAGGACCTGGGCTCAATCTCCAATACTGAAAAAACAATTGACTTTTCAAAGAGCGTGTGCCATGTTAATTATTAATCACTGACTATCATTGGTAATTATTTATAATCAATCACCATAACTTTCTGTATTATTTAACATTAATGTTGACATGTTCTATGCTAATGATATATAATATTTGAATATATTTGGTATTGTGTGGCTCATAATTATATATTAATATCTTGTATAATATATCATGCTATATGTGGCAATATTATGTGTTTTTGGGTTTTGTTTTTTTTTTATCTTTTTGAGACAAGGTCTCGCTATGCAGTTCAGGCTGGACTTTAGCTCACTTTGTAGCTCAGGCTGGTCTCGAACTCACAACAATCCTCTTGCCTCAGCCTCCCCAAGTGCTGGGATTACAGGCGTGTGCCACCACACCCAGCCCAATATTATGTGTTATATGCATATGTGCATGTTATGTGTTATAACCGTATGGTATTACATGTGTTATATACTTTGATAGTATACACAATATTAATACACCTTCCCATTGTATGTCAGTGTATAATACCATAAAATTATAAGCAACTGTTCATTACTAGCTATCATTAATATTATTATAAATCATATTATTTATAGATATGACCTTATTTACCAAAGAGCTCTCATGATGCACACCAGTAATCCCAGGACTCTGGGAGGCTGAGGCAAGAGGATCACAAGTTCAAGTCCCAGCTGGGTAATTTAGAAAGACCCAATTTAGAAAAAGTTAAGGATGTACATAGCTCAGTGCAAAAGTTCTAACAAAAAAAAAAAAAAATCATGAAAGGAACCAAGTTACCCCTGAGATGGCTTTTCTAACACACAGGATAGTCCTGAACCTTTCTCTGTGGCTGTGGTCCTTGGCCTGCAGGTCCCCCATGCTCATGACAATGGCTGGGGAACCAAAGGAGTCACCACACTGAAATAATGGCCCCCAGCCTAGTTACACATTGTGTGGTACTGAGATAAATCAGCTTTGAAATAAAAGATCAAGGTAATATGCAAAATAGCTGACTAGAAGAATCCACACCTTTCTGTGACCACAGCTGGGCCTGCAGCAGGAGGCAGGGTGGGGGACACAGGGCTCCATGTGTCGACCCCATGTGCACCCTGGCTCCACAAGTCCCTGCACTGGGACAGCAATAACATATGACCCTCTCTTTCCCTCCAGCACCATCTCTAGGAACAGAATGTTGGCCTCGGTTCTCAACATACAGTGCATTCTGTGCAAGCCCAGGGCGTGTTGCACACTGGGGCATCCCACTGATGAAGGAACCCAGGATTGCACACACACACACACACACACACGCATGCACACACACACACGTCTGTTGTTTTCCAAACTAATTTTGATAAAGAACTTTTTAAAACTGACCTTATCCAGTCTTCCTAGTCGTGTCACAGCCCCTTCCCAAGATCCACCTTTGCCCGTAGTTTTTTTTTGCCACCTGCTAAGGCCATCAAGTTACCAGGAAGGGATCTCCCCAAGGACATCTCTGGCTCCTCATGGAACCACTGCTTTCCTTAGTAGGTGGAGTGAGGATTACAAATGAAGTGTGGGCCAACACCTTTATCCATAAACAGTGAATAAAGGGATTTCTGAAATGCTATCAGGCTGAAAGCCACTTCCTCTAGAAATGCCTGGCCCAATGTGGTATCCATCATGGCTTGAATATTCAAGAAAAGAAAATGACCTTCAGACTCTCTTGTCAACATTGTAGACTAATTAGCTGCAGGCTTGTAATTCTGCAAAAACATAATATTTTCTTCCACATGAACTAGAAAAAGAAATTGGGTGTGAAATTACTAAGCTTTGCAGAAGGCTTCCTTCGAGGAAAAGCGAGTAGAATGACTGGGTACAGATCAGAAATCAAGCACAGTCTCCTTGAGCAGCAGGGTGAGACCCTAAAAGGTCAGGCTGATACCTCAAAAATCCCTGCCACATGGGCCGGGGATACAGTTCAGTGGCACAAGTGCCTGCCTGGCAAGGGCAAGGTCCTGAGTTTATTCCCGGTATCAAAAAAAACAAAAGTCCCTGCCACAAAACTTCTGGACCTTGGCCAGATCCCTCCTCACCACAGGTTGGATGGGAGACCCTGAAATTGCTGCTTAATTCAATGGAAGTTATTTTCATTTTTAATGAAAACAATCATAATTCAATTTTATATGTCAGGCTTTCCACCCATAATTAATCCAGTGGAACCATTTCTATCCTCCCAGAACAGTTTATTAGCAACTGAATCAAGGACTGCAGCTCTGAGACCCTCTTCCTTCCACTGAGTCTCAAGTTGTACAAAATATTTTAATGCTTGCTCCCAGATGATTACAAGAATAAGCAACAGCTACACGAAGCATTGATGTTCACTGAGTGAGTGACATGCATTGGAATTTTAAAAGAATAACCTAATGGTTAAAGTCCAACCTTGTTAGATAACCTAACATCTATGATGAAAATCCATGCCCTGCAAACAGCAAAAAGAACCCCATGTGACAAAAATAAGGTTTCTACAAAGCACGTGGATAAAACCTCAGAGCAGCAGGACATGAAAATGTATCCATCTGGTAATAACGGAGTTCTTGCATTCTATGAAAATGCTTTAAAGTTTTATATAATTCAAATGAAATCTACTATTACTACCAAAATCCATGTACACAGCTAGATGATGATCTTCAAATATGAGCTATGGTTTTTAAAAATGCAGTGTGTGTTCAGTAAAACTATTTTTATTTCAGTAAAAGACTCATTGTTATGAATTGCCCCCAAAACACTGCTTCCCTTCAAAAACTTGTATCCTTTCATCCTTGCCACTTTCTGTAGCAGCTCTGACATCATCGTTCCTGAGGGTCTTTAGCTGCACTCTCCTGGCTCCCTCAGTGTTCTGAAGGGACAAAACATTTCCCTTTCAGGGCATTGTGACTTTGGGGAAGAACCAGAGGTCACACAGGGGCAGATCCAGTGACTAAGGTAGATGAGGACGCAGTGTCATGTTTTTACAAGCTGCCTTTCTGTTGGCTGTTGGATGGCACTCAGCAGCAGCAGTCACCATATCACACCTCATGAAGACACTCAGGAAAGAGGCCTCCTGAGCTGGTGCAGAAAGTGGCAAGAACAGTGAGATACACACCCTCAAAGGAAGGGGAGGATTATGAGACAGATTCATGACAATGTGTCTTTTACCCCAATAAATTGTTTTAAATATTCTTCTTATTTTTCAGTCAGCCCTATAATCGAAGCCTCCCTTCAGGTTGTACTTCTGTTTCCTATCCACACCATACCCACTGTCACCACACTTTGGGTAAGAAGACCATGCTTATCGTATCCTTTGGGAAATTTCAAATTATTTAAAACTATGAACACCTTGAATCTCTCTCTCTCTCCCTTTCTCTCTCTCTCTCTCTCTCTCTCTCTCTCCCTTTTTCTCTGTCTCTGTCTCTCTCTGTCTCTCTGTCTGTCTGTCTGTCTCTCTCTCTCTCTCCCTTTTTCTCTGTCTCTGTCTCTCTGTCTCTGTCTCTCTTTGTCTGTCTGTCTGTCTCTCTCTCTCTCTCTCTCTCTCTTTCTCTCTCTCTCTGACATGAACCCTGCAATAATTATATGGATATACAAGGCTTGCACTAATCCAGGAAAGATCGACAATGGCAGTGAGCACTCTAGGGACAGATGACATGGCAGTGGCTGAAGTCCCCATGAGGCTGGAAGAAGAGGCCATGGCCAGGTGACAACGGCTAGGGGAAGAGTCAGCATCTGGTGCAGTGGACCACAGTGTGTGGTTGCACATTTCTAGGTTGGGATGCAGTGTGAGCAGCTTTATGTCTGAGCTTAGAGGCTGTGTCTGGAACAGTGCAACCAGAAAACCATTGGCCATTCACCCAGACATGGGCTGGAGATGGGACCAAGGCCTAGGGTGGTTTCAGGTTTATATCAGTGGATTGACTTTTGTTTCAGAAGAAGTCAAGGGTGAGTTTGGGATGTGGAAGCCTGGTTGCTGAGGAGGGGACAGCAGGGAAGCTGGTCCAGAGAGATCCAGCCCTCCTTGGAGCATCCTCTGCCTTTCTGTTGAGCTCTATCTTCCTCCATCCAAAATAACCCTAAAATAATCTAAAACAGACAAGTGCAGGCTTCCTGTCATGCTTTCAAATCAGTTTTCCATAAGAGCAGAAGGTAAACAACTCAATGACTTCTGAACAAGTTGAATATGCAAATATTTAAAATCATGGTTATTAAAACTCATAATTCAGTCTCTGCAGTCTGCCGTAGCCTTTATTAAAGAAGTTTCTCAATACTTGCACGGTATATATTGTGAGAGAGGAGGCAATGACATTCACTGCTGGCTCTGAGATCATTCCCCTTCCTTTCAAACACATAAACACTGCATATTTATATTGTAAAGGACAGGATGAGTTATGCTATATTACTTTTCAATAACCTTAGATGAATTCAATAAGCTGATTATGAATATAATAAATCTCAGTTTATTAAAATAATGCTATCTGTTGGGTAAAGTGACAAGTTATTCAGTCAAGTAAGGAATATACTAATGTTTGATATATAAATATTTTTTAATTGATCACGTGTGTTTATCAACTTTCCTATTGCTGCGACAAAATACCCTATTCACACAAATTAAAGAAGTTTATGTTGGCTCACAGCTTTGGAGGATTCAATCCATGGATGGCTGACTTCAGGGCAGAAACAGCATGGCAGAAGAGTGTGGTGGAGGAAAACTGCTCACGCCAAGGCAGCCAAGAAGCAGAGAGAATAAGGAGGAGCTGGGGAGGGAGACAGACCCTCCTAAGACATGCAACCCCTTTTATCCACCTCCTGTAGGCCCTGCAGCACTTTTTAGCTCTGAACTCAAAAATGAATGAATGCACTGACCATAGAGCATCCCTTTGATCCAATTGCCTTTCAGAAGTCCTGCTTCTAAAGGGAGAGTCTCCAGAGCCATCATAAATCTAAACAATAACGTCATGGTTTCCCATTTGTTTTGGTGTCCATGAAGTCAAACTTATCATCTACTATCCACATCAGATACATGAGAAAACTACAGGCAAGCATCATTCTGCTCACACATGTCTCATCATGACATAAAGAAACCAGCAGAGGGGCTGGGGATTTAGCTCAGCGGCAAAAGCGCCTGCCTGGCAAGCGCAAGGTCGTGAGTTCGGTTCCTGGTACCGGAGAAAAACCAAAAAAAAAAAAAAAAAAAAAAAAAAAAAAAAAAAAAGTAAAAAAAAAAGAAACCAGCAGAACTTAATCAGGAGCCAAGCTCAACTGCAGGGTCAGGGATGAGACAGCTGCTGTCCTAGATGCACTCTCCTCTCTCATACACAGTGCTTTACAGTTGCAGGATCTCATTTGTTTCATCAGAGCACTTCTGCACATCCTACAAGCTACCTTTGTGCAGGCAAAGTGCAAAGCAAGGGGAAGAGACAATCTGGACCTCAACGCTAGAGACTTCTCAAAAGGCCACAGGCCTGAGTTCTGTTGTGGGAGAAATAAAGGAAGAAGAAAGCTGCATAAGAAAGAGAGAAACTGAACATGTTCCTTCAACTCAGAATACCAAGGGCTAGATAATGCTTTGAAATTAGTATAACAAATTGAAAAACTGAAAAACTAGCAAAATTTTAATAAGCAAGTGACAAAACAAGTAATGAATAGTAGAAAAATGGGTAAATTACAATAAATTCACAAAAAGGAATACAATCTACGACAACTATAGGTACATCATAAAACATCGTGTTGAGGGAAAAACCTAAATTCCAGAAGATAGCAACTATGTTTCACCTTGTTTACAAAGCCCAGAAATAGCCCAAATGAAATATGCTTCTAGATTTATATAATATACAGTAAAACCTTAGGTTACTAGCAACTTGTCCTGCAAGAGATTCACAACATGAGCAAATATTTCTAATAAATTTAACTTGATAAGTGAGAAATATCTTGCAATATGGGTATTATGTGATGCTGAATATTAAATGATTACAACTGAACCAATTGTTCCTCTCTCTGTCTCTCTCTCTCTCTCTCTCTCTCTCTCTCCCTCCCTCTCTCTCTCCCTCTCATTCTCTGTGGGATTGTGTGTGATCGTCTCCCAACAGCAAGAGATTATGGAGATTTCTTCTTCAGAGGAGGAAGAGAAGAAAGGAAGAGGAATCCCTCACTTCAAATGAGATTAGGGGGGTATGTAAAATGTGGGCAACAGCGCAAAATTTTGTAGAAAAGCAGCACCCAAATAAGGCTGCAGCAATGCAAGTGATGAATCTGGTTACAACAATTCCATGTCATTTTTCTGCAAAATTCTCAAAAGGAGGCAAAAGCAAGTGTTACTAGATAGGTTCCTTGTTAAAATTGCGTGAAAAGAGAAAGATTCCATCAAGCCAATTGATAACAGTGATTCTATTAGTGATAGTGAACATTATCCTATACAATGACCCTCCTCTGGGGCTGGGGATTTAGCTCAGTGGCAAAAGCGCCTGCCTGGCAAGCGCAAGGTCATGAGTTTGGTTCCCGGTACCGGAGAAAAACCAAAAAAAAATAAAAAATAAAAAAAAATAACCCTCCTCCCTCTTGTCTTCCTCATATCATCCACAAATGTTTTCAAGATAAGTGCAGATTAATTTATTTGTCTTTATATCTTGTATTTTTTTATTAATTATACTACAGTATTGTAATCATTTTTGTATGAATATTTTGGTGTTGTGGAACAAATCATCAGAGTTTCCATTATTTTTATGGGGTAATTCACTTTGATATACAAGTGCTTTGGATTACAAGCATGTTTCTGAAATGAATTATGCTCACAAAACAAGGTTTTACTGTATTACATTTCTAGGACTGCCACAATAAAGTATCAGAAAATTGTTGCTTAAGAGACAGAAATGTATTATCTCAAAGTTCATAAAACTGAAATTCTGAGATGTAGGTATTGCTCTTTTTCAAGGATGTGAGAAAAAGTCTGCCCCATGCTACTTTCCTTGGCTTATAGATAGTCCCCCTAATGTCCACATATTATCCTTGCTGTGTGCATCTTTCTCTAAATCCCTCCTATTTATAAGGACCCTGTCCTGTTGGACTGGAGACCACCCTTATGACTTCTGTAAAGGCCTTATCTCTCAAAAAAGTCACATACAGGCCACTGGGGTAGGATTCCAACACATGAAATTGGGGAAAGACATAAGTCAACCCATAACAAATAAATCCACGATAAAACTGTTGCAAAAGCTCAAGTGGATGGATAAATATACAACTGAGAGGCTGGCTCCAGGGCAACAGAGGAGGCAAGTTGCCCAGGCTGATATCTGACTTGCCGTTAGGAGGTGGGCCTAGTCAGAAGAGGTGGTTCACTCGAGGTGTTACCCAGAAAGTTGTATTGCCCCTCCCACCTCCTCCATTTCTCTCTCTGCTTCCTGTTCCCAATGATGAGAGCAGCTCTTACTGTCAAGCCCCTCTCCCATGCCATCCTGCCTTGGAAACAGCCAACTGTGGACTGAAACGTGAACCAAAGAAAACCTCTTCTCCTTTAAGGTGTGGATGGCAGGTATTGTGTCCCAGCAACAAGCAAGTGACTGAGACAGCTTTTATCCAGGAAGGTGGGCTAAGCAGGTAAAGTATGGATCTAGCCCTGATTCCCATCCACCCATGCCAGCCCATCCTCCAGAGCCCAGCATATCACTCCAAATCCTACCTTCACATGTTCTGTCTTCTGCTCAAAAGACTCTTTGGCTCCCAAATAAATCAAGTCAGATCAGCCCCAAATCAAGACTCCCATCATTTGGCAAAAGCTGTTCTCTAGAGACTCCTTCAGGCTGGGTTCAGAGTGAGGGTATGTGGGTTTTGGGGGATGTGCTCACAGCTCCAGGAAGGTCCCCATGGTGGACACAGAACTCTCCGTTCCTTGTGGCTCAGCTCAGATAACTGGCCTTCCCTGAACAAAGCCTTTCAAGTCTTATCCTTCTTCCTCTAAGCCTTACACCAACCTTGCCCTGGCACTTACCTGACTACCATAATGAGCTAACAAACTGACTTTTGGTTGGTTTGCCTGATATTAGTACACAAGCCCCATCGAGCAATGTTGGGAGACCTGGAGAGTCCATCAATATGAAGATGTAGAGCCTGTAGCTACAAAACAACACTCATAATACACATTCTCTGAGGTTTCTCCTCCTCTGAAATTGATCTACATGCAGTAAAAACACCAAATCACTGAAACAGGCTTCTAGCTCATGGACGTTTCAGAACATCCTACTTCAACATTTTTTTGAATGTGGGTTTAATCGCTCTGAATTACAGTGAGGGAATGAATGTGACACCAACTATGTGCAAAATCTTTGAAGCCAGGAAATCCTTGGGGCATGTGACAATTCTGGGATCACTGTGTCCTGATAATCAAAGTAACAATGATGACTGCTTGCAGACATGGAATCGCCACAAAGACAAGGGAGAAGCATCATCCACACTGGGGGGGACAACTGAAATGGAGCCCAAAGTCCTGTTTCCAGTAAGTGTGGCCTCTATCACAAGCCAGCCTGTGACCCTGCAGTACATCCCACTTGGGGGTGTAGAGGAGCCTGGGAGTGCTCACTCCTGCTCCATCTGTGCTATGACCAGAAACTAAGGCTGCAGTCACAAGCTCCAGGCACCTCCAGAGGAAGCACTAAAGGTTGCATTGACAGGCGCACGTTGCAGACACTCAAAAGCCAGGTGGAAGCCAAGCGCTGCCGCAGCATAATGATCAGCCTGCAGAGAGACGCCTGGTCCCCTTCGATCCCAGGAGCTCCAGAAGCCTGTCACCCACTTGGGACAAATGAGAGGCGACGACAGGAGGTGTGAGCTACCCCAGGCTAAGCTAATGAGGAGAGGGTGAAACACAGGAGCTGTGCAGTCTGCTCATTTTCCAGGCAGCTACTGTTGGTGCAAGGTTAACATCGCACACCCAAAGGAAAGAAAATAAATCTGTGCTCCCTGTCAGCCGGGAGACAGTTTCCACATTCTATGAAGGGCAGAAATGGGCTCCCTTGGGAAATTAAAACAGCCATTTGGGTGAATCTTCAGGAGAACATGCAATTAAAACTACATTTTTTTAAAAAATGACGTTTCCACCTCTGTGCTGTGTAGCTAGCTGCAGGAGGAAAAAAATCCAAAAGGTAGACTTGGCCTCCTTCTCAAGTCATTTGCTAAAGGGAAATCACAGCCACTCTATGGAGGAAAAAAAAGAAAAGCTTATGTACTTTTGCTCAGTTAAGACTCTCAGTTTAAAAAATAAGCAAAAGTGATCAAATTACCACATTAAAGGAATCAGAATTAGTAAACCCTGCTTTTCCCAGGATGGAGACCGGTTGAGACTATTGAAAAGGAACATTCCAAGGGTTTGAGAAGCTGTCTAAAGCTTTGCCGTGGTCCTGAGGAAGTTGGAAAGAAGAGTCCTCGCAGTGAATTGCTCCATTCACAGACGCTTCAAGTTGGCAGTTAAATGACAAAAGCCCAGGAACTCCGATATGATTACAATCTTGATGAGTGTCAGACAGCAGGGAAGGACAGAAAAATGAATAAGGACAGAAACAGAACTATTTCCGCTCTGCTTAAAATTCTACAATTGCTTCTCTTTCCTCCTTCTCTATCCCTTTACATTCTCCTCCTTCTAGATTGTGCATTTTCCATTAGCTTTGATCAAATTTTAGCAAAATGTTAGGCTATGACATTACCAGGACACAAAGGAGGTAATTTATGTCCATATCAGTTCAGTCCTTTGAAATAACCATTAGCTGCTTTGAAATTATTGAAGGTTATCTTACAATGTTTACAATCTTCACACATATTCTGGGTTTTTTTTTAATTCATTCATTTTGATTCAGATACTATGTATTTGCACAATTGCTATAATCAAGTCTAATTATATAATTAGCATAACATATGTGATCATGTAATTAGAATGTGCAATTATAATGTGCAATTACATAATTACAATGTATAATGGCATCGGGGTGTAAATATCCTTCTGAAATGTCAAGAAGAAATATCCTCTGTTTGCTCAAGAGGTAGTTTTAAAGTTCAGTTTCACTTTTTTTTTCCAGAGGGGAAATTCAAATATTTGAATCAACCACCTTTGTGATGCTTGGGAAGTAAAAGTTTTATTTTCTCTTCTTTTCATAGCTTTTCTAGCTGAAGCACAGGTAAGAAATTCCACAATGTATCAAATTAACTTATTTTCCAACATTATTGGAAGCAAGGAAAAATAGTATTAAAAATTCTAACCAAGTGAACAGGTTTCGAAAATGTACATATTTGATACAGCAAATGTGTACCTAAAAATACAGTATTTTTTCAATGGTCTTTCTAGACATGATTAGTTTTAAATCGTCACACTAGACATGATTGCCTGAATGTGTCCCAGTCATTTCAATTCCCAAAATACTCAAAATCAATTGCCTTGAATTTTTTTACCCACAGTTTCCCTTCCTGCCATGTTAATACCTTGCGGTTCTCGGACTTCAGCACAAATGAGAATCCCCTGCAGGCCTTATTAATACGGATTTCTGGGCCCCACCACTGGATTTCTCATGAGGTAACCCAGGAGTAACCCGGAGAATTTGCATCTATCACAGGTTCCCAGGCTGGGAGAAATATCCTCATATTAATCCCTGAGGTTCCCAAGCTGGGAAACCAGGGCTGGGGATTTAGCTCAGTGGCACAGCGCCTGCCTGGCAAGTGCGAGGTCGTGAGTTCAATTCCTGGTACCTGAAAAAAAAAAATACAAAAAGCCAAGCTGTGAACCCAAGTTTGTGCTTACCTCTTCTTTGTTTCTCTGGCTCCCCACATCCACTGCACACTTGGTCACTGATTCCTGTGGATTCTGCCATAGAAAAGCGCCCCCTGAGTTAGTTCTCAGCCCTCTCTCTCCACCAGCCCTGGCCTCACTGAGCTCTCCTGTGGCTGTATGGAAAGCTCTACACCCTCTGCTTGCTTCCTTCCTGATCCAAACCTGCAGCAGTGCCAGTCTATCCCTATGGCATCCTACCATTTTGAAAATGTCCACTGGCTCCTCAAGGACAGCTGTGACCCTGCACACCTGCCTGAACCCCTCTAGTCAGGTGCCAGCTTTCTCTCCAGGCCCATCCCCAGTAATCACTGTGTTTTGATCCACTTGTGTGTAAATGCAGCAGGGCCTGATCACTCCCTAGAAGTTAAGAATCTTGTAGGTCAGGACTGCAATATGGGTGCAGAACAAGTAAAACTTCAAAGTCAAAAAGCAAATACTGAAAGAGACAACTACAAGCCAGGTATAATCACGGCACTCTGGGAGGCTGAAGCAGGGGGATCATAAATTTGAGCCCAGCCTGGACAACTTAGTGATTCAACTAAATCTGGTGTTAAAATAAAAAGTAAAAAGGGCTGAAGATACAGGTCAGTGTGAAGGTCCTAGGTTAAATTGCCAGGACAGAAAAGAAAGAAAAAGAATGAGTGCAAGAGTACAAAGGAAGGAAGGAAGGAAAGAAGGAAGGAAGGAAGGAAGGAAGGAAGGAAAGAAGGGAAAGGGAAGGGAAGGAGGGAGGGAGAGAGAGAAAGAAGGAAGGAAAGAAGGAAGGAA
>NW_004955487.1:3662926-3750208 GCF_000276665.1 Chinchilla lanigera
GAAGGAAGGAAGGAAGGAAGGAAGGAAGGAAGGAAGGAAGGAAGGAAGGAAGGAAGGAAGGGGAAGGGAAGGGAAGGAGGGAGAGAGGGAAGGAAGGAGGGAAGGAAGGAAGCAAGGAAGGAACCCAAAGTCCTCAGCATCAGGAAACTGATGGGAATGAACTAGCCAGAAAATAAGGGAAGGTGCACAGTCAGAAGGACCTCGTGCTGTGGTCCTGCTCTGTAACCAGAGAAATATTTACTGAATGTGATCAGAAATTACAATGTAGGTTGAAATGTTTAAAAATATATTATAATAAAAGACACATTGCTACGAATCCCCTCACAATCCTCCCCTTGCTTTGCACACACTCATCCCATCGGCCTTGCCGCTTTCTGCAGCAGCTCTGGAGTCCTCTTTCCTGAGTGGGTTTAGTTGTGCTGCCCTAGCTGCCTCAGTGTCCTGAATTCATTCAAAACATTTCTCTTTCATGTTCATTTCAATTTTGAGGATGAGCCAGAAGTCTCCGGGTGACATATCGGGTGACTGAGGTGAGTGAGGACACAGGGTCATGTTTTTACAAGCTGCCTTTCCACTGGAGGGAACTCAGTAGCATTCACTATATTTTTATAATATTTCACAAAGACACTTACGAAAGAGGACTCCAGATCTGCTTTGCTAAGTGGCAAAACACTGATGAGATGAGTGGATTCAAAATAGGGGGGATGTTCTGAGGATGATTCATGCCAATGTGTCTTTTTTCTGTAATAAACATTTGATTTAAACATTCTCTGTATAATTTGACCACATCTCATATGAGGGAGACATTTCATACAGTTTAAGAGGCAAAACTACATTCCTTACCTTCCTCTATAGTTTATCTGTATCTATATCTGCTGTATCTGTAGTTACAGCTGTAGATGTCACATAAAACTATAGCTCTAGATATAGAGAGACATTCTCATTTCTGTAATTTACTGTTTTGGTTAAATTATACCTATTAGAACACCTCTCCACAAAGCATTTACAAGGTCCCACCTCCGACAGTCCTCTTCGTCATTCTGAAATTCGCACTCAGTCTGTGTACTCAGTCTTTGATGAGCTTGCTCCCGTTTCTAAGGCTTCATCCATCCATTCACCCACTCCTCCACTTTTTCATCCTCTCAACAATCTATTTTGGGGATAGACCTTGAACAAAACCCTGAGGACACAACAATTATAAATGTGATCCCTGCCCTTAACAACTCTACAATCTATGATCTCCAACTCTTTCAGGTAATATACTGAGCAGAACTATGACAAAATGCTTTATTGTAATTGAATAATTCTCTTATAAACATGTGAACAATACTCAATATCATTCTGTGCCTTGGAGTGACTCAAAGGTGGTGGTTTTAAAACTGCTTCCCCCACAGTCTTGGCTCTGGGGTACTGCTGAGAAAGGAAGATTTAACAGGAAGGCTACAGGCTCTACCCATATCACCCACATTACTGCTTAAGGTATAGACATTTTTGGTACTAGAAATTGTGGAAACCAAGGAAACCTTAGGAAACCAAGGCCTTCTTACTGAGCTACATTCTCAGCCCTTTTTAATTTATTTTCTTTTATTTTGAGACAGGGTCTCACTAAGTCATTAAGTTGCCCAGGCTGGGCTTGAACTTGCAATCCTCCTGCCTCAGCTTCCCAGAGTGTTGGTATTACAAGAGTGCACCACCACACCTGGCATGTATAGGGTTTTTAATGATGTGCTTTCCAAATTCTTGGAGCAGATGGGAAAGAAAAGTTTGGATGGGTCCTAAAGTAAGAGGGAAATAGTCCAAGAAGCAATTTTAGACTTGTGTGTGCTGAAAGTGCATATTTTGAATTGCTCCCTTAAATTAACCTGGGAGAGAGGCAGAGGAAGGGACTTAAATGGCTTCATGCCACCAGATAGATTTTAATCATCACCTGGGAGCTTCCAAAATTATGTTGTAAAAGCAGTTGCTATTTTTTCAGTTGACACTCAAAAAATGCACTGTGCTCTGTATTAGCTAAATGTTGACCAACACATTCCATGACCAAATTATTCACCCTCTTGTTCTTCTGATGTGCCTAAGTGAATACAGCAAGCCCAGATATTTCACAATAACCAGCCAAATATTTGGATACTTGACCTGTTTATACAACTTCCCTGGAAAAATCATGTTGTCAAATTTTCAAAAACAGAAATAGTAGAACTCAAAGCAACACTTATCTTTTTTTTCTTTGTAGTACTGGGGAGCAAACCCAGGGCCTTCGCATTGAGCTGCATCCCCAGTCCCTTTTATTTTTTATTTTGAGACACTGTCTCACTGTAAACTGCCTATGTGGGGCTCAAACTTGCAAACCTCTTACCTCAGCCTCCTAGAGTGCTGGGATGACAGACGTGTGCTACCACACCCGGCTCATTTTTTCCCCTAAATTGTCTTCCTGTTGAGAATTAGATATTGTATTGAAGAGCTTTGATGATGTGAATTTTAAGCAGAGACTCTTAGTCTCCCAATATCACACTGCATGAGAAATTCATGAGAGTGCAGTACATTTACAAGAAGTTGTTATTGGTCCTAAATTACCCCTGCAGATTTTAAACTTAGGAAAACACCTGAAGCAGCATCCCTGTTGCTAGCTGAGATCCCCAGCCTGGTGATGAAAGAGACCTCCCTCCTCCTGGTTCTCAGACCATGCAGCATTCAGGACACAGCTTTCAGTTCATACAAGAATGGCTCTCTCTGATGAGGCATCTTGTGTCTCCCATCAATGACAAGATGCAGAAGATGAAAATCAAAGTGAAAAATAGCTTTCGACTAAACCTGAACTGGCAGATATTAGCATCTGAAGGGCAGTAAAGTGCTGTGTGGTCTTCATTGTCATCTGTCTAAACAATAGTGTCCATACAGGTGGGTGAGGGAAAGGCACTGCCCACGCCTGGCTCAGGCAGTGACTACAATGGCCCTGGAGGCAGGGTACGGCAAGTTCATTGCAGAGGACAGGCTAGCCCTGAATCCCATGTGTGACAGTAGCCCATACATCATGAAGTCCATGCACTGTGTATCAGCCCACTTTCCTGTCACTGGGATACAATTCCCAACACCCAACATAAAGGAGGAGAGGTTGGACCTGGCTCTTGGTTTCTCGGGATTCAGTCCATGGTCAGCTGCACCAAGCAGGAGCATCATGGTGGAAGTGTGTGGCAGAGCAAAGCTGCTCATTTATGACAGCCAGGAAGCAGATCAGGGAAAAGTGACCAAGAAAGGCACAGGGACCAGGTACAGTCCCCAAGGTCACCTTCCATGACCCACCAGACACATAGAGCAGCAAGCTTTACTAATCTCCTGGGTGGCTCCCAAGCCAGTTTATGACCCAGTGTGACTCACACGTTGGCATCATCCAGACATCGCCTATGTTGGGGTGAAATCACCTCCAAGCCACAGTTGCATCTTTGCTGTTTAGTCTATCCCACTGCATAACACAAAGAGGATCAGAAAACACACTTTGCACTTGGGATTCTCATATGAAGAACCAAAAGTGCAAGGCCAGCAAGTGGTCAGGGCCCTGGAACTGCACAGTGTGACAGCAAGGGAAGGGCAGGACTCCCTTTGAAGCCTGAGGCCCTGCTCCAGGACCTCTTGGTCAGCCTGGACTGCAGAGAGCAGGCTGAGCAGGAGGCTGTCCCCAAGGACAAGAGGGAAACAGTTTCATCTATGACTTTTCAGGCAGAGACTTTGCTGCAGAATGTGAGAAGAGCGTATGGAACATGCTATCTTCAGGTGCCAAGCTTCCTGGGTTTTCAAGTGTCCGCTCTCAAGGCCCTCAAGGAGCACATGCTGTCCACTCACTTGATGATGACAGAGTCTCTCCTGCTTCACCACACACAACACCAAGATCCCACCCTGTCTGTCTCCTGGTTGCGGGGACCCAGGTGGGCAGCACTGGGTGCTGGGCCAGTCCACGCCTTTCACCCTCATCCTTCCCTGCAGAGCTGCAGCCTCTCCACCACCCTCACCTTTAACTGGGCTTCACTGAAGAGATCACTTCGTAAAACTGCAGTAGGAATCTACTTCCTATCCGTACCATCATTATTAAATATTTCCCGCCAAAAATAAAGGTAGATTTCACAAAGGCAAGGGCTTGTTTTTTCTGTACTGTCCCCTGGGCACCTGGAAGAGGCAGGGTATATAGCAGGTGTTGGGGCACAGTTAAGAGGGGAGAAAGGAGTGCAGGAGGGACAAGAAGCCTGTCCCTGGGTGTCCTGTTGTCCCTGCTGGGTGCTGACCTTCCACCAGCCTCAGGAAACTCGCAAGGAGCCCCTTTGTCTTCTTAAGACTCCCTGCCCACCCTGGACGGCAGGCCAGGCCCCAGACAATGCAAGCCTTTCAGGTCCCTGCTGGACCCCAGACAGGCTCTCCTTGTCTAAGTCCACTTCCTCCCTTTTGGACACTGTTGGGCCATTTCCTGAGTCCCCCAACTGGAGCCTGTCTGCCCCAGCACCTGAGGGCTCACATGGCCAGCAGGGTCAGCCCTGCAGCCGGTGTGAGCCTTTGGGTCACCATGTGCTGTGGGGCACAAGTTCCTCTTAGGTCTGTCACCTTGTTCCTTGATGCCCACTTGCAGCCTGGCTTCAGAAAAACCACTTGCTCTGATTTAATAACCAGACGAGGAAGATCTGCCTACAGAACAGGACTAGCAATCTAGGGCCTCATATTCCGTGGTTGAAGGGGCCTCCTTGATTCTGCTGGAAAGGGTCTCCAATGATTGCCACCTGCAAATAATTATCCCCGGGTAGATCACACTGGTGCACATCTGGAAGCCATAGAGCGCCAGCAGGGAGGCGGCCGCTCTCGCAAGTGGCTTTCCTCGCCGTCCATGGCTACATAGTGTTAGGCTATGGAAGGCGGCCGCCCTGCAGATTACGGAAAATCGCATCTACCTCACAGTTGGAGGGAATGATTGCTAGGGCTTTGTTGTGCGATGTAAGAAGCCACATCCAAGCTTGAAATAGCCCTGGAACCAGGACTTAGGGCTCAGTTCTCTCAAAGCTTGTAGGCAGGAAGGGTTTTCAATTTTGGACATTCTCAGTACTTTCCGGGTTGTTTTTCTCACATCCTGTTTTCTTTGATTGCCCTCGTGTGCTGTGTCTTGTAAGTAAGCTCTGAGGATAACTAAGAACATGATTATCTTGCATTTCTAAGGATTTTAGAAGATTTCTTGTGGAAAAAAACACTCCTGTTTTCATCCATCTATTTCTCTGAATGCATTTATCACTCTTTATGTCTACAATCCCAACAAATAAATAAAAGACTGATGCTAAATCTTGTCTCATTCTAGCAAAAAAGTAAAGTCCTGCATGAATCCATACAATAAAGTGGGAAAACTGGAAAAACGAACAACAACCAACTAACTGGGGAATTTCCGATAACACTTTCCTTTTATATTTTATAATTGATAAACTTAATAGTTCCGTTGTTTTGATCAGTTTTCTAATAAGTATTTTAATGATAATTTAGTTCTGAATAACTTAATACCTCCTTTCTTATTGTCAAAAAAATTTTAAATTCATTTCTATACAAGTTCACCAAAACTTTGTCACCAAACCAAAGACAACATGTAAAATAAACATCTTCAACCCAATCTCATTCATGAACAGAGATGTGAAAGTAATTTTTAAACCAGGAACAGTGGGGTATGCCTACAATTCCAGCACTCAGGAAGCTGAGGCAGGAGAATTATTGCAAGTTCAAAGCCAGTCAGGGCTACATAATGAGTTTAAGGCCAGCCTGGACTAGATAGTGAGACTCTGTCTCAAAAAAAAAAAAAAAAAAAAAAAATTAAAAAACTAAATTGAATCAGAAATATATAAAAACAAAATAAAATATAAGTCATGACCAAGTTGCTGCTTCGGTCCTCCAAGTCCTGCTGTGACTGTGAAGATAGCTACATTTGAAAGGAACAGAGCCAAAGGGCCTCTACACTGTCCCAGAGGAGGGAGTGGCGGGAACATCCCTGGGGTGATGGCTGAACCCAAGCTTCAAGCAGGAGCAGAAAGGAATGCGGCAAAGTGAGTTGATGCAAGTGATTGAGATCAAAGACAGGTTTCCAGAAAAAGGGAGCAACTTAAGAAAAGCTGCGGGGAGGAGCAAGCATCCCATGAATGAGATGAAAACTATAAAGTGCAACAGATTTTGTTTCATGTTGTTGTGTTTTTTAACCTGATGCCACCAAGAAGATCATCAGAGAAAGGTAAGATAAAGACTCATCCTTTGGGCACCAGGTGACCTCTTAAAAGCCCCTACCCTACAACCTACAAGGTTTCCTTTGCTGATGAAAGTTTCAAGCCCAAGTTCCTGGCCTGTGACCCTTTCCCACATTAGAGAGTGTGCAGCTCAGCATTTGGATAGACAGGTTGGTAAACAGAAAGGCAAAGCCGACTCGTGATGACCTACATTAACGGAAAGGATCACACATGTGAGTCCAAACCACGGTGAACCCAAATCCCACTGTAAAGCCGTAAGCTATTCGTCTCAACTTTCCTTCCACCAAGCTTTTTCAGGTAGAGCTTGAAGGGGAGAGAAGGAAAAAATAGAAATACTATCATCTTGTTTTAAATGCTTGAATACCTCTGTTTTTCCTTTCTTCTAGGGGTATTAATCTATAGCAAAAGAACAGCTCCAATGGACCACACACTCTTGTTTTAGCCTCCGAATTACAGCTAAGCCTCAAGCGCAGCTTATCTTCCTAGAACAAAGGTATTAATCCATGGGCACAGGGACAGGTGTGCCACCATTATCCCATCTGCAAGTGGGTAAGCCACATCAGTGAGCAGTGATCTGTGTTTACTAACTTGGTCCCCCACCCCGTCCCACAGGCAAACACCATAAACCATGCAGGTGAGAGGTGTGTGTCCTCCCTCCACTACCCTCCAGACACAGTGCTGCTCTTCTGAGACTTTCCTGGGACCAGCTGCTCTTACCTCGCTCAGACTGCCCATAGCTACAGACAGGAAGGACCGTACAGAGCCCCACCTCGATCCCTTCTGCCGTGGAGGGGTCTGTCCTGTGGCTGGGAGTGGGGCAGAGTGGTGGACAGGCTCAGATGGCCCATGAGTAAGATGACCTCTGTCCCAAGGAGCTGTGAATGGTCTCTCAGCTATCTGATCTCCCTGAACTCTGATGTCCTGTGTTTGCACAAAATATTAATAACTCCTCATTGTTCATGTGCATTTGAAGATTGGTAAATCTCTGGCATGTGGATTTAAGTAGCATGTTCCAGACAAGCAAGCATAGACAACTGTCTTCTCCTGAGCCTCAGTTTCCCTGTGGGGAATCCCCCTAACGGATGGCACTGCCGTGGATGCCCATGGCAGATGCAAACTACATTTTAAAAAGAACTCACTCGGGTTCACGGTTGTCTGCATTGGCAGCTCCATTATCGTGATAATTAAAAGCTCCAATAATTGTCATGAAAGAAAGGAGGAAAAAACATACTAGGCCATGGCCCTGGACACGTGAGCAGTCCATAAAAGTTGGCTGTTGCTGCTGGGGGTCTGAGAGCCTCTAGACCTTTCCTAATGGTCCATATTGCTTCCACCTCCCTGCCCTTCCCAAACCCCTGGGGCAACCGTACTGCTCCCAACACTTGCCACCCCCTCCTCAGCTCTGGTGGATTCCTCTTTATTTCTATACCCAAAAGCGTCAGTTCTACAGAACCAGGAGAGCAGAATCCGAGCCAGGAAGAGATGCATAACAACCACTTGGTGGCTGAGACCCAAGCTTGGAGATCTGTCTGAAGAAAGCAAGGGACTCTTCCAGGCCAGGGGGTCCCCCCTGCAGGGCTCCACAACAAGCAGCTGTCACAGCCCTCACAAGAAGTGACAGCGGATCACCAGGCAGTACCCACTGCATCCCAGGCATATCTGGAGCAGTTTCTGTAAATGATTTTCTTTCAAGAGATAGAGAAAGGGGGAAGGAGCGGAGGGGAAGGGGATGTAAAAAGAATTCAAATGTGTTCGGAACATGTACCTACTCTCTGCGAGGACAGGGATCATTCTGTATTTTAAACATGGTCTAAAAACATGTTTTAAATAAATAAATGACATGAAAAATATTTTTTAAAGTAATAATAATAATTCTCATGACCCAGAGGCTGAACAGGAAGATTCCCAGGATGGATGGACTCCTGTGAACACCAATGAGTGACTGACCATTCCAGGGAGGCTGTGACTATCTTGGGACATGGTCTCTACAGAGTGGCCTGGGTGATTTTTCTCAGGGACAACAGGAGAATGGCAAGAAGCCCACAGGAAGGACAAGGCAGCAGCCCTAGGGTTAGCACCAGCCAGCGGAGGGTGCCCAGCAAGCCACTCGGTCTCACTGCTAATGACACAGGAATGGACAAACTCTGAGCTTCTGTAAGGCTTTTAGTGCTATACAGATTTATATTTTTACATGGAGAGAGGCTCACTAATACACACCAGTGTCTTCACATGAAAGAGGGAAGGTATTAGAATTGCTGCTGTCACCAGCACATCCCATGCTTCCCCTGTGGAGATTCAGGATGTGCTCCTGACCTCTCTGTGGTTATACATGGCCACCTGGCTCACACTGGCAGAAGTGACTTGTGCTTCCAGACAGATATCTTCGAGGCAGAATCCTCCATGCTGCCTTACCTGGTGATAGGTGGTGGTCCTGAGCCCCTACCCATCAGAAAGAAGCATGTGAATGAGCAAGAAGTTCACTTCTGGGAGTGGGGCCTGTTGTCACTGGGCATGGAGCAAACTATCCTGACAGATACACTGGACTCCTCTCCAGAGCAGACACAGTTCTGGGCTCAGGAGATGCAGCCACGAACAACACAGCCAGTGAGGCAGCTACCGTCAAAGAGCATCCCTAACAGCAAGCCCCCCAGAGAACAGCTAGAAAGAGCCTGAGAAGACCTCGAGAAGACCTTCCAGGAAGAACTACCTGGAAGATCTCAAGAACTACCTGGAAGACTTTGGGAAGACCTTTTGAAGCCACAAGTCCTTTCAAAGACCTCCCAAGTTCATCTGTGGTAGAGAACCATGGCCCTCTTGACGCCAACCCATATACCCTCTGCTCATCCGAGTTCAGTGGCTGTGTGAATGCCACCTGCATCAGCCAGACAGCCAGTCTCCCTAAGGACCATTATGACACAGAGGAGGCAGAGGAGAGGCCATAGTGCGTTCAGAGCCTATCTGTGGTCACCCGGGTGTCTCTGAAAGGATCCGTGGCACCAGGGTGGATGCATTTTAGTGTGATTCCTGTAACTGGAGGTGACTGCCTGTAGGAGGCTTCCAGCAGGGCCCTTCCCAGTTTTACTACCACTGTTGTACTGCATTGCTCTTCCACTAACATACCTGCAGTTCTGAGGCTGGCCCAGATGTGGACCTATGATACAAAGGAAAAGGTAGAGGAAACATAGCAGCAAGCAGATAGCCCCTCACAACTGCTGTATCTGCCTCAATGCGGATGCTCGATCCATCTGTTCTTTGACCACACACACATACACACACAGACTCACACACTGAGGTCTCTAGATTTTCCTAGCCTCTGACCTTGCTCTTGAAACTACCAGCCACTGCTAGGTCAGCACCGAGGCAACTAGCATTTTGCATTCCGAAATGAAAATTTTAAATGCACAGTCCTTTTGGATTCAATTTCTAATTACTGCACTACATACAACCCAGAATGATGGTGAATTGATAAAATATGCAAATGAGGCAAGAATTCATAGAATATATTAAAATTTCCATTTAAACTGTTAGTTAAGCTGTACACATTTGTAAATGTAAACATTAACCATCAGGGAAAATATTTTTTAAACCACTGTGTAATTGGAAATTCTACAACCATATATAACAGCAAAGGGATTGTTACCCCAAAAGGATCCTCTTATTGCTATAAATAAAAGCACATTTTTGCAGCACTGCTATTGTTAGCAACTCTCATGCATTTATTCCGGCTCTCTGGAAAGTTACTTTTTTATTCTCTTCTCTCTAGGAGGGAGCTTTGCCTCACCCCCTTAACCAGAAGGGGTAAGGCATGTGCCCTCAATGATAAGAAG
This sequence comes from Chinchilla lanigera, assembly GCF_000276665.1. Taxonomy (NCBI): domain Eukaryota; kingdom Metazoa; phylum Chordata; class Mammalia; order Rodentia; family Chinchillidae; genus Chinchilla; species Chinchilla lanigera. The sequence continues at coordinate 3,673,002 of NW_004955487.1, forward strand.
TAAACCTGGCCACCAACATCCCTGCTCCTGCTTCCCAGGCAGCATGGAGTGGTCCTCCCAGGAGGGACTTCTGAGGCCTGCTGAATGGATTAAAGTTGGAATCGAACTGGATGGAATTGAATTGCACATGGTGCTGTGATGCCTATGGTTTCCCTTATCGCAGCTAAGTGAGTCCACCTAAATTCTCTCCACAGCTACATAATTGCAGGTAAAGTCTCTAGGGCCAGCATGTAAACAATGTTGGAACTGGAAGGTGTTCAGGATTGGAATTATCTGCAGAATAAATAATCAAAGTTGCGTGGTTATGAGATTCACCTCACAGCTTCGCCCCAGGCAGGTGTCCAAGCCCCATCTCTCAATGGACTAGAAGCACACCTGGACCATCAGCGGAGCACCCTTACCACCCGCTAGTAAGCCCACCCATGTGCCTCTTTACCTGGCCTGCTCTCTGCCAATGTGAGCCCCAAGATGTTAGATTCATAATCACCAAGAAAGCTGCTGTCACACGTTATCTTCATTGGCCTCTCCAAAGAGTCACGTCAGAATTTGTATTGGGCAAAAGTGGTTTTAACAAAGAATATACTTAGGTGTATTTTTTTTAATCTAACAATGAAAACCTTAAAATCTGTCTGTTGTTTTTACCCAGCTTTAGCCACACTGCTAAAAGATTAGAGTGAAACAATGTTCAAGGGAGCCTGTAACCCTTTGAATGCCGGTCCTTAGCGTGACTCCAGTCTTCTACTTACTGTCTTTTCTTTCTTCCTCTCCTTTTTTTCTCTCTCCCTCCCTCATGTCTTTTTTTAAACTACAGTCTTTACGAGGATTCATGGAGAATAGCTTCCACTTCTTTTTGCAAATAGGAAGGCAACAAGCAGTAAGGAATCGAAAAATCTGATTTATAGCAAAATGACTGCGCTGGAAAAGCTGGAGCCCATCTCCAAATACTGTAAACATTCCACAGTTGCTTCATCACCTGTGAAAAGACATAAACTAAACTCATCTGACAGATTATATTGGGAAAATGAGGTTACAATCAAAGATGGAGAAGAGGAAAACGATTTGGAAAACAGCATTAGCAATCTGCCCACAGGCCAAGGAATGAATTCACCACTTCTGCTTGGACGGATCAGGACATAAGAAGGGGACCGAGGAGGACGGAGTGGAAGAAGCACCACCACCACACTAATGCACCCTGGGTTCCCACTGATTGTGTGTTCGGGTCCTACACAGCCACCCAAAGGGAGAGGCAGCCTTATTCTCACTTTATAAGCAAAATTCATTTTACTGAAGCACCGAGAGTAGTACCTGGGCCCGTATCACAGTTATGGGGCTCCCAGCTGGACCATCCAGCAGGAAGGGGCAGGTTTTCATTCCTGAAGGGCTGTTGCTGTCACTGACAATGCCAAGCTACATTCAGAATCTGTGTGCTTCATGGTTACGATGCCACTTCATCCTCTCACCAACCGTGAGAAGAGGGCCCTTCCCAGTCTGAAAGGGAAGAAATAGGGTCGGCTTCTGACAGCAGAACCTCAGTCTGGGCCCCCTGCAGCACAGTCCTCAGCATCACTATATCTGTCCCATAGGGAAGCAGGAACGGGGGCCGCCTGGGATGGTAAGGTGAGGAATGTGTCTGCATGCCGCATCATCCTAAGAACATGTGTGTGCAATGCCACGCTCTTCCTTCCACTCTGGAGTTAGCCCAGTTTTACACAAAAGTGATTTTGGCCAGTTTAGGGACAAACCCAAAAGCATGCCCGACCCTCCAGATACAATTCCACCCAGCCTGTGTTCCCACCTCCACCTTAGAGAGTTACCTTCCTCCTGCCCCTTTCATGAGCTAGCAGGGCCAAGAAAATATGGCCATTCCAGGAAGGAGGAAGGTAATGGCACATCCGGCGGCCTCCAAGAAGCAATTAAGAGCTGAGCAGAAAGTTCAAGTTGATGCCAAGGCAGCCTGACCCGGCTTACGCACAAGTCCACGAAATCCCAGTGCTGCAGCCCTCAATAGAGAGGGACATGTTTCCAGTGGCCACGATGATGAATATTCCGCTGCATAAATGCCATTGGCATTTCCTAAATCAATACTAATGGAAACCCTCAGGCAATCAATATGCGGAGGACAACTTTCCCGGATGCTTTCACTGCTATAAACGGCAGTCACCAGTTCCAGCTTCTGGCAAATCCAGACCCTCACTCACTCACTCACACCCTTGCTGGACAGGGCCAGAGCCTTCCAAATGGACAGGCAGGACCACACTCTTCCCCTATGTGTGAAATCGGTGGACGCCACTCTCAAATTCCCTCACACCAAAGCACCTTGCCCGCCACTCATAGAAGGGTTTGGATAAGGAATTATAAACAGAGCAGGCTACTTCTGTCTTTCGTTTTATTTTTTGCAGTTTAAACAGTTCCTATAAATCTAATCTCAACTTGCGAGGATGGAGCTATGGGAAACTTGTGGTCTTAAGACACCTAGGACAAGGGAAAGATTCTCCCAGCTCATTTAGCACCATGCCCAACTAGCCATAGCCCTAAATGCTTTGAGGGACAAAAGCAACAAAGGAAAAAGCCCTCAAGTTCTGTGTCTGATACTCATGTCTGGCTCTGAGCGGGAAGCAGTGCTAGACTGAGACTCTTCCCAATAAAGACAAGAGCTTTGGACCAAACAGATCTGGGAGTGGTTAAGCAAATGGTTAAAACCAGCAAGAGTTCAGCCTGGGTTTTGCTATGCAACTAGCTGAGTGATTCTGCAAGAGCCACTTACCCTCTCTTTGAGCTCCAGTTTCAGTCACCTGTGAATTAGGGATGACTTCGAGTGTCTCTCTCAGAACTGTAGTGAGGATTAAACAAAACTGTGGAAATGAAAGATGAATCATAGGCCCTCACGGAGAAAGGGCTTCACTAATGGTAGCCATCATGACTCATGGGTCTGGACTGTGTTTGATTCTGGACATGGGGCAATCAGTCCTCCTCGCAGAGTGCAGGGCGCCAACCTGCAGTGTGGGGGAAGAGCCAGCGTCACAGTGCAGGACCAGGAGGGCCACAGGCTGCAAGATTCCCGTCCCATCAAGAGGGTTCAACAGGATCTGGGAGAAAGAATAAAAAGCATTAAGAAAAGGGCAGAAGTGGGGAAACCCTCAGGCTCCTTCTAGTCTAAAGATTGTTCCTCTTTACATCCCAGGCCCCAGGTTTCAGAGCTAAGAAGACAACACCAGCACCCAAGTCAGCAGCCTCAGGCTCTTCATGGTAGGATCCAGTTCAAGCACAGCGGGATGACTCCTAAAGATGCAGTAAATTTTGGACAACCCAGGGGGCAAAGGGAAGAGACTTTCACTGAGGGTCCCAGGACATTTAAGAAATTTTGAGCCGTGCACTAAATATTGCACTAAAATCAAAGTAGATCAAAGTAGATCAAATAGTAAAACAACTGGGGGTGGTGGCTCACACCTGTAATTCCATCATTCGGGAGGCTGACACAGGAGGATTGCTGTGAGTTTGAGGCCAGCCTGGGCTAAAAAGTGAGTTCAAGGCCAGCCTGAACTAGATAGCAAGACCCTGTCTCAAAAAATCAAATAAATAAGTAGTAAAACAGAAACATTTAACCTACTGGAGGATAAAATAGGTAGAACTCTTGAAGTCATAGGTGCAGCCAGGGACTTTCTGAATAGCAGCCCAGGCACACAGGAAATGGTACCGAGAATTAACAAATGGGATCAAATTAAAAATCATATGCACAGAAAAAAAAAAAAAAAACTACCAACAGAGTGAAAAGACAGCATACAGAATAAGGGAAAAGATTGCCAGCTATTCTGTAGACTGAAGATGACTATCTAGGATATGTAAAGAACTCAGAAATATTAGGCCTCCCAAAATAAAGGGCCCAATCAAAAAAAAAAAAATGGTAAGTGAAATGAATAGACGCTTCACAGAAGAAATACAATAGGTTAATAGATACGTGAAGAAATTCTCCACATTGCTGGCCATGAAAGAAAAGCAAATTAAAACAACAGTAAGATCCCATCTTACCCTAGAAAGAATGGCCATCAACAAGAAATCAAAGAATGACAACTTCTGGAGGGACTGCGGGGGAAAAGGGAGACCTTCCACATTGTTGGTGAGAGTGCACACTGGTGCGATCAGTACGGAAATCAGTATGGCGATTCCTCAAAACACTAGAAAAAGAAATTTCATTTGACCTGGCGATTCCCCTTCTAGGCTTTTTCTTTCTTTTTAATTTTATATCAATTTTTATTTGTACATGCTTGCTGTACATGCAGTTTATGATCATCTTGGGGCGTGGATACAAGTACATCACATAAACATACTTTTTAAATCTTCGTCCCTTTCCCTCCCCCTTTCCATTCTCCCCCTTTCATTTCCCTGGCCTGATTTTCACTCTTCTAGTATTATTAATCCTAGCACATGCTTATGGGATATAATGTTGACATTCAATGAGGTTGCTGTAAATGACATATCTTTGTTACACTTATGTCTCCTTCCACTCCCACTCACCCGTCACCCGGGCTTTCTTGGACCCCTTCCTATTTGCAGAGATCATCTGCTTGTCTTCTATGCATCTTTCATTATTCTCTTTTTTTTGTACTTTGCCTTACTCAAATTAGTGAGACGATGTGATAATTAAGCTTGTGTGTTTCCTTTATTTCACTCAAAATTATATTTTCCAAGGGCATCTTTTTTCCTACAAATGTCTCAATGTTGTCCTTCTTTTTTTTTTTATTTTAAAGAGAGTAGTAAATAAGAAACAAACAAAGAAATAGAACAGTAGCAGCATACCAGTATCACAAACATAAACAAATCAAAGCAAGAACATTCGAAGTGATACAGGGTCTCAAAACAAAATAATACGAATCAACAGTGGTTGTTACATTACCTATCACTCTCTTTGACTACATTGCTCAGATTGCCCAATGTAAGAATGAAAGATTGCTCAAGCCATTAAAGAGAATAAGAAAATAATGCTTCGATAAAACATTAGAGATAATACAGAGTTTCACTAGACAAGATGGTAGGAGTTCACCATTGTAATTCCATTGCATATTGTTACCTTCAAATCAGTTGCTCTAGGCTTTTTCCTGAAAGAGCTAAAGTCATCATATTACAGTGATCCTACACACCCATGTTTATGGCAGCACAATTCATAGCAGCTAAATCTAGGAAGCGGCCTATGTGTCCATCGACAGATGGGTGGATAAAGAAAATGTAATGTTTACACACCATGGAGTACTACTCTGCCATAAAGAAGGATAAATTTGAGGCATTCCGAGGAGAATGGATGCACCTTGAGACCATAATGCTAAGTGAAATAAATCAGACACACAAGCTTCGATATTGCGTGGTTTCTATTCTGCAGGAAACCCAAAGTATAAATACAGAACAAGATAAAAGATAATAGGAAGTAAGGAGATAGATCTTTTTCAAGTGGGAAGGGGATCAAGAGACGGAGAGGTGGAGCACAAGGGGAGGGAACGGGGATGAAGAAAGAAATAGATGTGCTGGGTCCGTGCCCCCAGCTCCACACCAGGGCTGTAGGCAGCGTGTGCTGCAAACACAAACCCCACAGCAGCGGACCAGGCGGGCAGAGCCTCTCTCAGGACTCTAAAGGTCAGAGACAATTTGCATCCCCTTAGAGGTCACACAAATAGCCAAGGGTGGGGCCACACTGGAATTCCAATCTCTCTCCTTACTGTGAATACAGAGCAGATTGAAAAAAAGGTAATACAGAGAATTAACATCGGCTCTGGTTCTAAATTACCAAAAGGAGGGAAAATATTCTGAATTGCATAACCTGGGAGTCGCTGTTTTTCCTGGGAGAAAACAGATTACTGCTGAAAAACAAGCACTGAATCCCTGCACCACCAGCAGCTTCTGGAGGCTTCCCAACCAGGTAAGAAAAAAGAAAAGGAAAAAAAAGAAAAAAAAAAAAAAAAAAAAAAAAAAAACCTAATTATCGGTCTGTGAGTAAACAGTGACATCTAGTGGTCACTGCAGTCATCGGGTGCCTGTTCAACCAATAAAATTACATGGAAGAAAAAACTGCTCAAGGGTCTGAATTTTGTTATTCAACGGATACTTACCAGATAACTAGACATTTTATACCATCCTTTAAATCTGCAGAAATTTTCACCTCCAAAACCAACGGCTGAAAAGAAAACCTGCTGGGCTTGGCGGAGCACATGTGTAACGCCAGCACTCAGGAAGCTGAGGCAGGAAGATCACCATGAGTTCAAGGACAGCTTGAACTATATAATAAGACTCTGTCTCAAAAAGAGGAGGTGGGAGGCTCAGAATCTCTTGCAAAGGCTTAGGGTGACCCAGTCAGTGGTCAGGGGGCCCAGGGAAGCACAGTGTGGGTCTCGGTGTCACCTCTGCCCTCCATCCCACCCTTGCTTCAGCTTACTGGTGCACATAGCTCTGTGCAGATCTTGACTCTAACACTCAGAATGGTGGGTTTCCCTGCTTTTCTAACTCTCTCCCAAACCTGAGTTGACCCATTTATCTTCTGCTTTGTAATGGTTGATATACTGTGTCAATTTGAGAAGTCTAAAAGCTTAACTAAGTGATTCAGGAGTTCTCCATCCTAGGGTGCAGAGGCCGTGCCCTTAGTGCTCTGGGATGTTGTTCATTGCGTCAACTTGAGTAGTTTAGAAGTTTAACTAAATGACTCAGCAGGGGTCCAAGGTCCTCACTTTGTAAACATCCTGAGCTTGTACAAGAGGAAGGCAGAAGATGGTGTGGGTGCTACACACACTGGAGGGCTGGTGGCTTGTTCTCCCCGTCACTTTTGCTCTTATTGCTTTTGCTGTCTTCCACCACCTTGAATTGTTGCCTCTCTGCCATGTGCCACTCTGCCTTGGAGCCAGCTGAATATGGACTAAAACCTCCACAAAACTGTGAGCTAAATAAACTTTTCCTTCCTTAAATTTGGGTGTTGGGTATTGTGTCCAGCAACGAGAGAAAAGTAACTAAGACACAGTTCTTTAATGCATATGCTGTCACCTGCATGTCCCTGGACTGCCAGGTCTGGGGGCTAAGCCTTGAGGAGGGGCCAGAACTGGCTTCCACCATGGGCCAGGGACCTGGGAAGCCTCAGGCAAGTTGTCAATGGCCGTAAGGATGCACGATGACTCCAGCTTGTCCTGAGAGGTGGACAGGACCTTTCCTGTCATGTTTTCTCTTTACCTCTTGGAGTGATCGCTGAGCCCCACTGCAGTCTTGAGTGCTGTATGCAGTCATGGCTCAATAAACTATGTTTCTTCTCCTCTTTGGGGCCCTAGTCTGCTCTCTGCAGCACTGGACCCCCTTACGGCTTCCTCACACTCCTCCCGCTGTGCACCTGCAAGTTTCTGTTCCCTGCAGTCCCAAATGGGAGCTGAGAGGTGGCTTCTGGTCATGGCCACCTGAATCAGAAAGCTGTACCCAGAGATGCTAAGTGACAGTGTGCTGCAGGTACTGGCGCTAGTTAGGAACTTGGTCGTGCAACACACTTATACTATGCTTCATTTTAAATCAAATTTTTGGGCCGGAGATATAGCTCAGCAGCACAACAGCATGCCTGGAAGCACAAGGTCCCGAGTTCGATTTCCAGTACCAAAAATAAATTAATTAACTAAATCAAATTCTTCAAATCTAAGACTGCTTGGCTCAAGCTTATAGTGATTTCAACCATTCCAAAATTAGATCAACTATTCCATTTGAACTAGCAGCTACTTCAAAACACAGAAAAATAATCTTTGTTTTTGGAGTGAGCTTGGGCACTGGTCATCCCTTTTACCAAGCTGAGCCTGCGTTCTTTATGCTGTAAAGGTATATTTTGCTTATGAGCTTAGGAGACAGGAGCTCAGACAAGGTTTAAGATGTGTGGCATTTAATTGCAATGTAACCTCACTATTAACTAAATGAAACATTTATGAATTATTAAAAGCTCCATCTGAAAAATGATAAGAAGTGCTCAGAGTTCAGAGCTCATAGTTCCTGGATTTCAACTAACATCTTCCTTAGATCTCTACTATGCTGCTTTAGAAACAGTATTATCAAACAAAGCAAGCTGGGGCTTGCACAGTGTCATCTGCCTGTAATCCCAGCTTTCTGGGAAGCTGAGGCAGGAGGATGGCAAATCCAAGCCCAGCATGGGCAACTTACTGAGACTGTGCCTCAAAATTAAAATAAAAGAAGGGCTAGGAGTCGCTCAGTAGGAAGACCCTGGGCTCAAACCCCAGTACTGCCCAAAAATAAAAGTAATTCTTTACCAGAGAAGCAGTAAAGACTGATATTCTATATTATACACTCCACAATAATAAAACAAGTAAGGAATCCATGTGTAATTGATTAAAAGTTTTTTTTAAAAGGACTGTGTTTAGCCTGTTAACCAAAAATTAGTGCACTAGAATACACAAGCCAACAAGCTACTGCTGGGTGTGTACCCACAGGAAATGAAAACAGTATGTCCCAAAAAAACCCACGTTCTGGTGTTCATCAAGGCTCTACTTATAAGAGCCAGGATGTGGAGTCAACCTAAATGTCTATCAAAGGATGCACAGATAAAGAAAATATGATATACAGACACAGTGGAATATTATGCAATCACAAAACGTGTGAAATGCTGTTATCTGTGACAACATAACAGGGCTTGGAAGGGAATATGTTAAGTGAAATAAGCCAGACGTATGGATTCTAAAGTCATTAATTCCCCCGCACCCAGGTGAGAATCAAAAGTCTAGATAGAATGGGAAGGAGGAGGAGGGCAGGTCTGGCTGGAAGGCAGGTCTGGACAGCAAGTCTGGCAGCGCTATGTTTGATAGGAGGAATAAGCCCCTTGTTCTGTGGCAGAGCAGAGTGGGCGTCGTGGACAGTAATGCGAGGGAGGACTTTGAACGTGTTCACTGTGAAGAAATGATAGGAGATTCAGATGATTCGCATGCTCATTACCCTGAACTGATCACCACCCAGTGAACACAAAAATTAAAACAGCTCGTGTACTTCATAAGTATGTATGAACACAACCTTATCTGAGCACAGCTAGGATGTAGTTGAAAACCAAAAGTAAACGAATCACTGACATCTTCAGGGCATCAAAATATCTCCTAGTTGTTCTTCTTTATGATCCCTCAGAAAAGATCACTAAAGAATAATCTTAACACTGGTATTTATCTTCTGGAAGAAAAAATACTCCAGGGGACTGTAAGGATTTAATTTTTTTCATGTGATCCCACAGCAGGCCCTGCATGAGCTGTTCTAGGCTGGGGATTCCAAAAACCAAGCGATGGTCACACTGCGTGCTTGTGCCACATTGGTCCGCAGAAAGTTCCTTCCTAAGGCCAGCTCCAGGGCGTCACCTGACACAGGCAGGAGAACCTGGGGCTCTGCTCCAGGATTGGAGTTGAAAAGAGTAAAGCCGGGCGTGGTGGTGCACGTCTGTAATCCCAGCACTTGGGAGGCTGAGGCAGGAGGATCATTGTAAGTTTGAGACCAGCCTGGGCTACAAAGTGAGCTCAAGACCAGCCTGAACTCCATAGCAAGACCCTGTCTCAAAAAGACAAAAAAAGAGAGAAAAAGAGAAAAAGAAAAAAGAAAAGCTGAGTGGAGAACTTGGTGCTTTTCTCTGGATCTGAACAAACACTTATCTCCCGGTCACCTCGGAGTCCGTCCCAGCGCCTCCACTGTCAGTCCTGAGCCCTCCGTGTGCTGCGGGGCTGTCACAGCGACAGCATTCACCCTTCCTTCCTTAAGCCCTGGGGCTCCTGTGCATCCAGCCTCTCGCACTACGAGGCCTTCATCAGACTGCAACCATCACTATCAAAACCGAGACGGCTCCAAAGTGACTCTCAGGTGGGTGGTACATACCATGTGGATGCAACAGACAAAAGGAAGATTCATGTCCCAGGCATGGAACAGAACAGTGAGAGATGCTGTCACGCTACATGGGCCAGACCACAACCTAAAATGTATGAGCTGTTTATTCCCAGAGCTTTCCATTGAATATTGCTGGACCACCACTGACCCCAGGTAATGGAAACAGTGGAGAACAAAACTGCAGACAAGGAGAGAAGGCCTGGCTGTTGTGAAGTCCTGAAGCCGGTGGACAGTTTGGGCTGGAACAATTAGACAAGAGGAGGGAAGGAAGGGGGCAAATAGAAGAGGACAAAGTTAACTGAACTTTATTTGCAAATGAAAGGGAGCCTATGCTTAAAAGGCTAAAGACCAGCACCTGGGAAGATAGCGCTATAAGAGTCTTCACCCTCCCCTGAGAGTCTGCAGCTCGGCTCAGCCAGGTGAATGTCCCACAGCTGGCAAGGAGAACACAGGTCAAGGACAGGAGTCTGTCTGCAAAGGGAGTCACAGCAGGTGCGGGCCAGCCCTGGTTTCTGCGTGACCCTGGACTCGGGGCAGGACATGGGGAACCAGCGCCGTGCTGAGGACTGCACAGGAGCCCTGCAGAGATCGCAAGTCCTAAAGGAGCTCCAGGAAACCGACAGCCCTTGGCTGCATGATCAGAAGAAATCTCCAGGAAGGAGAGCGGGTCACACATCCCAGTCCAGACGCCCCAGGAGAAGAAAGCGACCATGAGTCTTTATAACTGAGGAATCGCACTGATCTTCTCATTTATGCTTTGGCCTTAATTCCAAGCTGCTCAACACATGAAAGCATTGGATATGACAGATGTTCTTGGAGGTCTCCTTTCAAATCTCACACTAGCTCTTCCATGTGTCACTTGGTGTCTGCTTACAAAGCCTGAGCGCCCAGCCCAAGCTGCAGCCTTTCCAAATGTGGGAGGATCAACCTCTGGCCTGAGACACAGAGAAACCCAGGACTCGAACTGAGGACAGGGGTGCCTGCAGCAGACCCAAGCATGTGTGGGTGCCCAGGTCATTGTCTGTCATCTGTGAAAAGCAAGACAAGAATCTTCATCACTCCTTACTGTTTTCTAAATCTAACTGACCAAAAAGCCCACAGACATGCTGTAAAAAAAAAAAAAAATACTCTCTAGTCAGTGGGTGAAAATGTTTATTTTCTATGTGAGAACTATCCAGAGAGGTGCATGGAAAAGAAGTGAAATGGCCCACGGTGACCTCCATTGAAGAAAATGCTGTCATAGTAGCACGCTATATTTTTTTAAAAGTAGCAGAGATAAAATGAGTAGAGATGGGATGGAGGGATGAGGTCATCAGCGGTCAGGTTGCAGGAAATTCATTAGTGGAGCCATTCAGCTTTTAAATTATGAATGGGGTCTATTTAAGTCCCCAAGTGGACCACTGGCTTCCGGAGAAGCACGTGTCTCTGGGCTGAAAGTATCAGGGGTGCTTTCCTGGACTTCTGCAGAGACCTGCAGGATGACCCCTCGCACAGACCCAGGTCCCCTCCTGGCCACCTCCTCCAACATTTGTCTGCTCCTGTTGAATTCTTTAACAGCGTCCCCATGCTGGACGAGGATCCCTCCCAGGACCGTTCCAAGGGGTCAATGCTCAGAATTGTGAAATGTGCAGCGAATGGTTGTTCTGAGAACTGGAGAGAGTAAAGTGCTTCTGGGCTCTCTGATAACCCAGAGAGTTATGGAATATTCCTCCTTTTGCAAAAGGGAAAGGGACCACGAGATGGAAGGGAAGGGAAGGGAAGGGAAGGGAAGGGAAGGGAAGGGAAGGGAAGGGGATGGGAGGGGAGGGAACAAGAATTAAAATGTGTTGCATATGCACACCAACTCCCTACCATAAATGTAATCATTATGTACTGCAAACATGGATTCACTAAGAAATGGAAGAAAAAATGAAGGGGAAAAGCCAGGGCAGAGTCTCTCTAGCTCTCCAGGGAAGACAGATCACACAGAATATGTGGCTGCCCTGTGCTTAGAACTGAAGGCCTTGGTGCCCAAGCCTGTGATTTTTATGTAAATATAGATTTACTAGAAATATATATGCAGGTCAGGTGTGGTGGCACATGCCTATAATCCCAGTACTTGGGAGGCTGAGGCAGGAGAATAGCTCTGAGTTCAAGGCCAGCCTGGGCTATCTAGTGAGCTCAAAGCTAGCCTGAACTACATAGAAAAACCCTGTCTCAAAAAAGAAAGAAAAGAAGGAAGAGAGAGAGAAAGAGAAAGAAAGAAAGAAAGGAAGGAAGGAAGGAAGGAAGGAAGGAAGGAAGGAAGGAAGAAAGAAAGAAAGAAAGAAAGAAAGAAAGAAAGAAAGAAAGAAAGAAAGAAAGAAAGAAAGAAAGAAAGAAAAAGAAAGAAGACATGCTAGGAGAGACCTGGTAATCCCTAGATCAACCCTGGCACCTATAACGTACTTGTTAATGGATATAAAACCAGAATTCCTCCAAATGACAAAATCCTACCACCACACCAGGCTTTTCTATATAAAAACAGCTATTTTTCTTCCAAGTGCACTATTGTAATGGGGTATTCCTTATAATGAAGCAATGCCTTAAAATATATGTTTCATTTTTTAAAAAGCAACAACACTGACACACAAGTATTAAAAGAAATCTGTCCTTTCTGTTTAATCAACTCATACAGGAGTGATACACTCTCAGGAATTTTACATTTGCCTAAGAATGTAAATAAAAGAGGAGAAGGAAAATGAAGTGTTTTATACCTTTTCAAACTAAATATTTATTTTTTTTAAATTTTTTAAAGAAAATAGTACAAAAAGAGAACAATAGCAAAATATAAACAAAACAAGGCAAGGACATTAAAAATGATACAGGGTTTCAAACCAAATGATAGGGATTAACAGTGGTTGTTAAAGGGAATAAGAAAATAATAATTTAAAGGAACATTAGAGACAATACATAGTTTCACTAGACAGGATTGTAGGAATTCACTAATGGTTGTTATACTGCAAATTGTTGTCACGTAAGTTGCTCAGATTACCAGAGATAAGCATGCAAAATTGGTCAAAATATATAAAAAACAAAAAATGTTTAATCATTAACTGTTCTCGGGGGCATAATATTAATTTTTGACTAGCAAGCAAAACAAGACCTCGCTGAGTTTCCGGAAGGTCCTAAATGCGTGCTCCACCTAGTGGAGAAGTAGGAGAGTGAGGATTGTTCAAGCGCGTGTATATTAATGATGGATGCATATTTTATTTTTAGGCCTTGTTATGGTTTCCACCTATAGGTCCCCTGAGAGCCTCAGGTACTTACTGGCCAGCATCTGGAAGGTGGTGGATTATGGGGATTTAGGGTTGATTTAGGAGGCAGGGTCTGGTGGGAAGAGGTGACGTCATGGGGCGGGGCCTTAGCATCTCCCTTCGCAGCCCCTCCCTTCTGTCTCCACTTCCTGGTCACCATGAGGTGAGCAGCTCTCCTCCTCCAGGCCCTCCCACCATGCCTCCTGCCTTGGAGCCAGCCAACCAGGGACTAAAAATGTGAGCCAAAATATACCTCTCCTAGTGGGGCATGGTGGTGCACACCTATAAGCCCAGCATTTGGGAGGCAGAGGCAGGAGGATTGCTGTGAGTTTGAGGCCAGCCTGGACTGCATGGTGAGAGCCTGTCTCGAGAGAGAGAGAAAGTTAAAGAGAGAAAGAGAGAAACAAATGATTTCACAGCATGCCTTGCAAGAGGACCTGCTGTGGTATGCAAGGGTTTTCACAATTCAGTGCACATAAACTGAGTCTCGATGGAGGTCAGACAGTCATTAATTCACTTCATCACATTGGAAAACTCTTTAAGAAAGGGTGGAAAAATAAAACATTTTCCCCCATTCCCAAACTAGGCATTACCAATATAATATACATCAGGAAAAGCAGACAGACCAAAGAAAGGGGTAGGTCAATGCTTACTATGAATTAAGATTCCAATGAAATTGTAAAACGTAAGTTAAAATGCTTTTCAGGATTTTTTTCTTTCTGCTACAATTCAGAAGTGGTAAAAAAATCACAAGCAGGTGGCCACAGTCCTGAGGAATCCTTAAGCATGGAATGGTTCCTATGTCATGGAATTAAATCATGGCACCAAGTTTCAAAGTGCCGGCATAATATGATGTATTCTTGACAGAGACCTCCAAGAAATAAATATCCCAAGCCTTCTAGCCAAGGTTGACCTATCGATCGAGGAGGAGAGGGTGTTCTAAGGGGCAAAGCATTTTGAAAAATTAACACTACCCAGATGCACCATAATGCTTTCAAGAACTGTCTTGGGCAGACGGAACATCAATCTGAAGGACTAGAGAAAAAAAATCAGCTCATGACAAGAGAGGCGATATTTGGAAAGCACAGCATACCTTTCTACACCATGGTCCTGCCCCAAAAGAGAGAGAGAAAGAAAAGAAAGGAAGTGGACGGCAGAGTCCCTGTGGTCCTGACTTCCCAGTGTTCTTGACCCTGGAGTGGCAGGGGGAAACCAGGCCACCCACTTCTGCAGCAGTCACCCCCTCTGTAGATGCCCAGGGCAGCTTCTGTGGCTGATGTTCACCCAGTGCAGCCGCATCCTCCATGTTAGGGACAAAACCAGGCTGGCCGAGGTGTATATACCTGTCATCTCAGCACTCTGGAAGGCTGAGGCAGGAGGATTCCATGTTCAAGTCCAGTCCAGGGAACTTGGTGACTTCACATAACCCTATCTCAGAATAAAAAAGGGCTGGAGAGGTAGCTAAGTACGAAGGCCCCATGTTCAGTCCACAGCACCAAACCGAACAAAACTGGGCGGCCTGCTGCTGCTTCCTCTGCCTGTCTTCTGCTGAACCTGCAGCTGTTCTGTGTTGCATACACAAGTGACTGCTGGGCCCCATTTGCCCCCCTTAGCGCCCCACCTCCATGCCTGACGCCTGGCCCACAAGCCCTCCCAACAGGCACTGCGGAGGACCCAAGTTTCCAAACACTGTGGAAACCTCCAGGTGGGCAAACATAGGGAACCCATGCCCTGTTCAGCCTCAGAGCTCCCTGTGATAGGCCCAGGCACGCGGTCCTCCTGCCAGGGCATCACCAAGGGCCCCAGGACCTGGCCCACGCATCGCACTGCTTCCCGAGCGGCAGGAGGGTTCTGCGTGTGGAGGAGACCCCCTAGGTCGACAGACAGGAGGAGGCCATCGGGTTTCTCCAGCGCCTGAGTGCCCTTTCTGCCAGTCCGCTTCTCACTGAAAATCCTGCAAGGTGTGATCGGAAAATAGCATTTAGGAAATGCTAAACTTCCTTTTAGCTTTTTGCAGTAAGAGACACATTGCCATGAGCCCCACCCCGCTCCAAAATCCTCTGCTTGCTTCGAACACACTCATCCCATCATCCTTGCCGCTTTCTGCAGCAGCTCTGGAGTCCTCTTTCCTGTCCTGTCCTGGCTGCCTCGATGTCCTGAATGAATCTGAACTGTTTCTCTTTCCTGGTCATTTTGACCTTGGGGAAGAGCCGGAAGCGGCACGGTGCCAAATCCTGTGACTGGGGTGTTGAGCATCATGTTTTTACACACCTGCATTTCCATTTGGTGGCGCTGAGCAGCAGCAGTCACCATATTTTTTTTATCACACCTCATAAAGACACTCAGGAAAGTGACTCCAGAGCCGCGGCAGAAAGGGGTAAAATGAAAGGATACGCGGGGGTGGGTATTATGAAGGCATGGCAAAGTGTCTTTTACTGTAATACATTTTATTTGTGTTTAAACGTTCACATTTTTTATCACACTTCGTAATGTTTTCCTCTTCACACATCTACTCACCACCGAGGTGCTGCCTGCCCTGCCCACACATGACCTGTGGGCTCCTCAGGCACCTGAGGGGTGTTGTGCAGCTGGGCAGGTGGCCTCATCCGTGTCCTTCCAGGCTGGCTGTGCAGGCAGGGCAGCATGGCCAGAACTCTGGCCCCTGGGAGTTGCATCTGTCTTTCCTGTCCCTAAAAGTGTGCGCGTGAAGGGCACACAGCTTTCTCTCTGCCTGCTGCGAACAGCTCGCTGTGCTGAAACCCACTGCAGTCTCGCCTCTGTGGCCTCGAGTCCGGCTGCCACGGGCGTGATCAAAGAAGCAGAGCTCCATTAAGATTCCCCAGCTTCCCCTTTGTGACCCTCAGCTCCATGCAGGCAGCCCGAGGACAGAGTCTGACAGGCAAGCTCATCTCTGCACCACCCAGCCGGGAACCTGAGAAGTCTCGGCTCAGCACACAGCAGGGTTCTGCCAAGTCGGCTCTGAGCACAGACAGCGGAGATAAAACGCAGCCTGGCAGCCCTGAGCAAGTTCTCTGATCCCTCTCCCTTCAGGCTGAGAGCGTAAAGCAGAGTGCAGCCTTGCTGTTCTCTTTTTTTATTAAATGATTCTAGCCAAGAAAGCAGGCTGGGACGGACAGAAACCTTCATCTCGGAATTCTGCAAATGATGCTAGAGAAGTAGCTGCTTGGGGCTGCATTTAAGGATAATCTAGTGTTTAGGAAATACCTGGAAAAATTCCAATCATTTCTGGTATCTCTATTTTCTGTACACTATGCTCCAAGTTGGGGTTTTCTTCCACAGACTATAAATGGGCACATGGCCCATAGTACCTTAGGATGTGACCCACCCTGCTTATATTCTGCTCTTTGGTTATAATAACAGAGCCTGCATCTCTCTGAGAGCCATTTTTAATATTTTCCAGCAGATACATCAGCAATCTCTCTCTTTTGTGTGACATTCATTCAACACACCATAGTGAGCCCCAATATTCAAGGTCCCACGCTCACCACTTAAGACAGTTCTCTGCTGGAGTGTCCCCTGTTCCAGACAGGGGAGCATCTAGACTTTTTTATTTACCTCTCATTTTCCTTCCAATTATATTCTTACAGGAAGGCCAAGGGATGCCAGAGAAGGTAGGTCTTACCTTTTGCTTTTGGGATCCGCTCACATCATATGCTGGAAGGGTTTGTTGCTATGACTTGCTTGAACTTTAGGGCTGGGCCAGGCCACAGTTGATTTTTCAGAAACAAAAGTTCGCTCACAAAAACCTGTCTACAATGTGACCACTATTTCTGAGTCTGCGGAATGAAAACTACTGCCCAGCATCTCCCCGGCAAGGGACTGTACTGTTCTGGGTGTGGGATAAACTGGGGTGTGGACATGCGTGCACCTCTTGGTAATAAACAGCGTGGGTCTACATCCTCCCAGGAAGCATGTATATAGGACTTTTGCCCCCAAAATCAACCAGGCTTTTTTTTCAATGGTTGCTCTGTAGAAGAGCCTACAGAAGTGATCTAACAGCTACTTCCTAAAATGCGCATAAGGAAAAACGAAGACAGATGGGCACTGTCTACCTGTCCTCCTGCCCACCCTCCCTCCCTCCCAACATCGCCCCTTCCCCGGCTGCTCACTGGTGGCCAGCTCTGCCCCACTGCACAGAGCCATCTGCCACTGATGCCTGACCTGTGATCCCCCAGATCCACTTGAAAAACAGCAGGGACAGCTGTCCCGCAGCTGTGAGCCACCGAAACATCAGCGCAAGACACCCTCCTGGGGGGGACAGATGGGTTCTGTGCATCCTTTCAAACATTTCTGCTTTTGGGGTGCAGGGGCCCAGCACTTAAGTTTTCAAAGACACCCACACTTGGGTGGCATCAGAATTCGGGGGTCAGGAAAATCAAGTTCTGATCATTCCCGGAACTTCTGCGGCAGTTGGAAAAGCAAATTAAATGCATCTATCGGGGAACTGAAGAACATTTTCTATGCTGAATGCTGGGATGAAACTGACAGGGTTACAGCTCATCATGTTGAAGCAACAGAGAAAAACACATTGAAGAGAAGCAAAACAGCATAAAATATAGCTACAACTTGAAACCAATAAGCAATTTATCTTCCCCTCACACCATACTGGAACCAGGAGCAGAGCAATGTTATTATTTTATTATTTATAACGACTGGGACTTAGCCATAGGCGACTTGGCGGAGGTATCTGGGTTTCAGGCCATTTGTTTTCTGCTTTTATCGTTAATCATTCCTCCAGCCAAACACTGCAGCTACAGAACAGCACAGCCCAAACTCACAGCTGTTCTGAGCAGGGAGACTCGCTGCTGAGCTGCGAGATCATGCGCAGATTTGGGCCAAGGATGCTGCAGGCACATAGGTCCAGCGGCTCAGCTCTGCCCAGCACCATGGGAGTCGTCTGGTCCCGCTGCCATTTCCCAGATGGTCAGAGGACAGCATGACATATAGGGGTGAGGGGTGGCTCTGCCACAAAGATAGGAGCTGCTGCTATCCTACCGCATAACTCTGGGAGTGTGATACAAACACCCCAGTCTGCTTTCTCATTTGCAAAGCCATAAGGCCCTCCCTTCTCCATCCCATGGACCCCCTTGCTGACAGTACCGAAGGAAGGTGGGAGGACACCTTGTCTATTGTGTGCCACCCCCAAAGACCCATCCAACCGCTCAGACCCACCCACACTGCCGGGACCCCATCGTGGGTGTTGCCCATAACACAAGTGCCCACCTCAAAGGGACGGCCCAAGGTAACAGTCACAGGGGGCTGCTAAGATAGGACACCTGGCCACTGCAACCTGAGATGTGTTGGAAATGTAAAACAGACACCAGGTTTGAAGGCTTATACACAAAAACAAAAAGAAATGCCAAATACGTTGTTGTTGTTGTTGTCATTGTCGTTGTCATCGTCATTATTATTGTCATCTTTGTCGTTGTTGTTTGGTAGGGCAGGACACTGAGACAGGGCCTTCATTCACACTTGTTTTACGTTTTAGTTTGAGATAGGGTCTAAGTCATTAAGTTGCCCATGCTGGACTGAATCTTGTGATTCTCCTCCCTCAGCCTTGCAGAGTGCTGAGATTACAGACCTGTGCCACCACACCCATCTCATCTATACTTTTATACTGGTTACACATGGAAATAATTCTGCTTCAGCATGTGAGATTAACAAAAATAGACTATTAAAACTGATTGTACCTGTTTCATTCCATTTGTTCTAATGCGGCCCTTGTCTTTCTATTTCCTGTTGTAGGTCACACTGTGGTAATGTCTGAGCTTTGAAGACCCACTTTGTACAGCAAAGAGTCCTACAACTGATTAAATATTGCTTAAATTTCTCTAAGCTTTGGTTGCATTTCACTCAGAACTGGTGTAAGCTTTGGTCAAATTATTCAACAATAAAACCTTCCACTTTTGACTTTAGGGCACTTCTGCAATTACTGGAACTGAACAGAGGAGTCCACTGAAATTGTCTTTACAAAAGAGAAGGAAGTGTGCAGCACTTGATAAGAGCACACATGGATTTTGACCTTTTGCAATTTTACCAGGAAAGATCTCAACTTATGAGAAGAAATTTTGATACACTACCTATTTTAATGGGGTGAATTCATATTTTGTACCACAATGGAGGGAAAGTGCGAGGCTCCATAGAACTTGGCAGCATATAAATTTAATAAAATGTTAAAAGAATCATCCATAGAAACAGTTTCTTTGGTGAGTTTGTCTTATAAAACTATTTGTCAATGAAAGTCACCATGGTTGAAGGCACAAAGACAGTAACTATTGAAATATATGCCTGAGGTGCTTACAATTTCAGTATTTTAAAGACAGAATTGAGAATTTCCTACATTTGACAAAATTTGCTTTGAGCTTATCAAATCCTTCCACACCTCCAGAGAATATTTCCTTAATTATAAATATAATACCATATGGAGAAAAACCCATTGGAGATGCTAAAATTTTCAACTATATTAACAAGAAAATTAAAGGAAAAATTATTTAAAAAATTAAAATAGTGAGCTCAGTCAAGTGTATTTTTTAGAATACCAGGCATGGGATATTACATACAGATAATTTTAAGAATACAGGCAACATGCATCATATGTACTGAGAATAATTAATTGGTTTTTATGTTCAGATAATCAGCATTTAAAACTTCTACTTGTCTTTCTTTAATGTGCATAAGCATTTTATATTTATTTTATATAAATGATTTATTTAATAGATCTTATTTAATGGATCTTCAGAGGCAGGGATGGGAAAAATTAATCTACTGGCCAATAGATTTCTCTCTTCTTCTGTCTTCTTCCTCCCCCCTTCTCACACACATTCATAGATTGTTTCTGGTCCTCTTCTCACTGTCAGAAGTGGCCTGGGCCAGGCAGGCAGGCAGTCAGTTGTATAGTCATCCTCTCGCCCACTCAATGGAGAGAGCTTTGGCTTTTCCTTTCCTCCTTCCATAACAGGGGAAACCATCACCTGTGGAGGGATAGAGGCTATCCAGTGTCCCTGTGACAAAGATGAGGGTGGTGGGAGAGAAAACCCCACTGGAACCCCAGGTGGATGGCTGCAGGAGTAGCTGCTCTGAATTCTGCACTCGGGAGACCTGCACTCTTCCTGTTGGCCAAGTCACACATATTGGAAATTCCAGGATGAGGACCATGCCTGTCTTAGGTACTTTTCTGGTTGCTGAGACAAAATACCCAACACCCAAAGTTCAGGAGGAAAGGTTTATTTCATTTTGTAATTTGTAGAGGTTTCAGTCCACAGTTGGCTGGCTCCAAGGCAGGGTGGCATGACAGAGGGGCACTGCAGAGGAGAAACAGCTCATGGCAGAGCAGGGGAGGCAAAAGGCAGCAAAGTGACAGCAACAAACTGAAGCAAGCAGCAGCAGCAAGCCTACCTTTATATTCCATCCAGGCTGCCCCACCTTTTGGGCAGTGCTACCCACACCAGGAGTAGGAGACCCTTAATCCCTGCATCACACTGGTCACCTCTGAAAAAACCCCATCTATAACATCATGCGGCTTTGGGAGGAAGATAATCTAGACCCAAGCCATAAAACAACACCTTCATATAAGTAACAAAGGCATTAGCAAAAAGGGTCAAAATCAGCTCTTTGAAAGCTCCAGAAGCCAAGTGTGGTGGCATCTGTCTATAGTCTCAGCACTTATGAGGCTGAGGTAGGAGGGGTGCCATGAGTTCAAAGCCAGCCTGGGCTACACAGTGAGATCCTGTTCCAAAAAAACAAAAAGAAAAAAGAAAAGGCCCTAGAAAATGAAAAAGAAATTGAAAGATAGCAGCTACACAAAAAGCACTTATTCAACACAAATACCTTGGTAAACTGCAGCATTTGAACTTGCCCTGGTCCAGTCTCTGTCCCTCATTCTCATCAGTGGCCTTTAAAAGTAGTTACCTGGTGACCATGTGGGCTGTGAAGACAGCCACTAACCCCCACCCCTGGGGGAAGCAGGAGAGGTCTGGGATTCCACAGAAGCTCACACCCAGAACTCTGCGCACCACAGGCTCATCCCTCCTTTACCTGACTCAGAGCTCTCTGTGTATGAGCAGCCCTGAGGCATTTGTCAAAAACAAGAGTGGCAACTGCCACTTCACAGCTACCTGATATAGCAACAGCACAGGGCTGACCAAAAACTTCTGAGTTTT
The DNA here is from genome assembly GCF_000276665.1 of Chinchilla lanigera. NCBI lineage: Eukaryota > Metazoa > Chordata > Mammalia > Rodentia > Chinchillidae > Chinchilla > Chinchilla lanigera. The sequence goes on from NW_004955487.1 coordinate 3,694,327, forward strand.
AGTTTTAAAGAAAAACCAGGGAATGAGATGTTTGTAGAAGGCTTTGCAAAGTTCTGACATATTCCTGAGGGTTCATGTGGCCAGAAGCATGTCCAGAGCACAGAAAAGACTTGAAAAGGCACAAAACTGTCACCTCTAGCTGACCCTGAGGTGGAAGGAAGCAAAGGCTAAGGTAGAGCTGAAAACCCCTGGCCGTACACTGAAGGTGGACACACACTCAGAGCCCTCAGAAAAGCCTGGGGACACGATTGAAGACGTTTGAGGAAGTCTCTGTCCAATCATCACCTTAACACCATGCTCACTCAGTAAGCTCCAAAAAAAGACAGAGATCTGCACCCAGCCCATTACAATCAAGCCACCAGAAGATAGGAAGATAACAGACAACAGCAGGAAGAAAGTTGAGTCCTCATGCCCCAGAGACCATGCTGAGATGAGCCCAGGAAAAAAGGACTCCCCCCCCCACCGCCGCCACAAAGCATCACCATGGTAACAGCAGTCACCAAAAGTCATCACCCATCCGAGACACAGGAACCCCAAACAGGGATCCCTGAACTACGAGTGCTCTTCAGAACTTGGTCTAAGAAGCTTTTGACTTTTCCCAGCCCTAAACAACCTCTACTACTTCAGTGATGGGAGAAAGAGTATCTTTTGCCATATTTTCTTCCATAAGAGAGAAATGTGTTTCCATAGTTTTTCTTCTAGTTTCTACTGCTGGTTTCAGAAGCTTAACGATGTTTTCAAACTCTCCTCTCTCCGTATTTCCCTAGGAACCTCGGTTAGGTTCTGATACTGTCCAATTGATACGCCTTATTGGATTCCCACTTCACATTCTTCTACAGCTTTGCTTATGGGGTCTCCCATAGTGAAGGGTGTCAAATCTGTGGGTTTGGGTTCTGGCAAAACGTCTATGATTCAAAAGGAATTCTGAACAACTAATGATGTTCTGATTCTAACCAGGAAACACCTGCTCATCGCTCCTCCTTTTAACCTAGATGTGATTTCACTTATTATTGTCCTGCCTGCCTGTTTTACCTCGCATCCTCTTACTTTCCCATAGAGACCCAGCTGCATAAAATACCCATGCATATTTTCCAGAGGTAAATACAAAATCCGGTTTCCTGCCTTAAGGAAATCCTCAAGTCATCTAATAGTGCTCAACATACCCTCTCCTTACCTTTTCATTTTTTCCATGTCTGACATCGCATAATCCTGCATCTTTAGAGATAATCTGTCTATACGTATTACTAAATATTTGCCAACAACTTTAAGGAGTGCTGAACCTCAGTTACCTTTAAGGAAATAATTCCACATACCACCTGTTATGGTTGACACATTGTGTCAATTTGAGGAGTCTAGAGGCTTGGCTAAATGACTCAGCAGTTCTGCATCTTGGGGTGAAAAGGACACGCCCTTACCCAGCTGGGATGTTGTTCATTGTGTCAGTTTGAGAAGTTTAGAAGGTTAACCGTGTGACTCAGCAGCGGGCCAGGGTCCTCACCTGGTATTCCTCCTGAGCCTGTGCAAGACAAAGGCACGCGGAGGGTGTGAGTACAGAGGACCAACTCCCCAACACCCCCTACCCCCCCAACCCCCAACCCACTGCTGTGGGCAGGTAGGCTGCATACAATAAAAGGGAATTGAGAAAGGACTGGCTGCCGGTTCTTCAGAGAAGCTCCTCTTCGCCTTCAGCTTAGTCATCTCCTGACTTCTGGTGCAGACTGTTCGGCTTCCACCTGGGACTCTTCAGCCTTCTGGTGTAGGCTCTCCAGCTTTCCTCACAGGTTCTTCAGCATTCCATCACAGACCCATCAGCCTCCTGACACGGACTTGCACAGACACTGCAGTGAGCTCCAGGCCTGGGACTGAGCTCTTCAATCTCCAGCGTGCAGACACCCTCTGCACACTTCCTCATCCAGCACTGTAGCTGACCATTGTAAGCCAAACTTGTAATTTTTTGTACATTTGTATATTTTATGTTATATCTGTTTCTCTAGTAAACCCTGACTCATACACCACCTTTAAATTCTCTCTTCCCTTCTTGTATTTCTTAATTCCCAGTCATTCCTCTGGATATAACAGCAATTGATAATAACATTTCTCCTAGACTTACCTTTTAAAACAATTTTATGACTACCTAGTCCAGGCTCCATTATTAAAATGTCTTAAAGTTGGAAAACACCCATCTCCCTTTTGATATCTCCCTAAATTGTCCTCTAAAATTACCAACTTTATTCCTAAAAAATCCCTCCCACTTTCCAAGTTAGTGAACTTATTATTTGTATCATTCTACCCGACTGTCCTTTTCAAATCTCAAAGCCTAACCTTTAAATGCATGCTTACCACATTGCCCATTTTTCTTTAAGTTTATGTAAGCTTTTATCAAGTATCTTTTGTTCTTTCTTAAAATTTCTTATTCCTTTTCTTCACTCTCAATTACTAACTTCACTGTACATTTCAATAAAAAGTGTGAAAACAACGAAATAAGATTCTCACCATCAAATCTAGGACTGTTGCTTGATTTTGAAAAATTTTTAAAAAGCAAAATTTTTCCTCTTTGAACAATCTCTTTCCCACAAACACACACATGGAAACACATAGCCTCCCCCAATTATAAGGAAAAGAAAAGGTTTCAATACATTTTAAAGTTATAGACACATTCCTGAAAGCTGTGAAGTGTTTTCAAATGCCTTTGGTCTCTGGCCACTTGAGTGTGCTTAAGGAAGAAATCTCACCTTGAGTCTGAGATATGGCATTACTAATGGAGGTTTGGGGAATTAATACAGCAACCTTGGACAATTTCAACAAAGAAACTTATTTATGTGCAGGCAAAAAAGTTCACATTTAACTTTTTATAAAAGACTAGTTTGATTTAGAATATACAAACATGGGATTGTGAAACTGCTACAATTCATCTTTAAAGATTTTGGATCTTGCAACACATAAAATCTGTCTATTTTCAAAAAGCAGTGAGAGTTTTAGAACAAGATAGGCAGTTGGCATTTAGGGTCAGATAAAAACAAATTTTAATTCAGACCAACTTCTAAAATCCTTTTAAGCATCAGTAAAAAATAGGATGAAACTAGTAAGCCTGTTGCCAATAGGAATAACTACTGTATTCTAACAGTAATATAACAGTAAAAAACACTTAAGTTCTTAACAATGTTCAGTGTCTTGGAAATGAAGACATGTAATTCTCTATGGTGAAAATTTTAATCTTGTTGGTAGCACATGATTGTTTTTACCAAAATATAAAGGCTTATAACCAACAACTTCTTTAAATATGACTATAACGCAAACATAGAGATAAAAGCCATGTTTATTTCAGCAAAACAACCTTCAAATGTCCAGAGATGAATAGAATGATTTGAAGACATAATTTGCTGAAATTATAATCTTTACTAATGATATACTATTCAACCTTTTGTCCTTAAACTTGGAAATATGTATATTGAAAACTGGGTTAAATAATCCTAAATTATTGCAGGCTGATCAGGCCTGCAATCTCCCAAGCGAGTGGATGGCAAAGGCTTAAATAAATCAGACAATTGTAATGATTTCAGGGCTCCCGGAAGGACTAACTCTCTTACAACTTTAATATTGTCTGAGTTTTGCCCAAGACTTCTTGGGCAGCCCGTATCTATTTGGTTTACAAACAAAGGAGGAGGATACTCAAAAAGCACGGGAATGTGGGCAGGACTTTTCCAAGTAATACATTATGTTAATTTAGGAGAACTATGTTATCCCCAGGAAGGCCTTCACAGCAGGAGTGAGATGCTTGCAGCTACAGTCTCCTTTAATTGGGGTTGGAGCCAGACATCCTCAGCTGCAGCCTTCAGACAACTCACAAGTAAACACAGAAAGCCAATTGGTTAATATTAAATCCTGCTTGGAGCCACTTTGTAGTGGTCTCCAACATATATATAATGAATACACACAGGTATTATTTTTGCTTTCATAAGTAAATAATTAATAAAATCCTTTCACAGCTAACACTGGATCCTTCTTCTTTTTTCTTTGGCAATCATTTGGGAGGTAAAATGCTTTCATGACCAAGCGCTCACCTGTAATCCCAGCACTAGAGAGGTCGAGGCAGGAAGATCACTGCAAGTTCAAGGACAACCTGGGCTACAAAGTGAGTTCAAGGCCAGCTTGAACTGCATAATGAAACTCTGTCTCAAAAAGACTAAAAAAATGCTTTCACGTCTTAACTCATATATGAGTTCCTCTTTTAGCAAGAACTTTCAAGTTGGGTAAAAACAAAACAATACTTTCCTGTACACATTCCAAGAAAAAAAAACGAGGGAGAAATGGACATGAATGATTTCCAATTTCTCTGGCTTTTCTGAATGATCACTGTGAGGCTTATGGATAAAGAACCACATTTCATTCTTTTAAATGTTTACTAAAAAGAATATCACCAGGCAAAGGAAGTGGTGCAATGGACTACATAGGCAAATGTTCTTAGCTTTTGACAAGTCACCAGGATGGGGCGTTAGTTTCTCCTCAAACATGGTTTCCCTGCTGTTAAAATGTCCATGTGCAAAGTGCAAGCCCACGGTTGAAGAAAAGACATCAAATAGACAGAAAGGTGTTTGGGTTGAGGTGTTGGTTGCTACTCCCAGGTCATCTGAAAGACACAGAAAAGCAGGTAACAGAAAACTTCCATGAGCTGTGATCTGGCCACATGGCACCCCCACACACACTGGTTTTCATGGGACCTGGCACATGGGGGTGCTGTGCTTGGTTTCAGGGCAAGGCAAGGACCTAGGGCCTGTGGCACTAGGTGACAGTCACCCACAGACAGCAGACTGTCATGTGCCTCTCTGCAGGTACCAATGCAGAGCACGGTCGGTCCTGAGCATGTCTCAAGTGGCTCAGTGCTAGTGACCACCACATTTTGGGGATCTGAAACTGTCCTCTGCTGCCTCCTGCCCCTCCCTCCACCCCCTGCTCTCCCAGCTTTGACTGTGCTAAAACACACGGCTTGTGTGAGTTAGAATGGCCAAGTCATACTGGCTCCCGGGGTGGGTGAATCATTAAGAAGGAAAGGTCTGCCGCAGGTAGCAACACTATACTAATCGTCCCAGAAAACATCCCTCCCCTTCCCGTCCTACAATCAGGTACTACAGGAAGGAACTCCAGAGGAAATGCATTTTCAGCAGCTTTCTAAATTTAAGTCTGGCCATCCAAATATGAAATTCTCAGTCTTAATATTCTGTTGGCATACCTCTTTCACATAAAATGGGGAAAAGTGTATAATTTTATTTTCATTCGTCTCATGATCCTTTTCAGCCTCAGAAGGTTGCTCTTCACAACACAGCTGATATTTTGTTTTTGTGGCATTTGTATGTCTTCTGGTCCCTGAGTCATGTGTATCTGAGCTCATTGTCCCAAGGTTAATGGCTGAGGGGACTCCTGTGGCTCAGGACTTTGTTCCTGGGATAGCTGTTCCAAAGGCAATTGTCCAGGAGATTTTGGCATCTCAGATCTTTGTCCTTGGGATGGTTTCTCAGAGGACAATGGTTCAGGAGATTCTGGTGTCTGGGATCTTTGTCCTTGGGATGTTTTTGCAGAGAACAATGATTCAGGAGATTTGGGGGTCTGAGATCTTTGTCCTTGGGATGATCTTGCAGAGGACAATGGTTTAGGAGATTTGGGTGTCTTGGGTCTTTGTCTTTCAGATGGTTTCTCAGAGAACAATGATTCAGAAGATTTTGGTGTCTGGGATCTTTGTCCTTGGGAAGTTTTTGCTGAGGACAATGACTCAGGAGATTTTGGTGTCTTGAGTCTTTGTCCTTGAGATGTTTTTTCAAAGGACAATGGTTCAGGAGACTGTGGTGTCTCGGGTGTTTGTTGTTTCGATGTTTGTTCAGAAGATGACCTTTCGGGAGGTTGTGGTGTCTCAAGTCTTTGTTCTCCTTGTGTTGGTGACAAATGTTCTTGTGTTCGCAGTTCCACTGGTGTTGGTCTTTGGGCTTCTATTTCTACTGGAGTTTCTCGTAGTACAGATGTATTTTTTCCCTCTAGAATGTCATATTGTTCTTTTTCTTGTTTACAGTAAACAAAATAAAACACAATTACCAATAAACATTAGTGGCCTACTAACCAACTGAAATACATGACAGAAGAAAAATGTCCCTGCTATATCAATGACTGGGCAGTGACTGTGGTCATCTGAAATTCTCACAGTGTCACAGTGTCCTTTCAAATATGTTCCCCTTTTACTCTCGCGTAGAAATATGATCCCAGAAAAGCATAAAACAGATAGAGAGAAGCTGGATTTAAAGACGTGTCACTTGATATTAACAGATACGAGCCAGTAACCATTTAAAAACTGACAAGCCACAGGACAGACTTCCTTTTCCTCTGAGTCCCTGAGATGGGGAAAGTACTTTTATTACGATTAAAAGAGGAAGAAATCAGGAGACAGGAGCATCAGGAGCCAGCGTTCTACAGAAAGCCACCAAAGCACAGAAAGCGCCCTTCGGGGCTCAGGAAGACCACTGGTGTGTACAGTACTCGCCTTCCATACCCCAAACCACAGGTACTGAGGCCAACACCATCCCTACCTAGATAAGGGCCCCTGGGCAGAGGAAATCCAAAAACCTCCTCCTGATACTCTGTCCCTCGGTGTGCACGTCTGGACCCCATGATCTTCCTCCCAGACAGTTGTCACCTCCTTTTGGCCATGCTGCCTGGGTCCCACTTCACCATCCAATGAGGACAATCTTGTGAATGCCCCTCCTGCTCTCTGGTCACCCACTGACAAGTGAAACCATGCCTTTGGTCACACCGTCTCCCCACTGTAACACTACCCAGTGCACGAAGACCAAACTCTCCCCAGTGACAAACAAGAGCGTGGTTGGGCAGGGCTCCCGCACTGGCTCAGCTCAGAGCCCAGGTCAAAGGCGGTAGCATCACAACACCAAGGTCCCCAAGTTGCTGTATGAGAGAGAGAGACGGCTCGGAAAGCCCAGCCCACCATGCTCTTTCTGAGCACACGGAGGAAACTGGTGTCACTGGAGCCACTGAGATGCAAGCTTGGTATTCTGTGTCCCACTCAGCCTCTCTGGCAGACAGGGGATCAGGAGCTGACCATTGGCTCATTTCTGTCTTCTTCGCATATGCTTCTTTACAAGCACATACACACACAGACACACACACAGACACAGATACACACACACACACACACACACACACGTTCCAGCCTCATTAGGCAAGCTACGTCTCTGCAAAGGCACCGTCCCCTCCCCATGCACCTGGGCATTTGATTCCTCCACCCACCTCCCCTCCAGTCCATGGTCCGCCTGGCCACTGCTGGCCAGCCCTTCTCAGTTCCCTCCATTGCTGCTCCCAACCCCTGCATCCCCTTCTCTGTGCAGCTCCTCACTCTAGCATCCTGCATGTCCAGGTCCCCCTGCATCTCCACACACGCACACCCCGTCTGTCTCCCCACAAGGCCGTGAGTGCCTGAGCATAGGCGCACAAGCACTGCGGCTCCCTCGCCATCGTTTCTCAAGCACCCAGCTGGCACGCAGGAGAAGCCAGAAAATGTTTGATAAATGAAAGAGTCCAGGACTGAAGAAAGCGGAAACCACCACCACCCAAGCGCCACATGCACACAGCACCCCTAGACCCACACGAAACAGAACAGGCGAAATTCAAAGTGAAATATTAAGATATGAAAACGCGTTTAGACAAAGAGCATACTAATATACATAAGACATATTACAGAGAAGAGTAACAATATCTGTGCTATATTAATACGTTAATTTTAGAGAGAATTTTTTTTAAAACAATAAAAAAGAAACAGAATTTTAAAACAAGCTGAACAGAATTTTAAAACAAACAATGGTTATTATATTGCGTACTTTTATCTTCAAAGTAGCTGCTCAGATTGCCAGATATGGGCAGGCAAAACTGATCTGACAATATAAGCACTACATGTTCCTTTCAGTGAACTAACAGGAATTAGGAGCACAATTATCTTAGCTATACTGTGTGTGCATATATATATTTTTCCCCTTCTTTCTGGTTTCAAAATTCCCAAGTTCATCTGCCTTCCCCGTGAGCTGCCGGTATTGAGTTCCTCTGGTTCTGTGCTTTCTTCTTTCAGGACTCAATGCACCCCCCAACTGCCTTGCAACCCAAGGCAGAGCACCCCAGGATACCTGCGTTCCTCTCAAGCCTCCTGTCTGAAACTTCCTGAAATCACTATTTTCCAGAGCTGTATTTTTCTCTGCCCTACCCGCTGGTTTATAAAATACCATAAGGGTAACTAGGTGCAGTGAAACGTTAAAATTGAATAATAAAAGATCTGCCTAAGTGCAACGACTGACTCAGCAGCTCATTCACCACTGGGAAAGGCAAAATATTCATTTGTCAGCTGACCTAAAAGCTGCCATACAAAACATGGCTTAGAGGTCTCCGCATGTAGTTCTAAGCATGTAGTTCATTCAAAACCAAAGGAACCTCGTGGAAGGCTGCGGGGGACAGAAAGGCTGGCAGACACCCAGAGTGGGCCAGGAATAAAGTGTGGCCTTCCCAGTGGGCGACTCATGGGTGGACAGAGTAGACACAGAGAAGCTACCATCAGGCCTAAGATGCCACGCACCCATGAACGACAGAGATGGCATATGCTCTTACCAGGAAGCGGAACCACTTTTTTATTCTTGTTGAAGTTCTTGAGAGATGCTGAAAAAAGAAAAATCCAAACATCAATAATTTGACCCAAGGCTTCCTCTATGATGAGATTCTAATGTAAAATCTATGGCTAAAAGAATCACTGGAATGGGAGATCATTCTAACTCATTCAGAGAGAAGTTAGGGCCAACTGCTGGCCTCGTTAACAACGCAGTCGTGCTTTTCTTATGCACAAATCCATGCCAACATGACTGCACTTCCTGAGATTACAGGGCAACCGGAAGCATGTTGATCTTCTTGCTTTTCTTCCCCATGGAGAAAAGTGGATGTTACTTGAGTTAGTTATTTAGGTATGTGTTTTAGCATCACAGCAGGATGTTGGTGGCAGGTGGTGGCATTTCCTTCACCACCCTAGAGGCAGCGGGTCACAAGGTCTCTCTGGCTGGACTGCTGGATGGAGTCTGCAATCAGAAAATGTAAACTTGCTGTGTTTAAATAGCAGCTGCTTCTTGGAAACCTCAACATTAAACAGCAATTGAAGGTGAATATCCGCTCTAAGGGAGGAAAACTCACACACTGGTGGAGAGTGTAACTCACACCAGCACTTCCCAAGAGGGCACCACCACGAGGACACACAGGTGTGACACAGATAAATTCAACAACAGTCTTCTCCAGATCCAGGCCACTTCAAGTCCCACCCAACAGCTCTGACTTGATTTCAGGGGTTGGGAAGAGTTTACAGGGTCCTCCGCCCTGTCACCAAGCCAGCTAAAGATACCGATTCCACTCTCTGCATTCGTAGTGCATCTGAGTGTCCACGCTGCTGCCGACACAGCTACCACTTCTGTGAAACTGAACTCAGAAGCCAAGAAACCAGGCCGACGCTGTGCAGAACACCCAGCATTGGCAATGAGACGCAGCGCAGGTGCTTGAGCAAAGTGCAGCCACTGAGGCAGGAATCTGAGAGGCCCACAGGACATTGGGCTGCAGATATTATACCTGCGGGGGGGGGGGGCTAAAAACTGGAGTAGAATGGAAATGTATACTACTGTAGTACAAATACTGTAGAAGTCAGTGCAGAGGTTCCTCAAACAGAGCTAGAAATTCCATTTGACCCATCTGTGTCTCCCCAAAAGAGTTAGAGACATCATATCACAGTGACCCATGCACACCCGTGTTTACAGCAGCACGATTCCTAATAGCTACATCTTGGAAGCAGCCTGTATGCCCATCAACAGACGAGCGGATAAAGACAATGTGGTATTTATACCTAATGGAGTACTGCTCAGCTATAAAGGAAGATAACTTTGAGACGTGTGTAGGAAAATGGATACACTTGGAAAATATTAAGTGAAATATATCAGAGACACACAAGTGTATGTACTGCATGGCATCTCTCATTTGAGTCAGGCAAAGTACAAATAAAGAGCAAGATAAAGGAAACAGGGAGCTAGAGCTTTTGCAGATGGGAAGGGATCCCAGGGATGGACGGCAGGGAAGAAGGGAGGAGAAGTAAGAAGATTTAAGATGTGTCGTGAACAAGTACCAAACCCACAGTGAGTGTAAACATTGTATGTCGTAAACATGAACTAAAAATAAGAGCAGCAATAAGAATGAAGGCCGGGAAAGTGGCTTTAGAGACAAAAGGAGGGAGGTACCCAGGTGGGAAGGAGAAAGAGATTTAAGAAGACCTAAGTCGTGTAGTGTACATGTACCCACTCCCCAAGGTGAAAGCAGACTTCCTATACCACCACCATCTCGTCATAAAACAAAAGTGTGAAATAGAAATGCACATATATCACATAAATTCAAAAAATAAGAGGAACAAAAGAAAATTTTAAAATAAAAAGAACAAGCACTAAGGGTTGAAAAGAAGGCAGGGTTTGATTACAGCCATGGAGGTCAGAGGTCACCAAGGGCCAGATGTGCCCTACAGCTGGGCAGCTGGAAACCCACTCGCCCTACACTGAACCTGAGCGTGGTCTGGACATGACCAGAGTGTGGATTTAACACTTAGTTTAAAACCTATGCTTTTATTTGCACTTATTTTTGTGACGGCTGTAACACTCAGAAGCTGCCAGGTATGAATTAAGACATCAGGTTCAAATGTGTGGCAAGAAATCCACTGTGCCGGTTGAAAGTATGTTTAGTGAATGAGAATCCAGAAGCCGGAAGTTTACATAGCATTTGATTTTTTTAATAAGGTAGCTATTATATTACCTAGGCAACTGATTTCTCTTTGAGCTGGAACATCCTTCAATAAATCAGGACAGGCATTTACTGAGTCCTTATAGGGAATCGCAGTTACATCAGAAAGCATCTTGCATTCACTAAATCTTTGCCGGTGGTGTGAACGCACTCCTGACCAGCCAGGTCCTAATTCGCTCTCCTGTAATCACAACATGTGTTTTATTCTTAGAACAGTTTTATTTTCTGTATTCAAAAATGTTCACCATAGCAGTATTTAGAAGACACGTGGCGGTACAGTTTATAATGGCTGAATCCTGGAAGCAGCCTATATGTCCATCAGCACATGTGGATAAAGCGAATGTGGCGTCCATACATAGTAGAGGACTACTCTGCTCTAAAGAGAGGTCAGCTGAGTCATCTGTGGGAAAACAGGTGCACCCCGAGACCAGAACGTTAAGTAAAACAATCAGACACACACGCTTCAGTATCACTGGGCTCCTCATAAATGAGAACCCCAAAGTGTAAATAAACAACAAAACCAAAAGATAATAGGAAGTAGGGAGACCTTTTGCAAAGGGGAACAAGAGATGGAGACAGGGAGGAAAGAAAGAAGGAGGAGGAGGAAAAAAGAATTGGAAAAAACAGAAATGGAGCTTTTGCAACTGAGAAAAGGAATAAGAATTAGAGGAAACAGAAAGGGATGGGGGGACCAAAAAAATGAGAGTGTATTATGTACATGTGTGAATTCCCCACAATAAATGTAGTCATTATGTACCGTAAACAAGTACTAGTAAAAAAGGGAAAAAAGAAAACAGAGCAAAGCAAAATAAACAGAAATAAATGTAAAACCTAAAGCCACTGCTTGCTATAATAAGTTATGGCATGAATTAAACCCACCTATGAGGACCAGAAACAACCCTGACTTTATAGGCTGACGATCAACTTGTAGATTGCTGTGCAAACGCTGTATATGCTTTTCAGATTTTCAGTACGCATTTTGGGGGTAGGGATGTAGCTCAATGGTACAGCACTTATTTAAGGACAGTTGCTAAATAAGTACACATCACACCTTCCTGGTTACTGACAGCTTCTCCCATCCACTGGGAGGAGGACCACTCCTGCATCCTGTGTCCATGGCAACCAGGCAGGCAGAGGAGATGGGCTCTCTGGTCATGAGGGAAGCTGCCTTATAGACACAGTCTGTGCTATCATCACTAAGAGACAATTTTCACAAAACTGTGGAAGGTCACTGAGGATTATTTACTGTAGCAGACAGAAGAGAGGTTCCTATACATCACATGCCACACAGGAAATGAGTGAGTTCTGTTCCCAAAGAGAGAACAGCAATTTGGGATTCTCGGGAAAGGTTTCCAGTTAGTGATAAGGAAAATATCGAAGGAGAAAGCAAGAGAAACGAACACTTTTCTCTAGAACGGTGTCCATCTTATTCCTTCCAAAGGCACAAAGACTCCAGACTCAAAGCTCAAACAACTCCCAAGCAAGTCCAACTCAGAGTCCACAGTGACCCCCAGCCCTTGGCCTGCGCTGTGGTCCCCAGCACGCTCCATCCATCCCACGTGACCTCTGCGTGTCACCAGCACAGAGGGGGAACAGAGAGGACAAAGAGATTCACAGATGCCATGCGAGTAGGAAGCGCAGGGTGCATGTGGGCCTCATCTTACCCACGAGGACGTGGGGCCCCTGCAGCTGGCCTGTGCTGACGCAGCCCCTCCAGAGCAGCTCCAGGGCTACTACCAGGTCTTTGGGGTGTAGGGTCAGGGCTTGCTCTCCTTTGCACCACGTCGGCGTCCTAAGCATCGTTTTATACCTAAGTAAGAGATCACAGAACGTCACTGAAGGGAGCTTCCAAAAAATCAAAATCAAAAGATAATAAACCCCTCCGATAAAAACACTCAGAGTTCACAGAATCAAAAGAAAGACCAGCTAGGTAAATGATGACCTACTGAACACCCAGGACACCACACTGATGCCCTTGGGGACACAGGGGCCTCTCCACAGAGAGATCGGAGCTGGAGCTTCGCCTGATAGTGCACTGGGCTCATTTAGGGTGCAGAAGGGTGTTTAGCTGGGAAATCAACTGCAGAGCTCCCACCCTCCCCGGAGACTAGGGCTGCCCTCCCCAGCTGAACCGCACTGGCCTCGCCGCATCTAAATCAGCTTCTCTACAGCAAAAGCAGCTACACCCTCTAGCTGCAGGGTCGTGCCTCAGAAGTAGAGATCAACTTAGTTTCACACTACAGTGCAAATGACTGATAGTGGTGCCCAAAAGCCCCCTGAGAAGAAGAGAAATGGGTGGGCAAAGGCTCTCAAAAGGGCAGGGGGCTGGGTTCAGGGCACCCGAAGGCTGAAGGCCATGACACCCAGTGGTTCTCTGCCCTCCTTGTGACCACTCTCATGAAAATGGAGAGGAAGCAGAAAAGTCCTTGTTCCTAGAAGTGAAGCTCTAGGAAGCTTTCCTCAAAGCTCTAAAAGGAGAAGGGGAAAACTGAGCCCCTGCGGCCCACATCACCTGGAGCTGGCTGCTGTCCTAAGGGAAGGAAGGCTGTCACACAGCACGGAGGAGAAACCCCCAGTCCAGCGGTGCTGTGGACCCGAACTGCCACCTCCTGCCCATCGGGCTTGGATGGTCAAAAAGGCACGCAAATGCAGGAGCATTAAAAAATGAGAAAAATCTGCTTCGTAACAGTTCCTCAGCTACCTGACTGGCTAATGTCATAGCACCGAAGAAAAAAAAAAGACACAACGAAGCCTTACTGAAGGGAGATCTGGCCTGAAGAGGCTCCGTCTGGGAATTCTACTCTCAGCCATGAAGGAAGGGGAAGGGAAGAAGGTGCCCTCGCAGAAAAGCAGTCGTGACACTGTGGGTGTCGCAGCCTGTGCCTGAGACCTGGCCACAGAAACTGAGCACTTCTGGAAGCAAAGCCAGTGAAAATCTCACTGGAAGAAAGACTGGTCTTTCTCTCTCTCTCTCCTCCTCTCTCTGTCTCTTTCTCTCTCTTTCTTTTATCCCTGACCTGTGCCCCTCCCCTGCTTCTTAATTCCCAAAAACAAAACTAGCTGCAATGAAACAAGGCCAACAAGTATTCCCAGTGAGCTACAGAAAACCTTTTGCTGCCCTGAATTAAGCTTTGGGGATTTAACATTGCTTCCTTCTCCTGGAAAAATAGAAACCCGCAGACTCTCACGATATCTATGAAAGGCTGAGGTAGTCTGCAAACTAAAGGTGGAACCAGTGGGAATCTCAGGACTGTAAGATCTGCCTCCCCAGGACGGGTTAGAGTTGGTGGCCACTAACAGCTCCAATCACTCAATGAGAAGACAGCCTTATAGCCTTGGTAAGTAAGGTGTGGAACGGGTTTGTTCCTTTTGTTTTGTTTTTTTTTTTGTTTTGTTTTGTTTTGTTTTGAGACAAGGTCTATCTATGTAATTCAAGCTGACCTTGAGCTCACTATGTAGCCCAAACTGGCCTCAAATTTGCAGCAATCTTCCTGCCTCAGCCTCCTGAGTGCTGGGATTACACACCCAGCTCCAGATAAATCTTTGACTGGGCCACAATTTCTGGCTGAACTAAGAGCTGCTGTGGGCACTAGGAACGAAGAGACTGCAAGGCTCACCAAGAAACCCAGCACCTGCTCAGGGCACCCAGTGCCCAATATCACGGGGGGCCCATAAGGCCGCACAGGCGAGGCACCCCAAGAAGGAACTTCCGCTGAATGTCCTTTGTCCTCTGTCACCACTTTTCCTCTGAAAAATGGGAGCGATCACCTGGCAAGGTTGTTGCCACACAAGTGAAAACCAACAGGAAATGGCTATGGAGGCATTTTATCACACGTGCACGTTTTTAAATGTCTGAGCAGCTGTTTCAGTATGTGTTTTCCTTGGGCTCCAGAAAAAGATGAAGAACTGAGGTGAAGGGCAGCCGAGATAAAGAAGGGTCTGGGGCTCTTTCTCCCCCGAGGCAAAGGGGCACTGCAGACTCCCTCAATTACAAACCAGACAACAGAAAGAAAGGGAGGTGGTGAATGAGACGCAGTTCCAACAGTGAACGGACTCTTGGCGAGACTTACATGTGTTGCCCGGTGAGTTCTTTTCTGGTCACTAGGTGGCGCTCTGGGGCGCAGAGGTACTTCTCCAAAGGGACGTCAATCCCACCTTCGTATTTTAATATCTGAGGCATCCACTTTATAAACCTCTTTTCTTGAAAACAAAAAAAGCTTCTCTGATAATCTTGTTGTTACTCATTACACAGAAGGGTGGTTTTTCTCTTACGTTACCAAGGGGAGTAGAAAATCAAAAGCAAACACCCTCAGCACTCAATTATATTTCCCAGCATTCGGAGGAAAGGATTCAACTACTGACTGGTGGAATACAATTATAATAAAACTGTGAAATGAAAATCCAAAACAGCATACTGTCGCGCAATGTCTGCAGTAAGTCCGTGTCTCTCAACCTGCCTTCTCTCAGGCCACAGAAGAGTAAGACTAAGAAAGGTCATCAAGAGTTCTCGCTGTCACCTTGGCCCCTGGAGTAACTACGTGTGAGTCCTTGCAACCCAAATGCTGCCACCACTGCACGCAGAGCCCCTGCCCTCCCTGCTTCTCAGCGCCCCTGACCCAAGTACCCTCTGCTTCCCCTGATGGCCTTCCTAACGCTTCTGATGATCTCTTCCTGCAAGGTTCTCCTTGGGCTCATCCAGGCTCGTTCTGACCACGTGCAAACGCTAAGAGAAGTCAGTAATGCACTGTGTTCCTTCCTCACCAGCAGGAACACTTCCAAAGGGTCTTTACACTTTTGCAAAGCACCTTCCCGAGCAGGAGCTACTTTAAGACTGTCCTAAATTAGGCTCCTACTCTTCGTGGATAATCTGTCATATCAGAAAGTCACATACACGAAAAAAACTTTGCTCAACAGCTTTTCAAACTACAAATGCAAAAAATATATGATTCTCAGTAAACCATTGTAAGAAAATTCAGAAAAGGAATTTACAATTTGGTGACATTGCTATAGGGTTTAGCGGGGCACAGAGGGCAGGCTGGGAAGGAAGTAAGAACTTTTTTCTACAACGTGTTCTCAGTATTTTAACTAACTCAAGAGACATGCTTAAGCTGTTGTACATGTGCTGTTAACTGTGGGATCTTACAAGTATTCTCACCTGTGGCTGGATTACTACACACTATACACATTTCTATGTCTTCGACATCTACATGACATACCTTTTTTCTTTGTGTTGTGTCTTAAGGGAAACATTTTCTTAAAAGACACTCGTGAATTGTCTCCCTGAAACAGAAACCAGCAGGGTTAGCAGCTGATACTTTAGCCTTGGAACATGGACCAGAACTTTCGGCTACCAGTGGGCACTGACGTGAGATCTGCTGGGAGAATTGTGCACCGAAGCTGTCGACAAACTCGGCAAGGACTTGCCATGCACAGAAAAAGGGACTAGGGAGTCACCAAGCTCCTGGCCACAGCAAGGGTCAGGCTTTGGCCAGACGGGGGCCAGACAAGACATATGAAGCTGGCCAGATCACTGCTGTCTGGACAAAGGATCCAGCCCTAATCTGCTGGACCTGATTCAGGTTAGTTCAGCAAACCCAGCAGGACCAGGACCCAGGTACCTAGTCCACACTGACTCCTGCAGGTAGAATCACATTTCCTGTCAACAAGCATCCATCCCAGCATGTTATGTAGCAACCATGGTCTTGCCTCAACTTAAAAGGCAAAAAACTGGAGAGAAAATCAGTCTACCTGGAACAAATAAAAAACCAGATAACCTGCAAAATCATAACCTCAAACCCAGCAGAGAGGTGAGAGAGGTCGCCAAGCAACCGAGAAGCCTGAAGCCAGACCCATGCCAAGAGATGCAGGACAGAAGCCTGGCTTCCCAGGGGCGGGTGCAGGATGAAAGTGAGAGGGCAAGCAAGGGGGTCAAGAAGATCCCCACCAGGCCTTTTTGGGAGGATGGGCGGGCTGAGGACGGATGTGAGGCCACAGTGCATCCTCCACTGGGGACAACTCCACGCTGCTAAGAGAACAGCGTAGGCTGCCGCCAGACCCAGGGCCTGCTGAGAAGAGGATGGAATCAAGCCCTCCTCCTCGGGCCCAGCTCTGGGTGCAGGTCACAAGCGGCACCCTACTACTGCAGAGGAGGCAGACAACTAGGAAACTCGAACTCCAAGAGACAGGAACACAGCCCGCCACAATGCCAGGCTGAAAGGGGAGAGAAAGCCCACTACCCACCCACAAATGGGAAGCCAAGAGATGGAGGGAGCAGGGAGGGGAGGGACAGGGGAGGGAAGAAGGAACTCAGATGCGCTCTAGGCATGCACCACCTCCCCACAAGAAATGCACATAGTATGTACAGCAGACATGTGCAAATAAATAAAATGTTTAACACATTTTAATAATTTCAATGAAATTATTCTTAATTCCTCTGTCAGAGGTGAATAATGATGATTCTCAAACTCTTCCTGGATGTCTCGAATGGTCCATGAATCATTTTATTCACTGCTCACAACAGGCACATGGGGTCCCCTCACCCACACAGTGGAAAGGAGGAAGCCATCCCTGGGGAAAGTTTACACGGGCCTTCCTCTACCTCTGCTCTGTACACCTCCAGCAGCACCCAGAGCCCAGCATGGGCACAGTGCTTGAAGACCTCCTACCAAAAATTAACTTTCTTGTGCTATCAATTTGCTCATGTTCCCCAACCTCGCCCAATGCACTGCTGAGCTAATGGTGGTCTGTATATGCCAAGCCATCCACAGCACCATCCAGGGGCTTAGGGGCAAATCATTAAGTGGCACTGAGACCTGCCACTCTCCCTGTGCACTGGCAGTACAAAGGCAACAGAAAATCCTGCAGGTATCCAAGGACAAGCCAAGCCAAAGATCCAAACTAATAGTCACTGGATACAATACAGTACACTTGAAGTTCTGCGCGGTAAATAGGGTCACTTAAAATGTAATGGAAAGATAAAAATTATCACTGTTACTAAATATTGACCCTGGGTCTATGTCTCTTCAGTATTCTGTGGAAGGAATCAAGTAGTATCCATGAAGTGCTTCTGCTCCGCATCACAATAGCATGATCATTTCATGCATATACTTGACGGAGGAGCGAGCTGAGCTAGCCAGTTGTATCACGGAACCCTGTTGTATTAGTCATCTTTCCCAGTGCTAGACAGAATACCCAACACCCACAACTTAAAGGAGGAGAGGTTTAACTCGGCTCACAGTTTCAAGGGGTTTAGTCCATGGTCAGCTGCTTCAAGGGAGGAACATCATGGTGGAAGGGCATGGGGGAGCAAAGATGCTTTGATCATGGTGACCAGGAAGCAGAGAAGTGAAACAATGAGAGGAAAAGGCCAGGGATAATATATAGTACCCAAGGCCACATCTCCATGACCTACCATGACACACACAGAAATGTGCACCATCATTCTCCTAGGTGGATTCCAAGCCAGTCAAGTTCACAGTGGAGCTGCATCATCACAGCTACCCTACTTGAGCACAGGAGTAACTACATGTATTTATTCTTGGCTACATGGAAGACATTTATTTGAACAAAGTGAGGCTACAACAGTAATGAATAAAACCAAGTACCAAGTGTTTAGGCCTGATTATAAAATGTGAACATTCAAAACAGATCAAAATCTGCAATATATGCACATGTGTTTGATAGCTTCCCCAAACTAGAAGTCTTTTCTAAAGATATTGGTGGAAATACTAATGCATGTGACTTTTCAGTATTGTATAATACACTGTGTTAACATTTGCATAGCCTAATATTTTCCAAAATGACTAATGTATCACGATGCAAAAAATCATGCATGGGTAAAAATCCATTCAAAGTACAAGATATAGGGGCTGGGGATTTAGCTCAGTGGCACAGCACCTGCCTGGCAAGCGCAAGGTTGTGAGTTCAATTCCTGGTACCGGAAAAAAAAAAAACAAAAAAAAAGTACAAGATATAACAGTGAACATTAATGTAACAAAGACTAAAACTTCACAGATATAGTTTCTGATTCAGACTGCAACTAATCTTTAAGAAATTACCACTGTCAAGTTTTAGTGTAATACCACAGAATTTCCAAAGGTCAAAAAAAGCTATCAAAACATACTTCTTTCCATCCACTATTTGCATGAGGCTAGATTTTCTTCAGCTTTTCTTAATAAGGAGCAAGTGACAGCAAATCAATTTAGAAGAGAATGTCAGAACTGGCTGCCTTCTACTGGCCGAAAAGATTTGCTAAATGTAAAACAATACCTCTCTATTCCCAGAATGATGGTTTCTTGGGCAAAAATGGCTATTTGTAGTGCAGTGAATGATTTATTGCAATTATTTTTAAATACAGTGCTAAGTAAATCTTGCTAAATTTCTCAGTTTTAATTCCAAATGTAGCAGTTCTTGGTAGATAAATCCTAGAAGAGGCTCATATGGCCATCAACAGACAAATACGTAATGAAAATGTAATATGTATGCATGATGTATACTCTGCCATGAAGAAGGATAAATTTAGCTGGGTGTGGTGGTGCACCCCTGTAATCCCAGCACTTGGGAGGCTGAGGCAGGAAGATCACCATGAGTTTGAGGCCAGCCTGAGCTACATAGTGAATTCAAAGCCAGCCTGAACTACTACCTGTATGTCTCAAAAAAATAAAAACTGAAAAGAAGGGTAAACTTGAGTCATTTATAGGAAAATGGATGAGCCTGGAGACATAATGTTGCATGAAATAAACCAGACACATAGGCTTAAATATCACATACTTTCTCTTATGAGAAACCCAAAGTACAAGTAAAGAGCAAAATAAAAGACAGATAATAAGAAAAAGGGAGATAGATCTTTAGCAAAAGGGAAGAGGACCAAGGGTGGAGGGTGGAAGAGGAAGAGGAGAGGACGACCGGGACATAAAAGGAATTAAGAGGCATCGTGTCCACTCACCAACTCCACACAATGAATGTGAGCATTTCGTGCTGCAGATGTGGGCTCATAAAAATTAATTTCAAAAATCAAAAAAATAAAAGCAAAACACAGAGCTCTTTAGAGTCCTCAGTAATATCTACAAATGTAAGGAGTCCTTAAAATAATGTCTGAGAACCACCACTCTAAACTCTATCAAAATTTAATAGACAGAACCACAGGATTCATCAGGCATTCAGAGGACACAGATGCTGCCTGTGTCTTCGTTCCCACAGCAGCATGGTCAGTCCCATTCCCTACTCATATACCAAACTGCCAAGGCCTGAAACAAATGCGGCGACAAACTTCCCAGCTCACCATTTGCAGGATTTTTTCCAAACTAGGATTTTCTTCTTTCTTTTGGAAAAAAAGAAATCATCAGCTTCACCTACTTAGATACCAGCTCTTGGCTTAATTTTTCAAATCTGATTTCCATTTTTAATTGCCTATCTGCATACATCCTCAAAAGAGTGGGAGCTTTGCATATAAAATACACTGCATACCCCTCTGGCATGACCTGCCTGCCCAGCCGCACCGCTGCCCTCTGCCCGCCTTCAGACTCCAAGGAAAGCAGCGATTGGTAGAACAGGCACCCGGGTCCGCATCTCACTGTGTCTGCATCCAAACCTGGCAGGGAGGTTTGTCCTCCATCCTCGGAGACCTGGAGTTGACCCAAAGCCCTTCTATTGTGATAAGAAAATTAACAAAAGGGTTAAAATTACATTGTTGAGATCAACAAAGAGATGTTTCCATTTCCTCTCCACAGATGAAGGGATTAAGAAGAGCCCTTCCGAGGGGTGCTACAGCTCAGGAGTTTTAGATCCCAGGGACCCTGGGGCTTCCACAGGTGCCCTGGGGACAAGGAGCCACTACCCACCCAGCCATCAGCTGCAGGTGTGTGGAGCGCGCGGTACACGGGTGGCCCACAGTGGCTCGGTTGTGCTGAGAGCTGCCGCACTTTAGAATCATTTCCACCTAACCCTAAGTGCTCCTGCAGCTGGGGACCCCCTGTGCGCTCTGTGACTGCAGTGTTTACCAATGCATCC
This sequence comes from Chinchilla lanigera, assembly GCF_000276665.1. Lineage (NCBI taxonomy): Eukaryota > Metazoa > Chordata > Mammalia > Rodentia > Chinchillidae > Chinchilla > Chinchilla lanigera. The sequence goes on from NW_004955487.1 coordinate 3,715,186, forward strand.
TCTTATATAAGCAACCCAGGTATAAATAAATCAGAGCAAGAGAAAAGATAGACAATAGCAGATAGGGAGCTACAGCTTTTGCAAAAGGGAAGGGAATCAAGAGATGGAGGGAGAGGGATGAAGGAGAAGGAAGTGGGTGGAGAAGAAAGATGTGTGATGTCCATTCGCCAACTCCTCACTAGGAATGTGATCGCTACTGTACTGCAAACAGGGACTCATAGAGAAATCAAAGGCAAGAAAAAGATTCTCATTTGTGCCACCACCTGATAAAAATCCTGCTACACATTAAGAAAAAAAAATGGTATTTATCAATCTGTGGCATGTATTGAGTGTGATTTATATATATATACTACAGCTTTTTTTAATCCTGTCTTTTTCTACTCATTTGGTTTACAAGCAGAAAATGTGAACTTTATTTACAAAACTTTGTATTTTGGGGCAGGATCTCGCTATGTAGTTCAACCTAACCTTGAACTCACAATGTAGCCCAGGCTGGCCTTGAACTCATGGCGATCCTCCTGCCTCAGCCTCCTGAGTGCTGGGATTGTACGCATAGGTCACAATACCCAGCAAATTTATTTTGTTTTATTTCTGTATTTATAAAACTTTCTTGCTTGACACTTCTCCCTGAGTAAGAATGCCAACAACCCTGAAGATAAACAAACAAGGACCAAACACTTGGACTGACGGACACAACAAGGCCTTGTGGGCAACTGGAAGGCCAAGCTCAGCTCAGAGTCACAGCTGCTGCTCTCTCTCACCTCTGCTTTCTCTGGAGAAGAAGCTGCTAGGTTCAGGAAAGTATGTGGGGAGAAGAAAGAAGGCTCCTGTAGCTCTCCTTTGTCAAGTTCAAGTGCCAGGAATTTCGAGGGCCTTTCAAGTCCAGTTTCTGATTTTCTTTCCTCTGCATGGGAGAGCATATATTTTCCTCCAAAATATCACTGTCAATTTAGAGCAACTAGGTAATCAATTCACTTAAAAGCACACTCACAGAGTGTGGTGGAGGCAGCCAATAAAGATTTCTCATGAGTCCTTCCCACAAACAAAAATAGAAAATGCTACACTTTGTGTTCAAAAATTGTACTGACAACCATGGCTAAGTTCACACAAACCTAACTCCAGGTGTGGTGCATTGTAATTAAAAGTGAGTCATACCTTTTAAAAATTAGAGCTTGTACCTCTTTAACTTGTGTGAAAAATAAAGATAATGTAGATAACAGGCTTCCCTCCTCCTGTGGCTGAAACGTTCCGTGGGCCATGTGGCCACATTCAATAAAAACCTGTTACGCTGCAGCAACAGAAGCGTGGTAAGATGACCACACATCCAGAAAAGTCCTACATCACAACAGCCCATGTGCCAAGCACCAGTCCACAGCTCGGAGAGGACCAGCAAGCTGAGCTAAGGGGACTGCTTCTGTTTTGCTTCACGGCTTATTCCTGTAGGTTAGGCTCTCCAAGTTGGGAATAAAGTCCTACAAAATACTTATATCAACTCTCACACCACAGGACATAAGTATGCTAACAGCCAGTTTCTTCACAGCCAGGCATGGTGGCACACATCTGTCATCCCAGCACTGAGGAAGGCTGAAGCAAGAAGATCACAAGTTTGAGCCCAGCCTAGGCAACTTAGAGAGATCCTCTTCCAAAATTTTAAAAAATAAAAATTTTTAAAGGGCTGGGGATGCGGCTCCATGCAAAAGCCCTGGATTCAATCCCCAGTACTGAAAAACAAAGTCTGCTCACAGCAAAATCCCACTGACCTCTTACCAGCTACTTCTCCAGACCAGACTGCAGCTGTTTCTAAAATGGCCAGGAATACAACAAAGCTGTCCCCACGGAGCCACCGTACGAAAAAACTGATTGGTTCCTCCCTGTCTGCTCTAAGATATCAACTCAATACCTGTGTTTGATTAGTGATGAGCATGTACATTATATATCTTCCATGTGTTGGAGATGAAGCATCCTTTCTATTTCAAGCAAAAATTTTTTTGTCTCTTTTTACTTGAATCCAACTGGATCTCCTATATATAGAGGAACCCAGTTTTATTTTTCTGTAAAAGTTCTATTACTTAATATTTAATTCACCTCAACTCTACTTAGCATTATTGATGACTCACACTTAGCTTTTGAGACTCTAGTGTGGATCGATACTGACCCCATCTCTTAAAAAAGCAATAAAAGACTTTGTTGCTCTTTTAAGGAAGGAGAATTGGCAAGCGATGAATTTTAAAAGTCAATTCAAGAATAGATGTCATTTTCATTTTGTCACAAAAGTCCTGACTGAGAGACAACACTAGATCCAGAGGACTCTGGCCCTACTGGTGGCATCTCCGGCAGGCTAATTAGATGGAAACCCTCTGACGCGCCACTGGTGATGCACATGAGGATGACGAGAGTGAATCACTGCTATGGATCTTCGATGACGTCGTTTCAGTTGGATACCTGAATAGTGTTTTCTCACCAACAGCTGTGGGCGAAGGAAAATGTCTAATGTTCTGAGCTGAAGCCTCTGGTGAGCCTGTTAAATCCTTTAGGTGTTATTTATGCTAACTGGCCTAAGCCACTACATATATTTCTGAAAAGTTGCACTGGTTGATTGCTGCTGGTACGGCTAGTAGCATATCAACTACACACTTTGGTGTTTGTTGTTTAGTTTTTGTTTAGTTCGTTTGCTCGTTTGTGTGTTTGTGTATCTGTTTGTTTGTTTGGTTGGTTGTTTTGTCTGCCCTGGTCTCAGGCTGTCTGGGAACATCCTGGATGAGGCCCCGTGTTTCTGAACCTCAACGGTGCTCTATGCATGAGCTACCTCCACTGGCCACAGCCATCTCCTTCAAACCCTGCACCAAGCTGGTAATATTTCAGTCTCCAGGCAGTTTCCGAGCACAATTTGATTCCAGGTGGAGCCAAAATAACAAGAAATTTAAACGCTAAGAGATGGGCATGGGGGTGTACATCTATAATCCCAGCACTCAGGAGGCTGAGGCAGGAGGACCATGGTGAGTTCAAGGCCAGCCTGGGCTACATATTGAGACCCTGTCTCAAAAAAATAAATAAATATATAAATAAATAAGTACAGTGGTTTCTCTAAACAAAACAATACAAGAATTCATAGTAATAGTAGCCAACAATAAACTACTGTTCCATAACTACTACTCCCAAATAACAGACCTCTCATTTAAATTTTCTGATCACTATAAACCCACTCAGAGTCAAACTGTAGTTGAAATTCCTAGGTTCCAACAATGTGAAACTAAAAATTATGAGACGATCAAATCTCTTATTCTATATTCTAAGCCTAGAATGCTCCCAGTGGGTTGTTAAGGAAATAGTGCTGTGCAGCAGGGAGAGGAGATGAGTGAGCAATGCTGGTTACAAGGCTCTGATGTCAGGAGAAAAACCAGGCACTGCTGACAACACGAAGACATGCACAGAATAGCTGGGGGACAACTTGGAAAAAGCAGAGTATTTGAAAATGACATGCTTAACTGCTCAAAAGAAACAGTGTTAAGAAGTGACCTCAGGCTGGGCGTGGTGGCACACACCTGCAATCCCAGCACTCAGGAGGCTGAGGCAGGAGAATCAAAATAGTTCAAGGCCAGCTTGAACTACATAGCAACACCCTGTCTCAAAAAACTGAGAAAGAGGGGAAGGGAGAAGAAGAAGAAGTAGAAGGAGGAGGAGGAAGAGAAGGAGAAGGAGAGGAAGGGAAAGAGGGAGGAGGAGGAGGAGAGGAAGCGGGAGGAGAAGGGGAGAAAGAAAAAAGAAAAGAATAGTGAACATTCTTGGAAGAAGTGATTCACAGAATAAAGATACAGCACTGGGGAGAGAAGGAGAGATCAGACCAGAGCTATCACCTTAGCTATCAGGTAAATATGAGAATGGGCTTCTCTTCAGGAGAAACATAGGGGCCAGGCACCTGCAGAGCAAGGCAGACACCGCCACAACATCCACTGACCTCCTGCCAGCCACTTTTCCAGACCAGACTGGAGCCATGAATACAACAAAACTGGTCATGAATACAACAAAACTGTCCCTATGAAGCCACCATAGGAAAAAGAACTGATTGGTTTATCCCTGTCTGCTCTGACACCAACTCAGTACCTGTGTTTGATTAGTGAACATGGGACAGTGTGCTCATGCTCCACAGTACCTGAGTTACTCCCAGGGCTTCCCTGGGCAAGAAGGTCAAATGATAAACCTGCCAAGCACACTGCAACCACACTGTACAGACACAGCCCTGCCGCTTCCCTGCCAGACCATTCTCCCACTGTGTTTCTACTCTAAAGACTTCAATTTGTAGTCACCAAGGTTTCACTGGCACCAGGAACATCCCTGTTGCACACATTTTTTTTAAAGTTTACAAGGATCCCGACGAATGAATGACATCACAGGAGCAGGTCTGTTGGTAAGGTTTTACTCTTGTTAATTTTTTCTCATTTCTCCCATGCACTAAAATACAGACTCCTTAAAAGCAGACAAAACCTGTTGCTGTTGGTTTCTTTCCATCAAGCCGCACACTTGATGCTCAAAAGGTTTGGCTGTTGCCTCCAACACATGCTTGACATAGTCAGTCAGACACGGGGCTGTCACAGAACTTAGAAGGTGTGCCACTTCCTAAAATGGACGCCTGTAAGTGCTGAGTATCTGATTTTAGGTACTTTTGTTTATGAAAAGCACCCTTACTTTTAATTAAAATCCTACTTGATGCTGAAGCCTTTTTAAAAGTTTCACAATTATCGCTTCCTCTTTTTCTGGGAATCTGTCACCACGGCAACCAGTCTTGACATATCTACATTCGAAATGACCCCCATATTCCCATCTTCTCCTACAAGGCAGAAACCAAACATCGCGCACCCCAGTATCCCAAGGTATGCCCCGAGTTTGTTTTCTAGAGAATCACTGTCAGTCCTGTGCAGTGCAAAAGCAGAACAATTCAAATCGAGATTTGTGATATAAAAATTTAGTTTATGTCTTCGAAGTTATGGCAGGGTGAATTATTCTTCATAAGTATCTCTTAATTTGCACCATCATCACCAACATACACCCTGTGAGAAGTCAAATTAACACTGAGAGTTTGATCCCTCTGTGAATGGGGCTATACTGAGCCAGAGCCAGAGCACCTTCAGCTGCCAGGTTGGGGCACAGAGGACTGGCAGCTGGAACAGGTTGTATTCCCCACCTCAGCTGGAATCCAAACAGGCAGTGTTAGGGCTTCCTGGAGGGAGCCCCAGGGGCTGGGGCAGAAGACTCTCGGGGCAGTTCCTAAGGTGCTGCCCTAAAAGGAGTTCTTGGGGTTTACAGAAGATGGTTCACAGTGTGGGATTTCCTACCGGGGTAGGTTTGTTTTTTGTTTTTTGTCTTTTGGGTTTTTTTCTTTTGAGACAGGGCTCACTATGTAACCCAGACTGGCCTCAAGCTCACAGCAATCCTCCTGCCTCAGCCTCCCAAATGTTGGGATTACAGGCGTGTGCCACCACACTCAGCTGGATTTCAGAGCTAAAGTAAACTGCCCTATTGTGCATTCATACAAACAAAACTATTGTGCATTCATACAAACCTTTTTTTCAATATCTTCATAACACTTTTCTTCTTCTTTTTCCTGTTATTAAAAAAAAAGCAATCAAGTATCTGTAAAAAAAAAATATGCTTACCTACAGAGGGTGATCAAAATACATGGTGCATATTTAAATTTTAAAAATTATTACAGTAAAAGACACATTGCCATGAATCCCCCTCAAAATATTCTCCTCTATTCAAACACATTCATCCCATCATCCATGCCACTTTCTGCAACAGCTCTGGAGTCCTCTTTCATGAATGTCTTTACCAGGTGGGATCAAAAACACAGTGAATGCAGCTGCTGAGTGCCATCCAACAAAAAGGCAAGCTTGTAAAAACATGACACTGTGTCCTCATCCACCTCAGTCACCAGCTCTGGCACCATGTGACATCCAGCTCGTCCCTAAGGTCACAATGACCAGGAAAGGGATATGTTTTAAATCCATTCAGGGCATCAAGGCAGCCAGGGCAGTGCATCTAAAGACACTCAGGAAAGAGGACTCCAGAGCTGCTGCAGAAAGCTGCAAGGATGATGGGATGAATGTGTTCAAAGTGAAGGGGAGGATTCTGAAACAGATTCATGGCAGTGGCATTTACGGTAGTAATTTTTAAAAATTTAAACATTCACCATATTTTCCCATCACACCTTGTAAATCCTTATTTTCCCCTCTCCCTTCTTATTTGTCAGGTAAATTCTCCATTACCATAAATATCATCAGGAGTTCAGTTTAGAGCCTCAGGCCCCTCCTTCCTGCTGTTCTGATACCTTGTTCCTCCCATCTCCTCCCGTGTTGCTAAGCACCATGCCTTTCCCATCCTAAGTACCTTGTTGTTATGCACAACTTGTTAAATACTTCTGTACAAAAGGCAGCAACATTACATTCTCTGATGCCCCCTGATTTGCTGTAACTTAATAAGCGTCTGCAGCTCCTTGAACTCAGTGTGTCTGGGTCTACATTACTCTTTTCACTGCTGCCCCATTTTCCTTTCTACGAAGGATGCAAAATTCAATCTACCAAGCCCTGTGGATAAAACTTGCATGTTTCTATCACTCTTATTAATTAACATATTTGTGGGGTAGCCCTCCTATCAAGATGATTGTTCAAAACATCTATGTTTAATTTCCATACAAAGAGCAAATTCCTTCCCTAAAAGACTACACCAATCTATATGTCAGCCCTAAGAAATACCCCAGCTTTCTTGCATCTACACTTACAGCTAAATCCAGTATTCAACTACCTACGAGGATACTGTACAATAAATCTTCATTCTGGATTTATTAATACTGGATGCTGTTAAAATGTTTTAAACAGAGCAAAAACCTCACTGTTCACTTTGCATTTCTTTGATTAGGACTAATGTGGATATACTGAATTTGCATTCTCCTCAGTGAGTTTCCTGTTTGTTTTATTTACCCGAGCTGCCTTTGTAGAAATGGTTTATGATGCTCTTTGTAAATTATGAAAATTTGATTTGTGTGGCAAATATTTTCTTCTTTATTTTGATCAACATCGTTTTTTTCTTTTGTAGTCCTGGAAACTGAGCCCAAGGCCCCATACATGCTAGGCAAGGGCCTTACCACTGGGCCACCCCTCCAGCCTCTTTGGTTAACTTCTGACTGTATAGTATTTTCCAAAGAAAAAGGTTTCATTTTCACCTAGAGCAATACATTTGGCTTTGGGCATGATTGTTTCCTACATACAGGATAGCCCCTTGAGCCCCACTGAAAAGCCTTCTGTACTTTTTCTTTTTTCCTCTTACTTATTCTCTTATTGCCCACGTTTGCCATGCGCAGTGGTCACAATCACCGTGGGGAGGTGGTGCATGCGCAGACCACACCTCAATTCCTTTTTCATCCCTGCCCCCGCCAGTCCTCTCCGTCCCCGCTCCCTCCACCTCTCAGTGCCCTTCATTTCAGTCCTCACTTTCAGGACCTCTTGTTCCTCAGGACCTACCACACTCCAGCCTTCTGGGCCAGCAGCTCCTGTCCCGCCTCCCCTAGCTGGGCAAAGGTGACCTATGACCATCCATCCACCCTCGGACTGAAGATCAGCTACTCCTCCAGGCCAGAGAATGTGAAAGGCACTAAAGATGACAGTGCTAGGAATTAGGCACAGGCTCTTCGTCCAAAACCTCACATCTGGACTCACATCTTTCCTCCAAAAACCCCATCTATCTGTTGTGTAATGGCTGAGTGCACGATAACTCTGCAAAAGCCAGTGTGGCCTGGGTCCCGGAAGTCCAGAGGAAAGGCTGATAGAGACCAACGCCGGAAGACACAAGCGCTGAGCTCGAGCACGGGGAGCTGGCAGAGGACAGTGGTGTCTGCAGGGAGCCTTGGTGAGGGATCAGGCAGTGCCCAGGAGGGACCAAGCCCAGGCAGAAAAGCACAGCATGCTCAAGAAGAGACAAAAGAAAAAAAAAGGAGGGGTGGGGGGAGGAGGAGGAGGGACAAAAGCATTTGCCCAAAGCTCAAGTCCTTTGCCCTTCCCTCCCTCTCTTTACTGAATACACAAAATCAACCCAGAAATTTGTACACAGCCTTCTCAAAAGTAGGCAAAAGCTTAAAGGCTATGAATAGGGTCAAAAAACCCTCAGGGTGACACAGAACCTGACATCCTCTCTCTCTCTCTCTCTCTCTCTCTCTCTCTCTCTCTCTCTCTCTCACACACACACACACACACACACACACACACACACACATACACACACTTCTCTACAACGTGCAAGCCTGCAGACCACGCTGAGCAGCCCCAGGTAGTATCTCTGCCACCTGGGAAAGTCCTTCATGCGTCCTCCCTTCCTTTCCCTGCACGGTGCTGCGTCTCTTCCTTACTCATTTGGAAGGAATGGGACCTTTTCAAACCCTTTACACATTGTTTTACAAACTTAACAGAAGCATGGACTAAAAAAACTTGCTGCTTGTATATAAAACATTTTATAATGAGTGCATCCAGACAGAGCAAGCAATAAGAACTAGAAGACATTCCTGGCCACTCTGACTCAGTTTGTACTTGACACCCAATGTAATTAAAATAGTGCTTAAAAATAAAATATTGCTTAGCTGGGCATGTTGGCACACATCTGTAATTCCAACGCCCAGGAGGCGGTGGCAGGAGGATCACCATGAGTTCAAGATCAGCCTACACTACATACAGTGAGCTCAAGCCCCACCTGGACTACATAGTCAGACTTTTTTGTCTCGAAAAACAAAAGATAAAAGTGTTCAGTGAACACAATATGACATAGGTAAAAGGACAAATTACATATTTCACCTCTATGAGTTCACAAGTTGAAATTAGTTAATTCAGATTAATAACACTTCTTTTGGAAGATAAAAATATTATGAGCATGCCAAATTCTGGCAATATAGAGAATGATGTTGGGATTAAGGATGTGATGCTGGGATTGATTCATGGTTTGATGCTAGGATTAAGGGTGCCCCACCATGAGAGTGAGTGCTACTCACCCTAAAAGTGAGTAGCCTGGATAGGATATAAGGGACAGAAAGAGGGCTGCTGTGTTAGCTGCTTGTTGCTTGCTGCTTGTTCACTACTTTGCTGTTTTGCTGCCTTCTGCCCTGCCATGGACTGTTTCTCCACAGCCATGTGCCTTTGTCATGCTGCTCTGCCTTGGAAGCATCCAACTATGGGCTGAAACCTCTACAAACTGTGCTAAAATAAACCTTGCCTCCCTTTACTTTTTATGTCCTACATTTTGTCTCAGCAACACCAAAAGGAATTAAGACATTCTTTCTTTGTGGGATGAAATGTCTTCAGCATACACAATGTTTAAATTCAATTTATTCCCTGGCAGTGACTTCCCTTGTACTAAACATGAGGCAGCATTAGAGCCCAGGCGACAGCTTACAGGGCCACCTGTGTCCCTGAGTTTAGACACAGCTCTGAAGGGCCCGGTGTCCACACAGACTCAGACCTGGCTGCAGATGTCCTGTACCCCAAACATGAGAAAGGGGAAATCACCCCCATCTCAAAGACATCAGGTGACAGCAAGCTGGAAACAGAGCACGGATGCCCGTGACTTGTCTCCATGGCTGTATGGTAAAGTAAACTTTATTTTCCCCTTTATTTCTGGCAGGACTGCAGTAACATCATCTCTGTAGGGCCAATGATCCCAATGCCTGCTCCACAGGGACAAGGGTGGTCAGAGCCTAGAGCCCCAGCCCAATGTCCCCACAAGGCCAGTGACACAGTGGCTATTCACCAGGGGACATCTATGGAGTCAGACGGGGCTGTCCCCACAACCACCACCATGCTCCACCTCCCTGACTCGCCCCTTGGGGGAGCACAAGCAAAGGTAACTAAGTGTAAAAGCCACTAAAACAACGCCGTGACTGCGGACACACAGGATGCCAGATCCAAGGCACAGTGACCAGCAGCACAGACCTGGGATCCTCGTCTGCAGTCTGGGATGAATCTGTGATCCTGTGTCCTTCTCCACCAACTGTGTGGTCTGCTAACAGAATGACAAGGAGTAGGCACTGAGGCCCAGACCACAGAAACGAGATACAAGGAGCTCACCTTGATGCCTTCAAAATTAGGAGTGTTGTCATGAGCATCGTCCACTTCTTTAACCATTTCAGCTGGTACCTAGGAAGAAAACACACGTGTTTCATACATAGCCATTGTCAGCCTGTGCCAAACTTCTCGGAACAGCTATTCTCCTTCAAGGTGTCTTCCTGAAAGAGTTAAAGGGATCCATGCACACTCGTGTTTACAGCAGCGCAACTCATCATAGCTAAATTTTGGAAGCAGACTCTACATCCATCGGCAGATGAATGGAGAAAGAAAATGTGGTATTTACACAGCACAAAGCACTACTCTGCCATAAAGAAAAATAAACTTGAGTCATTTGCAGGAAATGCACGTTGAGATCATAATGATAAGTGAAATAAGTCAGACACACAAACATCAAAATCGCATTTTCTCTTATATGAGAAACCCAAAGCCTACATACTTAAAGGGCAAAATAAAAAATGGATGAGGGGGCTGGGGATTTAGCTCAGCAGCAAAGCGCCTGCCTGGCAAGTGCAAGGTCGTGAGTTCGGTTCCCGGTACCAGAGAAAAACCAAAAAAAAAATAAATAAAAAATAAAAAATAAAAAAAAAAATAAAAAATGGATGATATGTAACAAGGAGATAGATTTTTTTCAAAAGGGAAGGGGACCAGTAGACAGAGGGAGAGGGCAGGGAAGAGAGGGTAAATGGATGGGAAAAAGAATTGAGAAGTGTTATGTACACGTACCAACTCCCCACAAGGAATACAATCATTATGTACTTCAAACACGGGCTAATAAAAATAAAAATTAAAAATAAATAAGTTAATCTGAGCCCAGAATTGGGATGTGACTCGCAGGTACCTGCCTCGTATGCGTGAAGGCCTGGGTTCCACCCCTAGAACTGCAGAAAAAAAAATATCAAATAAAACGTGTCACACACACTTTCAATATACAACCCAGAAAATACACAAGAATACACCAACCACAAGGGCCAACGTGGCATTAAAGTACCTGCCTAAAATGTCCTAATTTCCTTATTACCATAACCTTAAGTGTGCACAAAAACATCCCAACTGTTATTTTGTGTTTCAACAGAAAACCAATAATTTGATCTTTTTTTTTTTAATCCCATCTGGGAAAAGAGCAAATGACATCACTGGTAATTTAGAAAACTCAGCAGGACATGTGGGCAAAGTACTCCAAATGCCTTCAGAAGCAGGAAGTTGGTTTAAATCAGCGCAGAAGCTGCAGGGATGTAATATATCACAGGACAGATGAACAGCAGGAGTTAAAAATAAAGGAGGAGTTGAAAAATGAAGAAATACAAAAGCTCACTGGTTTTCCTGATTCTGGGCTGAATAAACACAAGAGCAAGGTTGGGACCTCATCTATTTGAAAGGATTAAACTGAGACTCCAATGCTAATATTGACCTTTCACAGGACATTCATTTCCTCCAAAACTACCAAGTGCAAATCTACTTTTAGTGCCTTCAGGTGGACAGTCAGGACAAGGTTTTACAGCTTCAGGGTTTATCTACTCCCCTCTTCCATGAAGCCAGAGGATGGGACAGTGGCTGAGCTCATCACCTCCTCTAAGTGATGCTCCCCAGTGCCAGTCTTCACATGCACATTGTCTGATGGTGCCACTCACCTCATCCTGCGGTCATCCACACACAGTGGCCCACACAAGATGTCCCGTGTGTCAGGGTTCTTCTAGGTGCAGGGATGCAACCTCTCGGGGTTCATAGCTCAGGGGGCAGGCGGTTGAGGTGATACTTGATTAAGGGTAGCATTCAATACACACACACGTGCACACACACACACACACACACACACACACACACAGGTCTAGGGGCAAAACATCCCACACAGAAGTACCCAGGAGAAAATGGGACACAGAAAAATGCCTGAACCTGGAGAGTCTAGGACATTCCCGAGGCCATGCAGAACTCTGACAGGAGGATAAGGAGGCTGAGGCAGGCAGGCACTATGGAGCACAGTCATCCAGGGTCCTGCAACCCACCTGGTCCACTGGCACCTCCACCTTCACATCTGCATCCTCCTTGACATCCAGAGCCCCTTGGGCATCCTTGGTAGGAGTTCGGGCTTTGTACACATCACCTTCTAGGGAAAGAACATGCACAAGGTTTGCAAAGCAATGGAGAAAATGAAGTCCACTGTGCTTTTCTGTGTTTTGTTTTGTTTTAGAGACAAGATCTCACTATGTAGTTCAGGCTGGCCCTGAACTCACGCTGGTCCTCCTATCTCAGCCTTCTGAATGCTGGGATTACAAGCGTGCACCACTACAACCCACTTATTGCTCATTTTGTAACACAAACCAAAGTGAGAAAACTCAGCAACCCTAGTTTCAATGCCAGCAGACAGGCAGCCTGGCCAGGGGCCCGGGCTCCACACTGTGCCATCTCTGTTGCCCGCTTGCCATTTCTTTTCACTTCCCCTACGGCTTCAGCTGAATGGGCCTCTATTCCTGCAGTGTCTGTCTATGTCTCTGGCTCCACAAAGGTCCTGGGCTCTGGAAGTCATCGGCATCCGTTGCCCACCCACCATGGCAGACAGTCCATGTCACAGTCAAGGACAGTGCACACCTGATAACCCTGTGTCCAGCTAATCTGGTTAGAAGTAAGTACAAAGCAGCCCGCCAGACAGCAGACTCTCAGCATAGACTGGAAGGAAATACAGCTGCAGAACATATTTAAGAACTAGTTTAGAGCAACCAGATGCCACCATTGTGTGGTATGAGGCAGGCATCTTAATCAGCAGCTAGAAACTGCACTACAACTAGATATATTAAATGCTTATAAAATTCTGAGATCTTTGAAAAGTTTATCCTCATCCTCCTAGAAGCAATAGAAGAGAAGAAAAAGAAGACAGCCAGCCAACTTCAGCATCCAAAATTGGAAACACAGGCTCCGACGAGCTCAGGCATCCAAAATGGGAAAGTCCAATCAAAGGCCCACTTTGCTTCCTGCTCTAGTGTTGCTCCTGCTCAACCCATTCCTGGCCCACCTCACCCTCCTCCTCCCTCTCCAGTACTCAGCCCAGAAGAACCATTCCCCAAGTCTTGAGCTGAAGGGACCCACAACTTCCTCAGGTGGAGGGTGGGAAGACAAGAGAACAAGCACTGACAGGACTTTATCCAGAGCTCCAGACCCAGGGGGCACTCTGGAAAAGAAAGTCGAATAGAAATCAAAGTAGAAGTAGGACTGGTGATAGAATGTTTAAAATTATTTCATTTTAAAATCAAGGTTGGGGTGTAGTGGTGCACACTTGTATGTAATCCCAGCACTTGGGAAGCTGATGCAGGAGGATCACCAGGAATACGAGGCCAGCCTGGGCTACACAGTGAGTTCAGTCCAGCCTGAACTATATAGTGAGACCCTGTCTCAAAAATAAATAAATAAATATTAAGTAAATAAATGAAATAAAGTCTGGAGATCCATCCTACAAGGGTGCACATGAACAATCTGGGTGGCTTTTCTATCCAAGTTTCCTTCAAAGGATGCATTCCTTATTTTCTCCCTGGTCCTTACAGAAGCCTGATGCGCACATGGACTATGGAACTGATTTTAAACCTGTATTTACCTTCCTACCTGGAGAAATTCATTGCCTTCAGAGCCAGGCATTTGTTTTCCAGCTCTACTTACCACTGATCTACAAGCTGAGCATGTCATTTAAAAAATCAGATGGTTACAGGTCAAGAAATATTCTTGTACACACATGCACAGGTGCATATATGCATCACGTATCTGTTAGTGTTTTGCTTTGTTGGCAGCAAAATGAAACATCATGTTACCTGCACCACTTAGGATGAAAGGTTCTATCAACGTTTTCTTCTTTCCTTCTTTGGCATAATAAACCGAATCCTTCGTTTCAGGTGGAATGTCTTCACATTTAGGAAGTTCTTTGGCCTCCACCTGAGGTATCAATTGAGAAGGTGTCTTAGGAACACAGCACACTGAGTTCTGCAGGTCCCCATGTGCAATCGGGGAAGGCATGGGCTCCTGGGATACATAGCAGGAGACCAGGCCCATCCTAGAATCCTCCTTTTAGGCACAATCTCTGCCATCCTACTCTTTCCATTTGCTTCTGCAAAGAAGCAACACAATTCTGTGCTCCCTCCCTCCACACCTCCACAGGGACAGCTCAATTTATGTCCCAACCAGGGGTCCAATTAAGGGGATGAGTTCACAGATGGCCTCGTTGCTACCATCTGAGGGATCAGCAGTGATGACTGGGGACTGAGCTTGTCAGCGGAGGTTCCTTGGGACCTTGCAGACACACTTTAAAGCCTGATTAAAAACTGCTGCTCAACAACTTCTCCTGCCAGACCCTCTGAGTGTGAGGAGTCTCTGGAAAAAAACAGCCAAGTGACAACTTTATTTGAAGCTATGATAAAGGAAAGCCCAGATTTTTAAAAATGCTGTAGACAATAACACCAAAGCCCAACCAAATCACAGCATAGAGGTGAAATAATCCCCAGCATCATCCCAATTCCATCCCATTAATTACGAGTATCTTTATACTATGAATTGTCTAATTTTAGTTTTTCTTTTTTTTTAAATCTTTACTCATGTATTTGTAAGTAGATCCAGGCAAAAGTATAGACACTTCTCTCATGTTCTCTATGTCACTTAAACGGTGAGCTGAAAACATCTGCAGTGGACCCTTAGTTATAACCAACCTCACGTATGAAAAATTTGGGTTACAACCAGAATTTTAGGTTTAACTTATGATCATAGTCGAATGTCACTTGCTTATGTGTTTGTAAACAAAGATTTGTGATGCCAGAAAAGTGTGTGTAAGTATACACAAGCACCAGGCTGAGCCCAGACGCATATGTTTGTGGACATGATTTCAGTCAGTGCTTTATATAATTACAATTGCTGCTATCAAAATGATCCCCAAACAAGCTAGAAAAGAAGCTAGGGAAGGAAGAGAAGGTAAAGAAAACAATCACAATCAAAAAGAAGAAGGAAACTGTGGGGAAATATGAGAGTGGATTCATGTGACCAATCTCGCTAAGATGTACAGTATGTCAAAATATCGCATCTAGTCAGTCTTACAGACAAAAGATTTTTATAAAGAAGCTAGTGTTGCTAGAGGTGTTGCTTAAATTAGGAAGTCATGATCAACAATATTAGATGACATAGACAATTATCAGTGTAGAGAAATGAGAGGCAGATGGCAGGTGATAGCCTGTCTGAGTCTAATTTGTGAAAAAGCTAGGGTTACAAATGCAGATCTTGTAGAGGATAATCCATCAACAAATGATAATGGTGAAACATTTCATGCCAGTAAGGGGTGGTTTCACAACTTTAAAGCAAGAGCTAGGGTTCACAGCATAACTAGGCAGTGCTGATAAAAGCAGCCAGTGCTGTGAAATGATGATACGGAGAAATGACTTTTGCTCTCCTGGACTTTTCAACTGTGATGAAACTGGCCTTTTCTAGTACAAAATGCCCAACAAGATATACGTTATCCAGGAAGAAAAGAAAATGCCAGGCCACATGCCTATGAAGGATAGGCTAACCTCATGCCTATGTGCCAATGTGAGTGATGATCTCTGGATGAAACCTCTCTTGCTTTATCACTCTGAGACCCTAGAATGTTCAGAAAACATAAAGTCATGAAGACTAGGCTAGGAGCCATGTAGCAATCTAACACAAAATCTTGGGTAAAAAGAGTACTTTTTCTTGAGTGGATCAGGAAGGCTTTCTGCTTTACTGTTAAGAAACATCAAGAGGACAAAAGTTTACTACTCAAGCTCTCCTCATCATGGACAATGCTCCACTCACCCATGGGATTTGGAAAAACTGGCTAAAGAATTTCATGGCTCTCAGTCAAGTTTCTCCCATGTAATACAACTCCTCTACTGCAGCCTATGGAGCAGCAGGTTATAGCTAACTTTAAGAAGCTATACACCAAGAAACTCTTCCCGAAGTGCTTCCAGATGGTCTCAAATACAGATTTAACCCTTAAAGTGTTCTGAAAGGAACATTACAATATCCTTTCCTGTGTGGGGTTAATTGAGAACTCCTGGGCCAATTTCTCTCTCAGGACACTGAGATCTTCCTGGAAGAAAGTATAGCCTAAAATTATACAGAAGAGAGATTTTGAAGGCTGTGTAGAAGAACCTGAGCCTTCAATTGATCCTGTGGCTGACAACATTGTCACCAGAGCAGAGTCCACAGGCTTGCAGGTAGACAGTGATGACACTGAGGATCTGGAGGAGGAACACTCCAGAGGAACTGTCTAGAGAGGAACTTCAGCAACTTCTGGCTGAGCCACACAGAGTGGCAGCTGAGTTGCTTTCTTAGGAGCAAGGGAATATCAACAATCAGTGTAGCAAAGTTTTTCTTCTGAAATAAAGGAAATCCTGAAAAAAAAAAAATGAACAGAGCTACAAACATCTGTAGAGAAGCCCCACCCAGAAAGAGAAAAAGCCAATTGTTACAATCACTTGGTTAATGACAATGTCATGTCACACTAGAGAATACTGTTAAAGAAAAGACAGACAACCCTAGGCCAGTTTTAAGTTCTGAAAAGGTTGAGATCTAGTGAGCCAGAAGCAGGTCCTAGTGGGCTACAGACTCTCCCAAGGAGAGAAAGGACACCAGAGAGCCAGATTCTGATGTTCTCATGGAAGGGGCTCTCTTTCCAAAATAACCACCTCCCATTTCACCCTCCCTTCCTGTAAGCCAAAGATGTCAACTTGAATGGTGAGTACAGTAGGAAATTGTTGTTTCTGTTAAACTAGGCACATTTTATAAATTTTTGGTAAATACACTAGGAAAATTATTGGTGTTTCTGGTAAATTGGGCACATTATACAACCTCTTTAAGAAAAGATTAGTTAAGGGGAACCTTAGGAGGTTCAGAACACATAGGTATTTATGTTATTTCTCATGGGGGAAAACAGTCTTGATTTACAACCAACTTGACTTACAACCAGTCCTCATGCATGGATTGAGTTCATGAGTCAAGGGTCCCCTGTACCTTGTGCCATTAATATTGTGCACATAATCAAACTACCAGGGCTTTTCTTTTTTCCTTGCGAAAATAGTCCTCCAGGGCTGGGAATATAGCTCAGTGGCCCAGCACCTCCATGACAAGCATGAGGTCCTGAGTTTGATTCCAGGTACCAAAACAAAAAGAAAATATTCCTTCAACCTCATCATCCAAGAGACCAAAACGTCTCCAGTTGTAGAGGCTTTCCTGTGAGCTGAAACCATGTTCCTAAGCATAGGTAATGAGCCCAGCAAAACCGGTTTTAGAAATAGAAAATGGCCCATGGTGCTCATGGATCTGGAGTAAGCTGGGATTGAAGCTTCCTAAAGATCTAGCTAATTCTCTTGGGCATCTCCAAACTCTAGTTGTTCCTAACCATTTTCCATTATCTTTGACCTCTGTGATAAGGGACACCATATTTCCCTTCTTATCTCTGGAGTAACACTCAGAGGAAATGAAAAAGGCAGGTGGATGACCCACCCTGCAGACCAGAGCAGGAAAGCATCTGTGACACAGAGCAAGCTCATGCAACACACACGGGAGCCACCATGAGTGACCACCCCTACCTGGCCACACAGTGAGCTAAAGATAGGGGCCCCTAACCTGCCACTGAAACCTCTGCCACCCCATAAGTGTGTTCTCCCATGGCTGTGGCCCTGCCTACATCATAACACACCCAGGGCTGGGGACAAAATGAGTGGGCACAGATGTCTGCTTACTATTACAGTAAAGTACACTCACAGGCACTCTCTGGAAGCGATAAATTGAGCAGGAAACAAGCAGCAGGAGCCTCCCATGCTGATTTCCCTGCCCCTGGGTCTCAAGCCCCTGTGAAATGCACTGGAGCCCTATTTACAAAGTGGCTAGCCCTTGTTTGTAATCCCATTTGTCTTTCTTCCTATTAAAAATATTCTCAGAAAACAAACCTGAGGCACATTGGATTTATTTCTCTTTCCCACTTTAGGGACCATTATTTTTCTCCACAGCCTCCTTCAATCAGACTGTTTACACTTCAACACTATTTTAAAATATTATCTTGGTCCATGTGCAAAGGGCAGCCTCTCAGGGTGGGAGGCTGTGAGATAATCCCTTTGGGGTAGCTAACTGAAGAGCAATAGCCTCCTATCTCAAGTTATTCCACCCTGGGGTAGAGGGTGAAAAATGCACTAACACAGGGCCCCGTGCGAATGTCCATGGACCATCCAAAGCAGGTCAAGGTCTCTCACTGGCCAGCCAGTTCTGGCTTTGAGCCGTCAGGCAGGTGGGAAATAAATGCTATTTGAACCCGGCTATTGCCCCTTCAGGCTGCTGGAAGATTACAGTGAATCCCGCCTCTGTTGCTGACTGCCCAGATATTACTAGCCAGCAAATGTCAATTAATTCTGAAGTATGGACTCCATGCTGAGCATCACAGGCTGAATCTGCTTATAAAGGACAGGTCTCGATCTCAGCCCACATGTGTCTCTACAACTGCTCACACACACAGCTTTAATTTATGAAATTGATCTCCTGTTCACCACTGACACTTCAGCTCTATGCCCATAGGAAGAGTAATGTGCTCACTGTCAATGTGATATAAATACAATGCTTACTAACTACTGATTTTTTAGAGGCTTCCACCATAAAATATTCATTTTAATAGATAAATGAAATTTTAAATATTTATTAAATTGTCCTTACTTCTTTGGAAAGTGACCGATATTAAAGATCACAATAAATGTAATTGCATAATAAGTGCAGTTGCACAATAAATGCAAATGCATTTACTGTGCAAAACTGAATTTCAGCCCAGTGTGGTGGTGCATGGCTATAATCCCAGCACTTGGGAGGCTGAGGCAGAAGGATTGCCATGAGTTCAAGGCCAGCCTGGGCTATATAATGAGTTCAAGGTCAGCCTGAACTACATAGTGAGACCCTGTCCCAGGAAAAAAAATTTAATTTTATATAACAAAATAAGAGTGCATAGCTTCATTCCATTACTGTCACTGCACTAAAAGCTCAGTTTAATTGGGCCCCATAAGACACTGAAGGGCCTATGAAGAAGTATTTTTCAAAGCTTGACTGCTTATACCAAGCAATAATTGACAGAACCGGTCAAATAATAAGGCTGCCTCCAACTTGCATTTTAGGTATTGTCATGGCTTAGATGTCCCCCCAAAGCCTCATGTGCTCCAAGGTGGGGCTTTTCTGAGGTAGCTGGATCTAGGGTATGTGATAATGAGATTAAGAGTATGTGATAACTAAATGGCTTGAGCACAGTTCTGAGTGTGGATAATGGAAGCCCCACTCTGGGTGTGGGTGGCATCTACCAATAGGCTTGTAGCCTGGATGGAATGTAAGGCAGAAAGGGAAGGCAGGCGTGCTGCTGCTGCTGCTGCTGCTGCTGCTGCTGCTGCTGCCGCCGCTGGCTGTCTTCCTGTCTGCCCTGCCATGGACTGTTTCTCCTCTGTGATGTCCCTCTGCCACGACTCCCTGCCTAGGAGACAGCCAACTATGAACTCTGAGATAAAATAAGTCTTTCCTCCTCTAACTTGTATGCATCAGGTATTTTGTCTGAGCAACAAGAAAAGACAGATGTACAATGAGTAAAGTGTACTTCTGGGGGTTTTATTTTTGTTATATTTTCCTGGGAAATGAACATTTTTTAGCAGTGCTATTTAAGGTTCTTCTGCTACATTTAGATAAAACCTTTCATTCTGTCTAAAGTGGAAATCTAGAAGAGACAAACAGTGCTGCTCTTACGTGTCATAAACATTCTGCATGGGGAGCCTGTGACAGTTTAAATGAGAACTTCACACCCTTGCGAGATGCCTGCTGACAGAGGGTCCAGAAAAAGAAAATGAGGCAATGACACAGGATATCAGCTCCCATTAATAACTGAGACCTGGAGAGGCAAGTGGCCACAAGTCACTCAGCCCGTGAAGTTAGCCAGGATCCAAGCGAAGAAGTCAAAGCCTACAGCACTCGTGCTTAAAGCAGTAAGCCTTCAGAGACAGCTGTAAACAGGCCACTACAGAAAGAAGTCATAACTGTGGACAAGATTTTACAGACATTTACTTTATCCACAGGAGGAGCATCTCACTGTGCTCTGAGGAATCCCCAAAAATAATCCCAAATGTGGAAGCAGACCAGTCCTCCACCGTAAGTCACAAGGATCCTACCAGACATCAGATGCAGTTTTATGTAAGACACCTAGGTCACCTTTTCTCCCCTCTTCGTTCTCACTGATGCACGTAAGATCTGGGCACAAGCAACCGCTCACGTAGATCCACACCAGTCCTGCCTTCTCACTGGTTGCTTAGGTTTCCACAGCCCCTGAAGAGTGGGATTTGGAAGGTCGCTTCATCCACGCTAAGTGACAATCACCATTCAAACTTCAGTACCCCACTAGTGTCACCCACGCCATCAGCAGCTGCCCTGGTTGAGGCTATAGAAAAAAACTGCTGAATCCAGTCAGCAAGGTGAGATCCACTAAGGCCAAACTGTGCCCATTGTTTTCATGTTCTAATGATCATCATCCTGCATTCATTCAACAAACACTGCTGACACGCACAGCTCAGTGAAAGAAAACTCAAAATAAGCTGATCACTCCAAGCAGGAAACCACATAAAGAACAACAGAGTTGATTCTGCAGAAACCTCTTGTTCAGTAAGCACCAGTCAAGCATGACAAAAGAAAGAAACAATATGGGCGATCTCACTAACAGGCTGTCATGCAAGGATCACACGAAATTTAGCAGGGTGCACTCTGGGAAGACATGTTTTGGAAGGAAGTCAGCTCCTTGAGCCAGGACTGGGCACAGAGTTCAATGGGACCTTGAGAGCTGTACAAACCCATCATAAGGACTGTTAAGACTCCAAGGCAGACTTCTGCCTTCCTCTTTAATCCTGCCTCCCAATACTTCCTTCTCTCTCATGCCTATGTTGCAATATCAATATGTGTGTGTCGGTACATGCACACATGCACGTGTGCGCACGCGCACACACACACACACAGAGCAAGCCACTTCTCACCTCAGTGCCTCCTCATCCCCACAGGAGCCCATGCTCAGCCTTGCCGAGTGTGCCTCAGTCTCCTCCCTACCTGTCCCATAAGACTTCGTGTCTATATTCCCCCTCACCCTTCTCCTCTGTGTTGTATCACAGGCTCTTTGTGTGCCGCCCTTGGCTGTAGACGCTGAGCTCCACACATAAATCTTTTTTTTTTTTTTTTTTTTTTTTTTTTTTTTTTTTTTTTTTTTTGTCTTTTTGAGACAGGGTCTCGCTGTGCCATTCAGGCTGGGCTTGAGCTCACTCTGTAGCCCAGGCTGGCCTCAAACTCGCAACGATCCTCCTGCCTCAGCCTCCCAAGTGTTGGGATTACAGGCGTGCGCCACCACGGCCAGCCTCCACACATAAATCTAAGCCCTTCTTCCTTGTTCATGGAGGGCGCCTGTCCCCTCCTAAAGCCTGCCTCCCAGCAAGCTCCGTTTACAACTCGGCACTCTCGGCACGCAATGCACCCTCCGGAGATGCTGGACTCAGCGACTGTGGTCACCGCTTCTTTTAAAAACGACTTACTTTTTTCTTTCTCTGTGAACACTTTTCCAAGTCGGCGTATCTCCTGAAAAATAAGACAGCCTATCATGTTGGAGCTCAGCCCGCCCACACCATCTTCAAATGCGGACTGTGCCCCTGGCCTTGGGGGACAGGCCTGGAGGGGACATGCAGGCCTTGGAGGATGAGGTCCCAGTTCAGGGGCACACAGGGCCCAAGGAGGTTGGCTCAGCCACCCTGCTTCCTGTGCACTAAGGCCCCAGGGTTACAGCAACTTCTGCCCTAAGGATTTTAGGGGAGCTGCCTGACATTCTTTTTTTTTTTCCTTGTCTTTTTGAGACAGGGTCTCTCTGTGCAGTTCACACTGGCCCTGAGCTCACTTTTAGCCCAGGCTGGCCTCAAACTTGCAACGATCCTCCTGCCTCAGCCTCCCAAGTGCTGGGACTATAGGCGTGCACCACCACACCTGGCTTGCCTAACATTCTTAACAGTTCACACACGTGGCTTCTTTGAGTAGCTCTTCCCATAACCAAGTGGAGCAGCACCCTTTTCACTCTCGTGGCAAGGAAATCGAGGCTCAGTGAGATGCAGGTTCTACTCCGCGTCCCACACCCAACCACAGGCAGAGGTGAGATTGAAATCCATCCAGCACAGGCCAGGTCCCTCCAGTCACACTGAGTCTCCTATGCTACATCCCCAGCCCTTTTTTTAATTTTTATTTTGAAACAGGGCCTTGCTAAGTCACTAAATTGCCAAGGCTAGGCTGGAATTTGCAATCTTCTTGTCTCCGCCTCCCAGGATGCTGGTATCACAGGCGTGAGCCATCATGTCCAGCTTCATGAGATTTCTTTAAGGATGTGGAACATGCAGTTCCCTCCTGGAATGTCCACCAAATGACCCCTCCTCTGACCTTCCAAGGACAGATAGCTGGGAGGGACTCTGTGAAGACCAGAGAAGCATCCACCAGGTCCAGTGGGCATCAAGGAAGCCATGCAGAACCCTCAGAGTGACCCACAAGGGACCCTTCTGGCGGGAAAGGGGCTCTGCAAAAGAGTGCCATACCCTCTGTAATGGTTGATACATTGTGTCAACTTGAGTTTAGAAGCATAACTAAGTGACTCAGCAGGGGCCAGGATCCTCGCTTTGCAAACATCCTGAGCCTGTGCAAGAGGAAGGCACAAAATAGCGTGGGCAGGTAGCCTGCATACAATACAACAAAGGAAAAGAGGCTTGCTCTCCCATCTCCCTTTGCTCTTCTGCTTTTGCTGTCTTCTGCCACCTTGAATGGTTGCCCCTCACCATACCAGTCTGCCTTGGAGCCAGCGCATTACAGACTGAAACCTGCACAAACTGTGAGCTAAATAAACTTTCCTTCCTTAATTTAGAGTGTTGTGTATTTAGTCTCAGCAATGAGAGAGAATTAACTAAGTCACCCCCAATACAATTAAAGTGCTTTCTTTCCAGGTGCAGAATTGGAGGGCACAGGTTGTCCATAGAAGGGACAGTGAGGTCATTCTTCAAGTGGTGAGACAGGTCCCCAACAACGTCATCATCCTTCTGCTCCCTGCTCTGTGCTCACAGCCACACTCGCTGTATTGTGCCCTGGTACCATGCCCAGGCTCCACGGTGACACGCAGGGCTTCTTCCCCTGAGGAGCCTGACACTCTGCACAAACCTGCATTTCTGCAGGTAAGGAAAAGCAAGTCAAGTTAAGGAAACAGAACCCTGGGTTCTGTGTGCTGCACAGGCCAGCGTAGCCCAGGCCTGGGACCAGCTCTGGAACTATTTTGCATATTTCCACTCTTAATCTCCAGGACTCCCAGGCCCCAAAGACAGCAGGAACAACATAAGAAGTGACTATCCTTGGGAATCTATCAAAGCAGGGTGGTTCCTCCGTGCCTAATTTTTAAAATCCAGCATGGAATTGTACATTACAAGAGCATCATATTTTGCTACAGAAAAATAACCAATAGTGAATTTTGAAAAGGACATATTTTTAACAGGTAGGCACTGGGGAGAGAAAGGCAAAGCTTACTAAAAGTCAGGAGGAGACCGTATAAAATGTACTCACTGTTGGACCTCACTGGGGACTCTGGGGGACCTCCAATAAGGGTAGTGTTTGAAGGTCTCCAGCCCTGCAGCAACATAAAAATGATTGTCTTGCAAATCCTTGGAGTTGTCTAAGAGATGTCCGTTCATGGTAAATAACCTGCAAAGGTGGGAAGAAGAAATGGGATGTATCTTAGGACCAGGAGCATAGGGCTTTGGGTGTTTGTTGTTTGTGACACAACCAGTGTGTGAACTACACAGAACAGACAGACTCACCACCAAGTGAGCCCCATGTGGGTACTCAAACCCTGCAACAGCAGCTTTTGCTGGATACATCTGCTTTCCACTTTGAGATTCGGTTTTGTTTTGTCTCTTTGCAGCACTGGGGATTAAACTTGGGGCCTTCACCCTCAGCTACATCCCCAGCCCTTTTTAATATTGTTTCTTTTATGACCAGCTAAAGCAAATACAAGTTGGTTTGTATAATTAATTAAAATTAACTGAATACCAACAAAAGGCTTCATGTGTTCTGGAAAAGCTTCCAAGCCTTTGTGCATAACGTTTAAAAAGGCTGTACTCTGAGAGGTTGAAGCAGGAGGATTACAGTTCCAGCCCGGGCAACTTACTGAGTGGATTGTCTCAGGTATTTTGTTGTAGTTAAGGAAAGCTAGCAGAGTTTTAAGATGAAACAGCTTCACAAGATGAGAGGATCAGCAGGGAAGGCGGCTAGTGGCTGGGATTTCACCATGAAAAGAGCAGACAGAGGCATCCGGGTCCACAGGAGGGGCTGGCACAAAACAGCAGAGCACAAGAGTCTGCCTGCCATGGGGGCAAATGCAGGCAAAGCAGGAGGATGTGCAGGTCAAGGGTAAGTTATCAGGAACCAGGCACTGCAGGGAGATGCTGCTGTCAGGGAAGATTTCAGTGGTAGGAGCTGTTTCCTAGCAACAGTCAGTGCAGGGGGTGGCAGACAGAGGAAGAGGGAGGGAAGACGCAGAGCTGCAGGAGGATGCCACGTGGAATTGCGGATCAGGGCAGCAAGTGCATGTGCAGGAGGAGAATGGAATAAGACACATGGGGAAAGTACCACAGGTAAAGATGGCCCCTAGGTGTCCCCAGGGGTCCGCAGATGGGCAGAAATCTTGTGAAAGCAAGACAGCAGCCCCTCTGCAGCTACTTCTGACCCTAAGTGCAGGATAGGGCTGAGCATGTTATGCCTAGTACATTCCAGTGGCACAGAGGCAGGTCCTCCTGGCCCTCTGAGAGGTGGTACCTGAGATCACCCCTGAGAAGGGACACAGAAGGGACAACCATGAGGAGCCCTCAGAACTGACTGTGACATGGGACAGAGTACTGCACATGGAATGCAGTGCTTGGGGTCTTATTCTGTCCCTTCTACAGCCTTGGGACATTTGGTGCCTGATCCCACAGTGGACTCAGGCAGCTGGAGCAAGTGTCCCAGGAGTGAACCATGACAGTAAGAAGGTATGGGGCTGACGGATAGTACTGGGGTCCTGCAGGTGTAAGGAGAGGTCACCTAAAGCTCCAGGGGTTGAGCAGTGTGGATCAAGGGGAGATCCCACCAGCATAAGACAGAGAATTGTCATCAATGTGAAAATGTTACTACAAAAGGAGAGATTTCCATCATGAAACAAGAACAGGAAACCATAAAAGGGAGCCCAGAGAAAGACTGATTTGAACTAGAATAGTAGATTCTGCAAATGAGAAGAGGATCAAGAGACGGAGGGAACAGGGAAAAGGAGAGGAGAGGGGAAGTAAAAAGAATTAAGACGTGTTGTGTGCATATACCAACTCCCCATGATGAGTGGAATCATTATGTACTAGAAACATGTACTGGTAAAAATAAAAATCAGGGAAAAAAAAATAGAATTGTAGAAACAGTACAATAATGAGATGGATTTTGGAATAAACATAGGTAACGGAAAAATTACAATTTGGAAGATAAAATCTGGGAACTCTCCTAGAGGAGAACAGGAAAAAATAAAGAAACAGGATCTATAAGGAAAAGTTCAGCAATGAGGGTCAGAAGTGTCAACACACAGATAATAAGAATGCACTGCAGTTTATCTAGCCTCATGGTTTCAGGGGATTCAGTCCACAGTAGCTGCTCCAAGGCAGGAACATCATGGCGGAAGGACGTGGGGGAGCAAAGCCGTTCAGTTTATGGTGGCCAAGAAGCAGAGCAATGGAACAGCACCAAAAAGGAAGCAGCAGGGGCCAGACGTAGATTCAAGGTCACATTTGCATGACCAACCCAGACACAGAAGTGTGCATTACTAATCTCTCAGGTGGCTCCCAAGCCAATTAGGTTGCCACAACTAAGCTTACCCACCACAGATGGTACAAAGACTGAGAAAATATAACCTGCTTTAAAGTATTACAATCAGAGTTTACGGCAGATGGTCTAAAAGGAAATGCTCATAGAAAAATCCAAAAACCACCCAAGTAGGGGGCGTCTCCTTACTTCCGCACTCCTCCAAGAGGGAAGACTTTTTCTCCGATCGTGGCCAGCACGCTACTCCAATCTGACAGGCTGAATTTGGGTATGATAATTTTTATAGGTGGGCTAAATAACTTTCCATTTGTAAAAACACTGTAAGAATAAAAAAGCAAAGCATTCATTAGTACCTATAAATGGGAGAAGAAAATACTAAAAACTCATAGAAAATATATGTACAATTACAGACCCTCACAAGCATCATGATGTGCTAAACGGCACCCAATTTTAGAGCCAGGCCCTGCAGAGGCACCAACCACATGGGACAGTATCCTCAAGCCTGCTGATATAATGCGGATGTTAGGAAGATGCTTTTTACATAACCTAAGGTGCCCCGGTAAACAAAACACTACTTCTCTCAAAGCATGCCTTCAACTACACTGATGGGTAAAGTGGAAGAAAACTGTCCGTTTGGGAAATAAATAAGGAAATTGTACCTTAAAAAGTGTAGCTGGCCAGGCATGGTGTCACATGCCTGTAATCCCAGTACTCAGGAGGCTGAGGCAGGAGGATCACTGTGAGTTTGAGGCCAGCTTGTGCTACAAAGTGAGTTCAAGGCCAGCTTGAACTGCATAGTGAAACCCTGTCTCAAGAAGACCCAAAAAAACAAGTGCAGCTACTTCCCTCACCATGGAGCCAAGACAGAGTCACAAAGGAAAAACAATAGCACCTCGGTCCATGAAATTAATTCTTTCCATGACTCTGGTCGCAAACTGAATTGGACGAGAACCAAATCAAACTCAATGGTTAGGTTTAATGTTGACTTCATGGGGAAATTTGATTTGGTTCTCATCCAATTCAGTTTGCGACCAGAATCATGGAAAGAATTAAGTTCGTGAACAGAGGTACCACTGTAGCTTGCAGTCCTTTGAAAACATCATAAAAAATCAATCTCTCTGTGGCAGTCCTAAGGCAGCAGCTCCTTGAGATCCCAGGGTAGGGGGTTTGTTTTATCATTTCTACCTGTTAGAGGCTAAAGGGGTGCCCAGGAGATTTTCAAAACACAATGCAAAGTGTTAATGAGACATATTAACCCATGCCACTTGGCAAGCATTGTAAACTCTTGTCACTTGGACTAAGTTAAGGTGAAACACAAGTTTGATTTCCTTAAGCTTAAAAGGAATGTATGATATCATTGACATCCTTCAACACTGCAAAGGCTTAGCTTTACAATTCTCAATTTTTTTTTTATATTATTGTTTACTATTGCTGTGTTTTGGGGTTTTTTTGTTTTGTTTTGTTTTGTTTTTCCGGGACCGGGAATCAAACGCACGACCTTGCGCTTGTCAGGCAGGCGCTGTGCCGCTGAGCTAAACCCCCGGCCCTATTGCTGTGTTTTTAATAGGGTTTTTTTCTTCCCATTTCATAAACATTGCTCTTTTTTCAGAGTGAATATAAATTTTAATTTGATGTGCTTGTCACAATAAAAAGAATTCACTTTTTCTGCTAAAACCCTTTACCAAAAGGGACTTCTGGTCAATCCACGGTCCACCTTCTTCCATACTGACAGTACTGTCTGAAATAAGCCGTGGGGAGAACCGCCGTACACAGTGCATGGACGCACAGTTCCTCAGTGTGTGATCGCTGCCACAGTAGGGGATTTCTGCAGTGTTTTCAACAATTAGTCTCCCTAATTGGTTTGCGTCAAAAGTGTTTCTACAGATTACTGATAGTAATAAATATTGAAATAAAATCATCTCTGCTTAAATATTTAAGATTTTTAACATACATTTTTATCCTGCTGTTAAGAAGCACAGTGATACACTTACAATGTACAAGGGGCAACCAAAAACTAAACTGAATGTTTAATTTTTTTTTTAAGATTACAGCGAAAACATGTCATGAATCCCCTTCAAAATCCTCCCTCTCACTTCAGACCCATTTATCCCATCGTTTTTGCCACTTTTTGCAGATGCTCTGGACATCTTTTTCCTGAGTGTCTTCCCAAGCAAGGTATGAATACAGATACAGTGAATGCTGCTGCCCAGTACCATCCAACACAAAGGCAGCTCCTAAAACCATGACGCTGCGTCCTCATCCCCCTCAGTCACTGGGTCTGGCGTTGTGCAACCTCTGGCTCTTCCCCAAAGTCAAACCGACCAGGAAAGGAAAATGCTTTTAATCCACTCAGGACACTGACGCAACCAGGACTGTGCAACTAAAGACCCTCAGGAAAGAGGACTCCAGAGCTGCTGCAGAAAGTGGCAGGGATGATGGGATGAGTGTGCTCCAAGTCAGGGGAGGATTTTGAGGGTGATTGATAACAATGTGTCTTACTGTAAAATTTTTTTTTTAATTTAAACTTCATATATTTCTTTTTTTCTCTCTGTGACTTTTGTTTTTATTTTTTACCTTTTTGTGCCTTCTGGTGAGCAGCTGTTTTGGTTTGGTTTGGTTTGGTTTGGTTTGGTTTGGTTTGGTTTGGCTTGGTTTTTAAAGAGAAAAGAACATTCATCATATATTTCAATCACCCTTTATAGTTAAAAACTAGCAGTCTTCCAGAAGGGCACTTTGGCAGTACACATCAGTGCAATGTAAGCAGTCAATGGTGCTAAGCCAGTGGTCCATGAGAGCCATCCCAGAGAAATGTAGACAAAGATATTTCTCAGGCAGTTACTTATACAACCAAAGATCTAAAAGCCTAAATGTCTAAGTTTGGAGGAATAGCTAAATAAATTATGACATAACTGTACGATAATAAGTTATGC
Organism: Chinchilla lanigera; assembly: GCF_000276665.1. Classification (NCBI taxonomy): domain Eukaryota; kingdom Metazoa; phylum Chordata; class Mammalia; order Rodentia; family Chinchillidae; genus Chinchilla; species Chinchilla lanigera. The sequence continues at coordinate 3,744,101 of NW_004955487.1, forward strand.
CAGTATCCAAAACTGTTTATGTTGAATTTATATTTATCAGGAGAATTGTCAAATATAATGAATGCTTAAAAAAAAAAAAAACAGCAGCAGGCTACCAAGAGAGCTCTCAAAGGAAATGCACTTCGAGGTAATCCATGTTTTTTCTGAGGAGTGGGATAAATTGGTGATTTTTTTTATGCTATTCTTTATTCATTTGTAGATTTCCACTTTTTTAGGAAAAGCATCTAAAAATAGGGAAAAACTATAATTTTTTTAATTTTTTTAAGGTAAAGAAAAGAAATGTCAGGGATGGCAGATGCATGTCATCCCAGCCCTGTGGGAGGCTGAGGCAGGAAGATCACAAGTTTAAATCCAGCTTGGAAGGGGCTGGGGATTTAGCTCAGGAGCACAGCACCTGCCTGGCAAGCGCAAGGTCATGAGTTCCATTCCTGGTACCTGAGAAAAACCAGAAAATAAAAAAAAATAAATCCAGCCTGGGCAATTTAGCAGTTTAGCAAGACCCTACATCAAAAAATTAAAAATAAAAAAGGCTGGGGGAGGGGCAGCTCAGCGTATAGGTCTTAGGTTCAATCTCAGAAAGGGAGAGAGTAAAGGAAGAAGAGAGAGAGAAAGAGAGAGAGAGAGAGAGAGAGAAAGAGTTGTAGCATTTGAAAGGCTGTGTCATTTTCCAAATAAGCAAACATGCTGAAGGTCATTGAAACAACTTGTTCTAAATTCAAAGATTCTTACCTCAGATTCTAAACTGGAAATCATAAACCAGTGCTCACTTTGTTCACTAAGGTATGCCCAGTGCCTGCCTCGTAGTTGGTGTTTAAAAACATTCAGATGAAAAGGAAGCAAATGTTTTAGCTCTCTGATCCTCCTTTTGAGATCATGTTTAGTAAAAAAATAATTTCTAAATTAATACTTACATGTTTAATGTGATAGTTCATGTTTGTTTGAAGTGATCATCTTTAAAAGTCACAGTTGCAATCTACCCTTTAATGAATGAATGAAAGAAAGAGAGAGAAAAAAAGAGAGAGAGAGACAGAAAAGGAAGAACGAAAAAGCAGTCTGGTGCATGCACACCTACAATCTGAGCATTTAGGAGGCTGAGGCAGGAGACTCACCATGAGATCAAGGCTAACCTGGGCTACAGAGTGAGAACCAAAAAGAAAGAAAAAAGAAAGTGTACATAGTAAAGCAGTTAATACACAGCAGAATTCACCAGTCAGCAGGAAAGAAGAAGAAGGATGGGGAAGAGGAGGAAAAAGGTTGGGCTAGGAAAGCCGGTCAGGAAGAGAGTATGCTTTTTAAGGCTTCGTGACATGTTTTGACTTTTCACCCACAATCCTGTACTCACTTTATATGACGGTATATTCGATGACATGTTTGCCACCTGGACGGCACATTTATATCGCAATGCACCACAGGTTTGATCTGAAAAAGACAGCATAAGCCTCAGAGTGCCATTCTCAGGAGAAGACACCAGGTTAAAGCCCAGCAGTGTGCAGAGCAGCATCCCCCAAGCAGAAGAGAAGTCCCCTCATCACAGATCATCCAGTGGGACAGGAGGCACTCACAGACAGAAGGACGTGCACTGGGGGCAGATGGGTCCTGGGGTGTGGGGTGGGGTGGGGTGGTTTGGGGCTGAAAGCTACGCACCCCAGTGGTAGAGAACACAAGAGGTAAAGGGCAGTGTGCACAGAGGTGACAAAGGTCCAGGAGGAGAGCCACACAGAGCCATGCCACATGGCTGGCACCTGGGACGCACCCGGCAGCTCGTCCAACAATCACACTTCCCAACAGTGGAGCCCAAAAGCTGACAGGGTTGAGGCAGGAAGCTGCCATGGAAACTGGGGCTAAATCCACCTTCTAAGTCAACCATTAGCCCAGGACTGGGATGCCCAAGTTTAAACACAATGGGAAAGGTAGGCATGTCACTTAGCTTTTACACAATAAGAACCTGGACATGTATTCTGGGGTCTTCTGCAAACCATGGCTCACTCAATCCTAATTATCATGTCATTGACTATGCAGATTTAACTCCACCCCTTTATGGGCTCTGGACACCATGACACTTCCTCCAAGAGCATAAACACTCAAAAACTCCACCACCCAAAGAGGGCCAAGCCAAGCTGTCCACTGGCGGGAGTCAAACCTCCGCCCAACCCTTCAATCCCACCCCAAACTGTGAGGCTTCGGAATGCTCAGCACTGAGCTCTCTTGGTGCCACGAGCATTTCTCACTGGCGGGGCCCATCCTTCAGAGTGTACTTTCAGTTTCAAATAAATCTTTGCTCTTCCTGCTCCTTTGGGGCATCCTGCTCAGTTCTCTGTCCAGGACATCAAGTGCCAGGACAGCAGCCCCAGTGCAGTAACCCAGCGGCTTTCGTTTTCAGACAGCAAGGTTGGAGCACGTGGGTGGGGGAACCACAACCCCGTGTTCCCTGACCCCGCTCAGCTTCCCCTTAGAAGAACGCCACAGCCTGGGCCCACATGGCCGGTCTCAGCTTCAGCCTAAGGTGCACAGGGTCTGACACCTGACAGGGAAAGAACTGGGGCCTGGCGGGGCGGACCAAGGTCCCCATTGCCCCAGTCCCATGGGGAGGGTGTGTGTGGACACCAATGTCACCACCCTATGCTGCAGAGTCGGACTCCCCTCGGGGACCCCAAACGTCACGCTACCATTCTTTGAGCTCTGAGGACCATGGTGGCCTCTGTCCCCAGCCATAGGAAGAGCTCCATGGGGTCCTTCCCCACCTCCTCTTGTCCCTCTCCTTGTCCACTCCCCCCTGCCTGCCTGTCCCTGCCAGGGTCCCATTCCCCTGCCCCTCCCACTGACACCGCTGTCCCCACTGCCTGCTGGACAGTATGCACACGGCCTTCTGCATCGTCATCTCCCTGCTCCATGTGCCGGGCCAGCCTGGCTCCATTTCCAGCTACTCCACACCTGTGAATCGGGGCCCCATCTGCCACCAGGTGCCTGCTGCTCCACATAGGCCTGCACCCCCATTAGTCACCCCTGCAGGTGCTCCTGGAACCCCAGCCTCCCAGCCTGCCCTGCTCCCTGTCCCCTCTGCTACCAGCTCACGCACAGGCAGGCAAGTCACTGGAATGCTCCCCAAATACTCCACAGGGAGCCAAAAGCTACCCACAGGAGCTCCTGCACCAAGGGTAGCCCAGTGCCCAATGGGAGCTGAGACCCAACCACAAACACCATCCCCACCAAGGCAGGAAGCACCAGTGCTCTCTCTGCAAACTGCACAAGGAGGGGTATCCAGGAGCAAGCACAGGGGCCCCAAGAAAGAGGAGGAGGTGAAGAATGTGCGGGCTGTGAGAAGTCAGCTCAGCACAGCGCCACCATCCTGGGACTCAGGATTTGACCTGGTGGGGCGAGGGAGGCAGTGGAGGAAACTGAGGACCCTGAATCCCAGCTCCTGCTGCTGTGGGATTGCAGGAGACTACAAAGCTCTCTGGACAGCAGCTCACTGCTTCTCATAATGGGGATGCTGGGCTTCAGGGAACTTTTAGGAGAATCAAACAAGAGAAGAGATTATAAAAGGACCCGTGCTACCCCATCACGTAGTAATAAGGTCTTAACCCAATCCATGAGTCCTCACACCACAGGAGGGGAGATGGGAGGCAGAGCAGGCAGAGCAGGCACCTTGGTCTTGGTCCTGAGTTCGAGTCCCAGAACCAAAAAATCATACTAATAATAATTACAATACCATAATATAACATAATAAAGAAAATCAGATATATAAAGAAAAATAAATTAGCCTGCACTTAGCTTTGAAAACTTTTGTGGCTGCTGTGAGAGAGATAAGAGAGAGGAGGGTTGCTGTGTAGGGTGACTTTCACTATCACTGATGGAATCACTGCTGTGTACTGACCCAATGGCCCAGGGGAATCTTCTCCTTTTCCTGCAGCTTTAACAAGAACCTGTCCCATGACACTTGCTTCTGCCTCCTATAGAGGATTTTGCAAAATGTGGCATTGCATTGTCCTTACACCGACTCACTGCGCACACTGCTACAGCTTTATTCGGGTGGTGTTTTCTACAATTTTGCATTGTTTCCCCTTTTTACACACCTCCCAAATCTCATGTGAAATGGGGGATTCCTCTGCCTGTTTCTCCTCCTCCTCTGCAGAAGAGCTCTCCTCCATAACCTCTTGCTGTTGGGAGACAGTCACCCACAATACCACAACAAGACAGAAAGGGCTGGGGGGGACCACTGGCTCAATTGTGATCATATGACATTAAGCATCATGTACTATTTGTATTACAAAACATCGCTCCTTTATCAAGTAAAAATTTACTAGAAATGTTTGCTCATCTGATGGTGTTTTGTTTTTGCTCTTTGTCTTTTTGAGACAGGGTTTCACTATGCAGTTCAGGCTGGCGTAGAACACCCAGCAATCCTTGGGCCTCAGCCTCCCAAGTGCTGGGATTACAGGTGTGCACCACCACACCCACCTGGTTTGGTTTGGTCTGGTTTTATTTTGCTGTGAGACAAGGTCTCACTATGCAGTTTAACCTAGCCTTGAACTCACTATGTAACCTGGGCTAGCCTTGAACTCACAGCAATCCTCCTGTCTCAGCCTCCCAAATGCACCACCACACCTGGCCAATGGAACACTCGCAGAACAAGCTACTCGCAACCCAAGGTTTCCCTGTATATAAAATCATACACACCTGCATACGAAGAGTGGAAAAAATCAAAACCATGAACGTCAACAACTGGCGGAGATTTACAGCCCACATTTGAAAACAAAACAGAAATCAAGCTTTGCAGAATTCTGTTAAGGTACAGCCGCCCTAAGAACAGCTTTTGGCTTGATTGCATAAATTATGGAAACAATGAGCTAATTGCTCTTTTGATGTGTTAATGATTCATTAACCCTGATGTCACCTGCCTAATTAAATAACTCCAGCTATTAAGTACATGACTTTGGATTTGTTTTTTATTCACCACACTCCATAGAATAATCCACTGAGAAGCACTGAGTAAACGCGGCCATCTGCTAGTGACCACGTCTCATTCACATTTATCAGAGCCACGACTCACTCACGCACCCCTCATCTGTCCGGGCCGCTGCAGGGTGGCGCTAAAGACACCGATCCCACAAGTGCATGACCCTATCTCACTGTCCCAGCTCCCTGAAGTGGATTCTTTGTCTGCATTCCAACCTAATTTTCCAATCAGCCAGGCCAACTCTCCAGGTAGCAAAGATTCACATTATGAGCCTGGTGTAGTGGTGCTTGCCTGAGAGGCTGAGGAAGGAAAACTGCAAGGTCAAGCCCGGCCTGGGTAATTTAACAACTCAGCAAGACCTTGTCTCAAAATACAAAATTTTTAAAGGGTTGGGGATGTAGCTCAGTGCAAAGGTCTTGTGTTCAAACCTTAGTACCACAAAAAGAGAGAGAGAGAGAGAGAGAGGCCTGGATCATCATCCTGCTGCCACAGTCATGACCTCCAAAGCCTAAGCTGCACTGCGACCCCACAGCACCCTGAGGAAGCAGCAAACAGAGGGACACACACAGGATGAGGCAGCAGAACTCAATCCACCAACACTGGGCGTGCAGCGTGGGCAGCAGGCCGGGGGCCCCAGGAAATGTCACACCACGCGTGCATCTGTCACCACGGTGCTGGGGGCTGCTCAGCACCAGCACAAGGAGGTGGAGTGCCACACTGTCTCTCCTCTCCCCTCAGCGTCCCCTAGCTCTGGCCGCGCGGGACAAGGGACCGCTCCCCTCCTGCAGGGCCTGAAGAAGGTGGAGCCCTGAGAAGCTTCCCAGTGTCATCACAGAGGTGACTGGAGCTTTCAAAACGTACAGCGTATGCCACCTGGCAGAATGGTCTGGAGCCACCAAAAAAAAAAACTATTGTAATACAGGACCTCATTTGTTGACGTGAAGAGATTTTGTGATCAATTAAGTAAAATGGGATTCTGTAAAACAAAAAGTATGCAGAATGTGCTCCTGTTTTGCTTAAAAAGAATGTAAAGTTAGAAATACATATGTATGCAGATATGTGTATGTACAGATGTTGACACCATGTAGAAAAACACGCAATTCATCTCTGGATGAACAGCTTTCAGTGTCTTTTCCTTTGAATCATATATA
>NW_004955487.1:3750308-3784734 GCF_000276665.1 Chinchilla lanigera
TATATATATATATATTACTTTTTCTCATTTTTCTCCAATGAGCACAAGTTGGAGAGTACTTTTTAAAGCAGAAACAGCCCAAGAGTGGTGGTACACGCCTATAATCCCAGCACTGAGGAGGCTGAGGCAGGAAGGTCACCATGAGTTTGAGGCTATATGATGAGTTTAAGCCAAAGGCCAGCCTGGACAACACAGTAAGACTCTGTCTCCAAAAAGACAGCCTTCATGGTGAAGAAAAATATTGACTTGGGGCTCAAGCACAGAAAAAAGAACTGGAGACATCATCTACCCAGGTCCGCACAGCTGCAGATGGTGCCTCACAACTGTAGATGTTACACAAAAACCATTCAGTCGCTGGGCTGGGGATATAGCTCAGTGGCACAGCACTTGCCTGCCTGGCAAACACAATATTATGACTTCACCTCCCCAGTATCAAAAAGAAAAAAAAAAAAGACCATTCAGTCATGGCGACATCAAGGATACCTTCTCATCCCCAACCCAGCACGCTCATGATAACCGAAATCCCGTCAAATTCAAATCTAGCTTTTCTGCCTTTCCATTTACTGAAGTGAAATTTCAAATGCATTACACTGTAGTATTTCATAAGCCATGTCTATGGCCGTATTAATTGTATAGTATGCTGGTCTAGCTGAATCTAAGTACATTGCTGTACCAAATCAAGATCTCTTGGAACAACAAGCTGCTGCAGTGGCTTCCGGCTCTGAGCGACGCACCTTTGCACACACTCCCAACGGAGCTCTGCCTGCCTCAGTCCTTCAGGATTGACACTTAAACCTCTGCCAGATCATCTACTTTACCTCGGCTTGATCAGCTAGCAGGGAACACTTACTTCCTTCAGCTTTCTTATCTTGGAAGGTTTTCTGGGAACTATATGAATATAACTGCAAAAAAAAAGAAACAAAGGAGAAAATCCAATTAGAAGGTAAATATTTAGATAGGAACCCTGGGCCATATTATAGAGGATAAAAAGGCTTCATCCTTTTTGGAATGAAAATAGACAACCCCATACCTCTGTCCGGACCAGGAGTCACGTTAGTGTGCAATAGCAATGCTGCCGTGGGACAACTTTCCAGCTTGCCCCACTGGAACTGTCTCTTAAACACTCTTAGAAATTACCTAATTTTTTTTTTAATTTTTGCAGTATGAAAAATCAAAATGCCAACCTTATGACCACCTGTATTCCCAACCCATTCTTTGTTTGGTTGGTTGGGTTTTTTTATTTTAAAAATTTAAAAACTGTCAAAACAACAATGAAGGCAAAATAAAAACAGCACAAAAACAACAAAAATGATACATGATCTCAAAACAAAATGATAGAAATTTACTGTTCCTCTCAATAAACCACAGATATCAACAATACACCTATTCCAGCTATATATATATATATACCTTATATATACATATATATATACTTTATATATACATACAAATTTTGTTTTTCATTTTAAAAAACAAAGTAACAAAAACAAATATATAAACAAAACAGCATAGGGAGCAATAAAAATGATACAGAATTTCAAAACTTGGTGATAGGATATTAACAATGGTTATACTACACAATGTCATCTTCAAAATGGTTAGATATAGGCATGCAAGATTGATCAAATAATTACACACAACAGTTTCTTTTCTTTGTTTTTAATTTTAAAACTGAGTCATTCAGTTGCCTACTCCGTGCTGGAACTTACAACCCTCCTGTCTCAGCCTCCCAGAGTGCTGGGATCATAGGCATGTGCTATCACACCTGGTTCTAAGGCCTTTTTTAAAAAAACGTATCCTTGGGGCTGGGGATTTAGCTCAGTGGCAAAAGCGCCTGCCTGGCAAGCGCAAGGTCGTGAGTTCGGTTCCCGGTACCGGAGAAAAAACCAAAAAATAAAAAAAATTTTAAAAAAAACATATCCTTATAAGACAAGGTTTGGGAGATCACAAATGTTCCCAGCACTCAGGAGGCTATGCTAGGAGGATCACAAGTTCAAGGCCACCCTGGGTTATATAATGAGTTCAAGTGCAGCCTGAACTGTATAGTGGACCCTAAATCAAAAACCCAAAAATATATGAGTTCCACTAATACCATATTTGACCCCTGGGGATTTTTGAAGAGCCTTCCATATTTCCCCTTTTTTTTTTGGTCTTTTTTATTTTTAGTCTTTTTTGAGACAGGGTCTCCTTATGCAGTTCAGGATGGCCTTGAGCTCACTTTATAGCCCAGGCCAGTCTCAAACTTGCAACGATCCTCCTGCCTCAGCCTCCCGAGCGCTGGGATTACAGGCGTGCACCACCACACCCAGCCATAGTTCTCAAAAATTAAAAAAAAAAAATGCCAGGTGTGGTGCTGCACACCTATAAATTCTTTTGATATTTTAAATGATAGTAATACCTTAAGGTTTATATCTGATGTGAAGACTTCTTCCAAGTATTAAAATGAAGTTATAAGCTCACAGACAATATCCTGATTTAGATTTTGTATGAATATGACTTTCTCCACAAAAGAAATAACTACGATGTTGGCTTTATAGAGCCTTTCTTTTTTGAGAAGTAATCAATAGCCTTTTGTCCTACACAAAAAAAAAGGCATGAAGAAATCTCTAATTTACTCTAGAAAAAGTGGGAAGTATCTGAACACTGGGTGGGTGTCAGGGAGATTTTATAGTGTCTGTCTCCTCCCACAACCCCATGGCGATGAGGGTTGGGGCCCTCTGTGTACCCTCAGACCCATTCTTCCTGAGAACTCCGCCTCGGCACCCTCGTCTGCCGCTGCACTTGCTGCCAGCACCTATAGTTTCACTCCCCGCTCCCAACTCGTCTGCCTCCAGCCAACTGAACTGGTTCCAGCTCGCCGCTGCCTCCCTCCACAGCCTTCTGCTTCCACGCCTGTCCTGATGGCGTCGTCTAACACCCACTCGAGACGGCTGTCAGCAACTCCTTCTAAGAAGCTGAAGTATACTGGCTGGGGCAGGCGGGTATTTTCTGTTACAGCTTCAGAGCCCATGAGCTCGTGGCACAACTTGGATCAGAATTCTTGGTGAAAGTTCATCTTCACTGTTCAATGGCGAGCACAGCCCATGTTCCTCTGTAACCACCTACCCGTTTAATGACTGTCCCTACTTATGATCCAGACGCATCATTTAGACCTTCAACCCGTCTTTTATTTTTGTAGATGTCTGTACATCTTGTTTATAGCGCCTCAGTGTCTTTTTGGTACGGTACACCTTGTAATACAGCACCAGAACTGCTGCTGATCATGCTGTACAGTGTGGTACTGCACTTCCAAGTTCTGTTCTACATTACAGTACAGCACGCAAGCGTTAGGCAAATAAAGGCAAGGCCATCAAGGTGGCGCTCCCCTGACCGTCTCTTTGTTCTGAATATTGCAATGTACACACAATGTGTAATTCCTCACTGAGTGACCCACTTACCTAACAGCCTACATGCAGGAGTGGAGCTCAGTTGTTAAATGAGGAATGTCTGTACTGAATACTAGATTCTGGTAAGAAACCATAAGTTCTAGCTATAATTAACATCCCACTGATCCTGAAAAAATAACCACAAACATCAGGCATGGTGGCACATGCCTGTAATCCCAGCACTTGGAAGGCTGAGGCAGGAGGATTACTGTGAGTTCAAGGCCAGCCTGAATTAATAACAAGACCTTATCTCAAAAAGCCAAAAAAAAAAAAAAAAAAAAAAAACCAGAAAATCTCATGTCTGAAAAGGAATATGTTGTCAGGCCCATCCCAGAGATGCATTTCAACCTAAAATGCTATGAAGTTAATTGAGACTCCTCTCACCATTTATGGTTATGACTTTCCCCAAAAAATAATAGCATGCTCTAGAACATATAAAAAAATTGAAAAAAGTCAGGCACCCCCAAATTGAAAGACCCAGTCCAAAAATGGGCATCTGAGATGAATGCACACTTCTCAGGTGAAGAAATACAAATGGCAAATAAATATATGAAAAAATGTGCAACATCATTGTACAAATGCAAATGCAAATTAAAATAACACTGAGATTCCATCTCACCCCAGAAAGAATGCTGTCATCAAGCAATTAACCAATAACAAATGCTGGCAGGCCTCTGGAAAAGAAAGGAACACTTCAGTGTTAGTGAGAGTGCAGACTGGTGCAATCACTGTGGAAATCAGTGTGGAGATGCCTCAAAAAGCTAGGATTAGAAGCCCCATTTAACCCAGCTATTCCCTTTCTGGGTATTTTTCCAGAAGAATTAAAAACATCATACCACAGTGATATATGTGTACCCATGTTTATAGCAACACAATTTGTCATAGCTAAATCTTGGAAACAACCCAAATGCCCATCAATCAAGGAATGGATTAAAAAGATGTGACCTTTTTATACCATGGAGTACTACTCAGCCATAAAGAAGGATAAACTCAAAGCTTTTATAGATAAATGGATGCAACTAGAAACCATATTCATAAATTAAATAAACATGTATAAACATCATACTGTGTCCCTAGTGTGAGAAACTGAAAGAGCAGATAAGATCCAAAATCTACAATAGATATTCTGAAAGGGAAAGAAACTACCCAAAAGGAAAGAACAACTAGGATGGGGAAAAGGAGAAAAGAAGGAAGGGAGAAAAAATACATATCAATATATAGAGAGAGACACATAAGATAGCTGATAGTTATACTACAAATTTTCTTTAGTTCATTGAAGAGAACGGTTTGTACTTATATTGTTTGATCAGTCTTGCATGGCTATATCTTGTAATCTGAGCAATTACTTTGAGGATAACAATATGCAATATATTAACCATTGTTAATTTCCTATTATCTTGTTTTGAAATTCTGTATCATTGTTTTTACTTTTTTTTCTCTTTAAAAGAAAAAGGAAAAAAACAATAGCACCTAAAGTGTTAAATGTGCATCTTTGCCAATGCTGTTAAAATGTGCCATTCAACTGTACTCAGTTTTTATCTTTTTTTTTTCTTTTTCTTTTTGAGACAGGGTGTCTCTCTGCAGTTCAGGTTGGCCTTGAACTCACTCTGTAGCCCAGGCAGTCCTTGAACTCCCAGTGATCCTCCTGCCTCAGCCTCCTGAGTGCTGGGATTACAGGCGTGCGCCACCACACACAGTGACTTGTTTAATTCTCATATTGTTTTGGTTTTGGTTTTGGTTTTGGTTTTGGTTTTGGTTTTGGTTTTGGTTTTGGTTTTGGTTTTGGTACTGGGAATCGAACTCAGGACCTTGCACTTGCCAGGTAGGCATTGTACCACTGAGTTATCTCACAGGCCCCTTCGTTTTTCATCTTTTTGGTTCAAAAACTCAAACCTCAAGCTGCTCATTTAACTCAGAGCATCCTTGTCAGGGAGCAGTCCTGGCATTTGGGAGAAATGGACATTCTCTGTGGAGCACGGCCCGTGGCCCCATCCTCCCAGAGGAAATTCCCCACATCACTGACAGAAAAGGAGAGAGTCACAGAAAGCAAGCACACAAGGAAAGGCAGGGCGAGGAGGGAGACTCAGCCGGGCAGAGGGCGGGAGCAGCAGCGACGGCCGGGCTTAGACACAGCCCGGCAGGTCCATCGCCCAGCCGCAAAGGGGGCTGAGCTCCAACTCGAGTCCTGTGGAGGTAATAGGAGGCTCCTTGGGGCCGTGACTTTGAGTGAAATAACGCAGGCACACGGCTGAAGTAGCCCGTGGTTTCTCTTCTGTGAGAAACTCAAAGTATAAATAAATTCAAGGGTAAACTAAAAGATAGAAAATCTTTTGCAGATGGGAAGGGGGCCAAGAGGGGGAGGGGCGGGAGAGTGGGGAAAGGGGATGACGTGTTGCGCGCCCGTGAGATGTGTTCTGTTCATACACCAACCCGATACCAGGAACGCGATCGCAGGACCCACCCACCCCCAGTCCGGTCCTGGAAACTGAACCCAGCCCTCAAGCCCTGAGCTCCACCTCCAACCCCTTTCAGGCTGGGCTGCAACCGCAGACGCTCCTGCCTCCGCCTCCCTTTTGGAACGCACACTTACTCGAGTTTCTTGAAGCGTTCGCGGCCCGCCGCCACGTACTTGGCTCCCGTCTGCACCGCATCGAGCTCAAGCACCTGGTGGCCCCGCGTGGGCGTGTAGAGGCGCCGCACCCCAAAGGGCACAGCCACGTGATCGGTCAGCTGCTCCAGCAGCGCCTCGAACGTGGCCACGCGGCGCCGCGAGAGCACGAACTTGCGGCCCATGTAGAACTGGTCCCCGTTGCGGTACACGAGGATGGTCTTGGCCGGCGTGGTGTCCACCAGCGGTCGGGGCCCGCGCGTGCCCATGCCGTGCGCTCCAGGGAGGCCGAGGCAGGACGGTTCGGCTGCGCAGCCCAAGCCGCGGGGCGCGGGACTGACTACCGGGCCCAAGGGGTGCGGCACAGCGCTGACGCGGGCGATTGTGACCCCGACGCCCCCGGGACAGGGGTGACAAGGGATAGGGCAACAGGAGGCGCTACAGCAAGCAAGGGGACAGCGAGATGTTTTCCCAATGGCTTTGCTGGCTTTCAACAAACCCTCAAAGACAGACTATCTGTACCTGCTGAATCTACACACAGAGGGTCCTCAACACTATACAGTAAATATCGACATTTTCTTGTTTTTAAAAAACCGGGCATGATGGTGCACGCCTGTCATCCCAGCACTCAGGAGGGCTGAGGCAGGAGGATCATCATGAGTTTAAGGCCAGCCTGGGCTTCATCATGAGTTCAAAACCAGCCTAGACTACATAGTGAGGCCCTGTCTCAAAAACGGAAAAGCTACAACAAAAAATGTTACCCGCGAAGAGTCCACCTACTGTTTCACAGCCACAACCAATTTTATTTTCCAGCAAGGGACGGAACCCAGAGCCACTGCACAGAACTTCATGCCCCACCCTTGTTTGTTTTTGTATTTCCAGACAGGGTTTCACTCAGCTGCTAAACTGCCCAGGCTAGGCTCCAACTTCCGATCCTCCTGCCTCAGCCTCCTAGAGTGTTTTGAACATATGTGGCCCTTCACGGCCACAGTTCATTGTGGACCCAGCACAACACAACGCTCTTTGCGCCACCAGCACTTTATTAGCTGCGGGGCCTCAAAGCCCGGGGAGCAGAGGCTACAGGCTGGCCTTGAAGGCGGCCTTCACGGCGAAGCGCAGAGTTGGCTTCTCCCGGGGCCGCAGAAGGCAGATGGAGCTGGGGAAGCCGAGCAGCCGCAGGCGGCTCACTCCCCCGTCGGGGGCAATGCTGAGCCTGGCGTGCGTGATGACGTCCTGCAGCTCCAGCGTGAGGCTGTCGAACAGGTGGCTCTGGTTGGGCAAGAGCTACAAGAAAGGAGGCCAGAGGTTGGGGCAGGGTTAGGTGGCCCAGAACATCATCATGCCCCTCGTGGTGGCGCAAACCTGGCCTTCCAATGCTTGGGAGGCTGAGGCAGGAGGATTGCTGGGACTTCGAGGCCAGCCTGGGCTCCATAGAAAGACTGTCTCAAAAAAAGACTTAAAAGAAAAAAAAAGTGATCCAGTGACAACTTGGTTTAGAAATCTGTTACCCGGAGAAGATGCTCAAATAATACTGGCATGAGTACTCAGGGTCTCACTATGTAGCCTAAGCTGGCCTCCAACTCACAGCAATCCTCCTGCCTCAGCCTCCCTACTACTGGGATGACAGGCATGTGCCACCACACCCAGCCATTGTTGGCTGTGTTTAGTAGGTAAGTAGACAAGTCAAGCAGATGAGGAGGTCGCCTGGTGAGTCTCCATGGTGACAAGGAGCAGGCCTGGCCCGAACAGATTCCCCACCCCCCTGCCAGGTCAAAGATGCTTCTGGAACATCTCACAGCACCCCGCCATCACCAAGTACAGCCCTTAGAGCTGTAAGTGTGCTCGACTCCCCTGTAAATGGTTTAATAGAACACAAAAACATTTTCACACTTACATATTTTTAGCACATAACTTTAATAAAAGTATGTGGTGATGCACGCCTGTAACCCCAGCTCTCTGGGAGGCTGAGGCAGGAAGGTTGCAAATTTAAACCCAATCTGGGCAATTTAGCAATTTAGCAAAACTCTGTCTCAAAATAAATACATACATAAGGGCTGGGGGTGGAGTCCAGTCAGATCCTGACACCGCCACAGCACTCAGAGGCGGCTCCTAGCCCGGGCCATACCCACCTTGGTGACCGGCAGCAGCGGCTTCCACTTTGTGGCTGGCAGAAGCCACTGGCACTTGGCCGCGTCCTCCTCCTCCTGCGTGGTCAGGACGCAGCCGTCCACCTTGCAGTTGTCCGGAGAGTTCCCTGTGGAGCAAAGGGACACTGTGTGGGCCATGCCTGTCCCCAGGCTGCACTCACCTTCTGGCACGCTGGGGTTTTTAATCAGGTTCGAAATGCAGCAAATGCCATCCGTGGTGGCACAGGTTTGTAATCCTAGCACTGGGGAGGCTGAGGCAGGAGGATCACTGAGAGTTCAGCTTGGCCTTTATGGTTCAAGGCCAGTCTGAACTACACAGCAAGACACAGCCTCAAAAAAAAAAAAAAAAAAAAAAAAAAAAACAAACCTAGATGCATGGGGTGGTGCCTGCCTTGAATCCTAGTGCTCTGGGAGGCTCAGGCAGGAGGATCACAAGATCACAAGTTTGAGCCCAGCCTGTGTAACTTGTAGCAACCTTAGTAAGATCCTGTTTCAAAACAAAAAACAAAGACCAGTAATGGAACTCAGCATGAAGGCTTTGGGTGCAGTCCTCAGTACCATGCAAACAAATATGTCAATACAAGAACAAATCAATCAATCAATCAATTAATAAAGCCATCTTCCAAGAGCAAGCTAACTCACCAAGACTCCTTAAAATACTACCATAATGATCAGCCTTGTGGTTGGTGTACCTTGTGCCTTGACATAATACTAATAATTGAATAAAGTCATTATGATTTGCAAGATAGTTAAAAGCCAATCTTCAAAATGAGTATGGTGGCACACACCTGCTATCCCAGCACTGAGGAGGCTGAGGCAGGAAGATCGCTGTAAGTTCGAGGCCAGCCTGGGCCAAATAGTGATTTGAAGGCCAGCCTGAACTGCATTGTGAGACTCTGTCTCAAAAGACTAAATAAATAAATACTAGTCTTCCAAAATCTGAATATAAACTGCCATATTCCTTATAGAAAGAAGTAAACAATCACACAGTACCCAATCCAGTACTCACAAAATGTCACCGAAATTACAGAAGTTTAGTCACCTCTTTTGAATTTTCTTTTTCATTTGCTTTTGTTCTTTATGTAGATCAGGCTGGCTTTGAAATCAGGATGATCGTCCTGCCTCAGCCTCCTGAGTGCTGAGATCACAGGTGTGTGCCGCCATGCCTGGCTATCCTTCTTAATTTAATGACCCATGTATAGATGTCATAAGAAAGTAAATACGAGGGGCTGGGGATTTAGCTCAGTGGCGCAGTGCCTGCCTGGCAAGCACGAGGTAGTGAGTTCAATTTCTGGTACTGGAAAAAAAAGAAAGTAAATATGGAATATCAGGGTTGCTTATCTTTTTTTTTTTTTTTTAGTCAGTGGAAGGTTCACGGCTTTTAAAACGTGTAACTTAGGGCTGGGAAGTTAGCTCAGCAGCACAGCGCCTGCCTGGCAATTACAAGGTCCTGAGTTCGATTCCCAGTACCAAAAAAATTTAAAAAGTATAGCTCGATGCCTGAAATTCACACCTGGGGAAGAAATAGTTGCTTCAGCCCAAAACATGTGCTAGGAGGCTGCCCTTCCCTTGTCAGCCTGGACTCATGAACTTTGGAATCCCTGGGTCCTACTGTGCACCTGGGAAAGCAGGGTGAGCCGAAAGTGCCTGCTGCAAATCACCACGGGCGAGCTGAGTGGGGAAGGCAGGTGCAGACCCTCCAGCCCCCCCCCACAGGATACCCCGCCTTCAGAATAAGCACTCCTGCCCCATTCTAGGTGCTTCCTATGGCCTTGAATTTACCTTTAAAATGTTTAGTGTCTACTTCGATTTGCGTTATAACCCCAGGATGCGCCAACCGGAAGACAGCCCATTCACACCCTGGAACCAGGAGAAGGCCATTCGCATCCGCCTGGGATTAGAAAAGGGGAGGGGGAGGGGTGGGGGAGGGAAAGGGAAACGGGGAGGGAAATCAATTTAGAGTCTTTCGAGAATCCAATCCCGGAACCCAGAAGGTAAAAAGAAGCCCCAGCGCGACATCTTCTCTGTGCTCACCTCCGCTCCTCTCTGACTACTTCTCTTACCCATTTACCTGACGTGTACCGCGCACTGTGTGCATACCGCAGCTTCACCACCACTCCTTAAATGCCGCACCTCTGCTCCCGAGCCCACTCGGTACTCGGGAAGTTTTTGAAAATTGCAAGTATGATTTTCTACACCAACTATGGACGCCTACAGGATGTCATGCAGGAAATGATCTTTGTCTCACCCAGCTCACAGGGCCTCCGGTAGGTTTTTCTGACTATTCAAAGTCAGAATCTCCTGGTCACATCTGTCCCAATACATGATCCACCTCCAAACCGCCATCCCAAGCAAGGTGAGTCTTCCAAGATTCCAGGGCGATATGCACACTGAGAAGCGTTTGCTTTGGTCACCTGGTCTCAGCTTGGCTACTGACCCCATGAACAGCTAAACTGATTATAGCACCTCTACCAAGTCACAAGTTTGCACAAAACTGCATAGTAAAAAGTATCAAACTCAGGCATGGAGATGCATGCCTGTAATCCCAGCATTCTGGGAGGCTGAGGCAGGAGGATTGCAAGTTCCAGCCCAGCCTGAAAAACTTAGTGACTTAGAGAGAACCTGTCTCAAAATTTAAAAATTTCAGAAGTGCTGGGGATGTAGCTCAGGGTGAAGGCCCTGGGTTCAACCCCCAGTACTGTACCACAAAAAAAAAAAATTAGACTCATGTCTTTATCTCCAATTCTACCAGAAAATTTGCTCCTAGCTTTTGTATTATTAAAGTACAGATATTTTTGTTTCTTTGTTGAAGAAACTCAGTTTTCCAGAAAGGTGTTAGAGCAACTGTTGATGGCCAGACAGTACAATAGAAATTTGGAAAATGTGAATGATAGCAACAAACAATTAAAACAATGCCAAGGACATTTCAAAAAAAAGTGGAAGCTTCTTTGATGGAAATTAAAGAGAAAAATGTACTAAAATACTTTTTTGTTGTTGTTGATCTCGTTGCTTTTAGCTTTTGAGACAGGGTCACTATGTAGCTCTGGCTGGCCTCGAACTCATGGTGCTCTTCCTGCTTCAGCCTCTTGAGAGCTGGGATTAAAGGCATGTGCCACCTCACCCGGCTAAAGACACTTCTCAGGAAAACTTGAAGTTGTCGCTGTTGTCGCTCTTACTTCTAACACGGGTGGCCGGTCCAGCCGCCTCGCGGTCTCCCAGCCGTCCGCTGTGGACTTGGCCCTGCCGACTCCTGCAGGGAAAACTTGCACTCACGCTGTTGCCCAGGGCTTCACGTGTGCCGGGACGAAGGCATGGAGTCATCACATTTCAGACCCCCCAGAGCTGAGCCCTGCTACACAAATCATTTTGTTTAAAGCTGATGTTTCAGTAAAAACCATAGAATTAGTAACTTTTCCTTTTCTTTTGGTAGCAAGAACCTAAGCCCAACACGGAAGGCCACTTACACGGATTCTCCTGTCCTCCACCCTGTGCTGCTGCATGGTCCCTTCGTCCTGCTTGTCCTGGGCACTGAGGCACCTGACACTGGCACCCACACTTCTGTGTAAAAGCTACCTCCCAGAACCCTTCTCACCTATCATGTTGTTGGGGTGTCCAAAGTGGGCATTGCTAAATCCTACACAGACGCCCCCAAAAGCGATGGCCACCAAGTCCACAGGTTCTTTGGGGTCTGTGGCAACCCAGTCTCTCTGTCCAGTGCCATACACTCTGAGGCGTGCAATCCCACCGTCTGGAAAGGAAAATTACCTTCATTATTGACAGGGAAGTGGCCGCTGGTGCACTGGGACCTGGAAGGTCCTCCAGTCTGCTCCAAGATCATCTCCTGCTAGACTCTGCCATCCCTACCTCACACCTTACTACACAGTGCAACACTGTAAATACAGCACACCAACTGCCCCAGGGCCTTTGCGTGACATCACCTTGCACCAGAACAACATTCCCTGAACTCCAAGACTACTTGTCACACTTGGGTCTCAATGGAAGGGCCATGGCCTCAGAGAAGCCTTTCCTGTCACCCACAGAGGTCCTCTCCTGCCACAGCCTGGCTTCCCAGGGGAGCTTTATCATGTCTCCCTGCTTACTTCACCCTAGCTCTAATCACAGTCTGTCACCACTTTTTTTGTTTGCTTTTCTTTTTTTTTTTTAAGTACCCATGAATACCAGTCTCTCAAGCTCAGAGTACAGAATCCTTAGCCAGGCATAGCAGCACATGCCTAAAATCCCAGCACTCAGGAGGCTGAAGCAGGACAATCACCTGTGCTACATAGTGAGCTCAAGGCCAGCCTGAACTGCATAGTGAGACCCTGTCTTTAAAAAAAAAAAAAAAAAAACAAGAAAGAGAGAATGAGAGAGAGGCTTTTGGCATGATAGTGTAAGGAGCTCTCTCTACTGACCTGCTCCCTGAGAAGCTGCAGTTACAATGCAAAGCACTTCAAGTCTCTGAAAGTGGTCCTTAGAGCACACAGCAAATGAAGTAGCATTCATTCAAGGATGTCTGCTAAGACTCAGCAATCCACCATGTCGATAACACAAATACTGACACAAACCACATGAGCATCTCAATCAACATAGAAAAAAGCATTTGGCAAACTCCAACACCTTCTCATCATGAAAATACCCAATGGATGAGACTTTCATAACCTGATGAAGGGTGTCTATGAAAAGCCATGGGTGATCACATATTTAATGGAAAAAACCTAAATGCTAATTCCCACTAAGGTCAGCAATCAGACCTGGACTTTTAGTTCCTGTCACTCTAGTCCACACTGCAGTAGAGATTCTAGCCAGGATCATTTGTGGAGCAGAAAGAGAAAGAGAATCCTTATTGGAAAAGAAGAAGAAAAACTGCTACTACTCACATAGAGCATGATCATGTATGCAGAAAATGTTTATGCCGCTTAAACATTACTAATACAAAAATATTCAGAAAGGTTGGAGGGTACAAGATCAAATTTAGCAAAAGAAGTGAGAAGTTCCCCTCTTAGAACTGCAAAGTATTCTTGAAATGAGTTAAAGGAAGTCTAAATAAACAGGAGGACAAGGCCAGGCATGGTGGTGCACACCTATAATCCCAGCAGTTGGTAGGCTGAAGCAGGAGCATTTCTGCAAGTTCAAGGCCAGCCTGGGCTATATAATGAGCTCAAGGCTGGTCTGAACTACATAGTGAGATCTTGTCTAAGTAAATAAGCAGGAGGACATCCCATGTTCATGGACTGGAAGACTTAATTCCCTCTAGATAGCAGTACCCTCAAATCTACACATTCAGTATGAGATTCACTGTGAGAATCCCAACTAGCTTCTTTGTAGAAGTTGACAAGCCAATTCCAAATGTGTGGACTCGCAAAAGATTCAAAACAATCTTGGAAAAGAAAAAAGGTCTGTAAGATTCATGATTTCCAACTTACTGATACCAATCCTACCATGTGTTACTGGTATAAAAGACTGAAAAATAGGTCAGTAGGGTAGAATTGAGAGTTTGGAAATAAACCCTTGCGTCAACTAATTTTCCACAAGGAATGCAGAGTCATTCAACTGGGAGACAAGAGCATTTGCAACATTTAGTCTGAGACAATCGATATCCAACATAATAAAAATGAAAGAAGTGTAATCCCTACCTCACACTATCTACAAAACTTAATTCAAACTTGAACAAAGATGTAAATCTAAAATGTAAATAATCTTCATTTTTGGTCAAAAGTGTAAATCTATAGAACACTGAGAAAAAAATCATGTAGGACAAATATTCTTAGTCTTGAATTTGACAGTGATTCCCAGATGTAACTCCAAAAGAATGAGCAGCAAAAAGAAAAAACATACTGAACTCCACCAAAATCAAAACCTGCTGTGTGCTTCCAAAGGCACTCCCAAGAAAGTGAAAAGATACTTCTGCAAAGTGCTAGAAAAATATTTGCAAATCATAGCTAAAAAAAGGGCCTTTATCTAAATTTATAAAGAAACTATATAACTCAATAATAAAAAATAAAAGCTAAGTTTAAAAATGAGCATATTGGGCATGCTTGTGCTTGCCTGTAACCCCAGCACTCAGGGAGGCTGAGGCAGAATGAATCACCATGAGCTCAGCCTGGGATACATAATAAGTTCAAGGTCAGCCTGAACTCAGACTTGAACAAAGATGTAAATCTAAAATGTACATAACTTTATCTTTGAGCAAAAGTGTAAGTCTATAGAACATTGAGAAAACAATCACATGGGACAAATATCTCATGTGGGACCCTGTCTCAAAAAATAAAAATAAATAAAATGTTCTCAAATTGGCTGTGGTGAGATTGCTCATATTTGTGCATATATTTCACTTGTATACGTCAAGTGAGTGACTTGTAAATTATGTGAATTGCATCACAATAAAGCTTCCACAAAGAAATAACATAGAGTCAGTTATAAACCACTTCAGCTGCTAGTACACTCTACCTGTGACACAGAAACTGCTGGGAAGTACCTAACCATTACACATTCAACTGGCTTGAGAATTTTTCATTTACTTCTATGGATGAGCAGCTTCAGATAATTCCCTGGAGCACAAAAGGTAAATTTCAGGGCTAAAATGCTAGAGATCTAATCAAAACAAGGGGATCTTGTTCATCTAAGGTCAAGGTTCTGCAGAAAGTCCTCACACACGCACCTGGGAAGATGTTGAGTCTCACGTGAGTCCACCTCTGCTGGGAATTGACGAGAAAGTAGTTGTGGCTGGAAGTGGGGTTTCCTGGCTTAAGCTCCGTCATGGGCACCAAGTAACTCCAGGCATCAGAATGTAGCTAAAGTGAACACAAAGTGCCAGTGATAAGCGAGCTCATCACAGGGCCATTGTGGGGATTAAGGCATAGAGATGATTTGGGATAAAAATCAATGCTGGATACTGTGTGTGGTGACACATGCCTGTAACCCCACCAGGACTCAGGAGGCTGAGGGAGAGAGATTGCCAGGAGTTCAAGGCCAGTCTGGGCTACATAGTAATACCCAGTCTCAAGAAAAAAAAGGGGGGTGCTGGGGGTTTAGTTCAGAGGCACAATGCCTACCTGGCAAGTGCGAGGTCATGAGTTTGGTTCCCAGTACCGAAAAAAAAAAAAAAGGCTGGATGCCTACAGAACACATTAATAAAAATACTAACGATGACCCAGCCCCAGGTTTAACAACAAACAGAACCAAAGCCCCTCGGGATAGGTTTTTTCTCTCACATGGATCAAAATAGCTGCCAGAGGAAGGTGGTGGGGATATGGAGATCCCTCCAGCAGCCTCAGGGTGATTTGCAGTAGAAAGCAGACTCATGATGGAAGCATTTTTTAAAAAAAAAATGGGGCCAGGCATGTTGGTACACACCTGTAATCCCAGCACTCAGGAGGCTGAGGCAGGAGGATCGTTGTGAGTTGGAGACCAGCCTGGGCTACAAAGTGCACGCAAGGCCAGCCTGAACTGCATAGTGAGACCCTGTCTCAAAAAGACAAAAAGAAAAAAAATGACGTGGCCCTATGAGTCCAGGGAGACTGCTCGGCTGAACCTGCAACAGCTTTACCTGGATAGATGTTTCTCAGACTAAAGGCCTATTTGTTGCTGCTGTTATTTCCTAGTCTGCTATGGGTGAACACTTTTATAACACAACAGAAATTAATTAGTAGACAAATTTAAACAATAATGTACCAAAATGCAAATGCTGCTTGTTTATTAAATTCATCAGACACAAGAATTGCTTTGTGGAATTGCTGTCATGCACACACACTCATATTTACAACAGCACGATTCATTACAGATAAATCTTAGAAGGGGCCTGTATGCCCAACAAGAGATGAACGATAGATAAACTGATATTTACACACCATGGAGTACTACACTGCCATAAAGGAGGATAAACCTGAGTCATTTGTAGGAAAACGAATGCACATTGAGACCATAATGTTAAGTGAGATAAATCAGATGCACAAGCTTCAATATCGCCAGGTTTCTCTTACGTGAGATAGCCGGAGTATAAATAAATTAAGAGCAGAATTTAAAAAACGTAATAGGAAGCAGGGAGACAGATTTTCCCAAGTGGAAAGGGGACCGAGAGCACAGGGAGGGAGGCAATGTGGAAAGAAACAAGCTGTGTCCCGTCCGTGCACCAACTCCCCGTGGTGAATGCCGTCAGTAAGTACTTCGAACGTGGACTAAGAAAGACTAAAACAGTTTTGAAGCGTAAAGGCTGCCTCTCGGATTCTACCTTACCTCCCAGGCCAGCAGCAGAATGCAGGCTGTGGGGAAGTGTTCTGCCCGAGCACCTGTAAAGCATGCGTGTGAAAGTAAAGGAGGTGCAGGGTAAGCCCAGCACAGGGTAGCATGGCTGTAATCTCAGCACCGGGGAGACTGAGGCAGGAAGATCATCAATCAAGTCCAGCATGGGCAATTTGGTAAGACCCTGTCTCAAAAGTGGGGCTGGAGATTATAGCTCAGTGCAAATGTCCTGAGTCCAATCCTCAGTACTGGGAGAAAAAAAAAGCAATGAACAGGGTTCCAGGGTCCAGTGTCCCAGCAGATGGCCTTGTGCAGCCAGGCCTACAGCGCTAGCTCCGTCCTATCCCCAGGATGTGACGTTGTCCTTTGGGGTAGCAGGCGTACCTCAGCGATGACATCGAACTCCTCAGGGCTGGCTGCGGTTCCTGTCCTCACCCCTCGCGGCAGCATCTCTGGCAGTTTATCTGAAGGCAGAGGGACCATTCAGGTTAGCTGGGGTGCAGAATCACAGAGGTGCTGCCCTGGATGTGAGGCGTGGCTGCTGCATTTCCCCAAGCAGGGCTAAAGGTATCATTGCTGAAGTTACAGTACCAGCTGACCACAGTAAAAGACAATGCAGCTCCTTGATGTTTAATAGATTAACAATTGCAAAAAGCCATGCTGTGCATTCAACGAGACATTTGCTCATCAAAATAGTAAATACCATCTCCACATTAGGCCAGACCAACAAACTGACCATATCACCTGAGTTCTCAGGAGTCCGCCTGAGGCTGGAACCCTGGGGCTCAGGGCCAGAAACACCCTGACTCCAGCTGCAGCCTCCGGACTCCAACTCCCAGGGTTCAGAAAAGGCAACATTCAGACCCTTGTCAGGCCCACCACACATTTGTCATGGGTCATTTCCTTACCTTCCTGATACCCCAGCCATCATGGAGGTGGGGTCTATTCCTCCCTACCAAGCCTCACAGTACTGTGCACCTAGCACTTCCAGTATAAATTTCCCCTATGCCATGATTTATCCTAAGCGCAGCACATGCACACATACGAGGTGTGATGGAAAAAACATGGTGTGTGTTAGAGAAGAAACTCATTACAGCAGAAGACACATTGTCGTGAATGCGCCTCAAAATATTCTCCTCAATTCAAACACGCTCATCCCATCATCCTTGCAACTTTCTGCAGCAGCTCTGGAGTCCTCTTTCCTAAGGGTCTTTCCTAGGTGGGATCAAAAATACAGTGAATGCTGCTGCTGAGTGCCACCCAACAGAAAGGCAGCTTTGAAAGCGCAATGCTGTGTCCTCACCCACCATAGTCACTGCATCTGGCACTGTATGACTTTTGGCTCTTCCCAAAAGTGACCATGAAAGGGAAATGTTTCAAATCCATTCAGGACATTGAGGCAGCCAGGGGAGTGCAGCAAAAGACCCTCAGGAAAGAGGACTCCAGAGCTGCCACAGAAAGTGGCAAGGATGGTGGGATGAGTGTGTTCAAAGCCAGGGGAGGATTTTTTTTTTTCTTTTTTCTTTTTTTTGGTTTTTCTCCGGTACCAGGAACCGAACTCACGACCTTGCACTTGCCAGGCAGGCGCTTTGCCGCTGAGCTAAATCCCCAGCCCCCCAGGAGAGGATTTTGAGGGGGATTCCTGGCAATGCATCTTTTATAAATTTTTAAATTTATTTAGGAAACAATCACCATTGACCACCCATTGTATAACTGCACACATTTCTTAAACAATTAGTTCAAAGACCAACCCCAGATACCAATGCGAGGAGTAAACACACAGCTGCACCAACAGAGCCTCCATAACCTGCAAGGTGCCCGCGACACAGAAGGACCTTCCTGAGAACCCCCAAGACTGCAAGGCCGCTGTGCTCACTGCAGTGGCCAGACGTGGGCTGGAGCTGGGAGCCCCAGGTGCCCAGACCTGGGCTCCCCAGGCACAGCCCGCTGCCTCCGTCCCTGCCCAGCAGTGGGCTGGCCCCATATCTTGGGGACACAAGAGCCTCCCATAGGTCAACCCCAGGAGCAAAGGAAGAATGGAATCTGAGAGGCCAGCACCTCTCACAGAGCTGAGAGTCAGGAATCGCAGGGCCTGCAGGAAGGACCTTGGCTCTGCGGCTCCATCACAGTGTAGGCTGGGACCAGTTGCTCCCCATCCAGGTCCCCCAGGAGCATGAACTCAGGGCATCATCATCCTGGGCCTCCTTCGGGCACAGTGCCCCCAACGCACCTTCTTCCAAATTGGCAGCTTGGATGGACACCCGGGGAGGGTGGTTTCCAGTGAAATGAGAGATATCCACATCAAAGCCCCGGATGATGCCCTCGATGCCCAGCCTGATGACACACCAGTCGTGACCTGTGTGCGAGAGGGACAAGGACACCAGACACCAGTGCTGGCTGGGCCAGAGGAGGCACAGCCGTGGGACTGTGGGGCCCAGTTTGGTTGCGTCTGTGGCGTCCCTGGTGAGCCATACCATCTCTCTCTGCCATTCTTCCACTCTTGCTGTGGGGACCAGCTTCCCAGTACTCACAGTGACCACTGCGTGTGATGTAGAAACCCTGGCCCCGCTGGGCCCCCATCCACACCAGGGTCACCAAGATCTCAGACTGCAGAGTTTCCTGTGGGCCCTCCACACTGCCTACCAGGATGCCCCCCACCTGTGTGCAAGGTCTGCATAGCCTCATGTCATCCTGGTGCCAACTCCCCACAAGAAAATGTACTAAACTGGGTGTAGTGGTACACGCCTGTGATCCCAGCACTCAGAAGGCTGAGACAGAAAGATCACTGTGAGTGTGAGGCCAACCTGGGCTACATAGTGAGACTCTGTCTCCAAGAAAAGAAAAGAAAATATAAAATTTAAAATGAGAGAAAAAAGAAAAAAAGGGAAAAAAGAAAAAATGAAAAAACTAATATAACACACCTTAAAATGTCTAGATGTATTGGAATCTAATACTGCCTTGAGTACTATAGAAATACAAAAATGAAAGATAGCTAATATTTCTATAATACTTTAGTAAAACAAGTCCAGTTATCAACTTAATACCTGAACTCTTTCTCTTCTATTTTTAGCATTTTTCAACTTAAAAAGGTATATCATGATTAACACTAACCAGTAACGGCCGGTATGGTGGTTCACACCTATAATTCTAGCACTCAGGAGGCTGAGGCAGGAAGATTGCTGTGAGTTCAAGGCCAGCCTGTACTACCTAGCAAAACCCTGTCTCAAAAAAAAGAGAGACTAACCAATAAAACAACAAATAAAAATGATAGCTGACCTGGCATGGTGGTGCAGGCCTATAATTCTGCTAGGGATTTCACTCTAGGAAGCTGAAGCAAGAGGATCACAATTTCCAAACCAGTCTGGGCAATTTAGCAACTTAGTAAGACTCTGTCTCAAAATGAAAAATAGAGGGTCAGGGATATAGCTCAGCGGCACAAGTGCAATGTTCTGAGTTCGATTCCCAGAACCAAAAAAAAAAAAAAAAGAAAAATAGAAGAGGGGGGCTGGGGGTGGGGTTCAGTGCAAAGGCCCTACATTCATCCCCAGTCCTGCAAAACCTAAATGAGAAAAAATAAAGACAGCAGTTTAAGGTGTGCACTGTGATAGAGGATGGGTCTTGGTTTGATTTCCAGCTCGCCTGGGTGGCTGGGTGATGTGAGCCCAGGGACTTGTCTCTATGGTAACAAGGGGAGATGGGATCACCCACTGCAGATCATGGTCCAGGGTCAAACACAGATGCTCTCAGTGAGTGACATGGGCCGTGCTGCTGCTGCCTGCTACCTGCAGCCTTCCCCAGTATTTCCATCTTCCAGGCAAAGCATGCCCCTGCCTTTCCACCTGGTGCTGGGCCAGGGGCAGGGTGCAAGCTCCCCCCCATCTCTCAGAGTCTGGGTTCACGGGGACATCAGGAGGTGAGCGCACCCCACAGACTGCAGCCCCGGCTTTAGCCTATGTCGTGCTAGGGCGGCACAGTCCCGGGCTTCTTACCTGGAACCCTCTTCCTCCTGGTCTCCCATCCATCCATCCATTTCCCAAACTCAGTGTACTCGTGTTCTTTAAAGGTAGGGCTGCAGCTCTGTAAACACGGACACGGGGTGATCAAAGTATATGGAGAATGTTTAAATGTTTTAAATGTATTACAGTAAAAGAACACATTGCTGGGCTGGGCGTGGTGGTGCCTGCCTGTGATCTCAGCACTCGGGAGGCTGAGGCAGGAAGACTGAGGCCAGTGCAGGCTACATAGTGAGACCCTGTCTCAAAAAAACACATGGCCATGATGCCCAGCATGTGACCCTCGCTCCCCACAAGCAGGTAGGTCTGAATCCACACCACTGACAAGATACACCAACGTTCCCAGGGCATGCGGCAGGGGGCAATACCTTTATGAGGTTTTCAGCAGGAGCAAAAAAGTCATCTGTTGCGAACAAAATCTAGATGAGGAGAAACAGAAGCAAAGATGAGAGAACCACAGATCGTAAACCACCGTATTTCATCGCCTGGTGACACTTGGCAGACTACAGTGAAATGGGAGGAGGCGCTGCCCCGGGAAGGTGCACTGAGGGCAGCTGAGCCACCTCCTCGCCCTCCCCGCCTGCCTTTTCTCTCTGCCCTTTCCTCTCAGTCACCTCTTTATCGGGGTGCAAAAGTGTGCACCTGAAAAGTAAACAAACCAACTTCCTTCGTAGCTGTGGTGATGGAATTACCAGGGGTTGAACCAGGACCTTGGCACTGAGCTCCATCCCCACACTTTTTCCTTATTTATTTTGAGACAGGGTCTTGCTATGTACTTGAACTCACTATGGAGCCCAGCCTGGCCTCGAACTAGAGGGAATCATCCTGCCTCAGCCTCCCTAGTGTTGAGACTACAGGCCTGTGCCAACCACACCCAGCTGGGTTTGAACTTGTGATCCTCTCCCCTCAGCCTTCTGAGTGCCCAACTTTCTTCTTTTCAAGAACCAAAGGCCTTGGAGTCTGCTTCTCCCACAAACAGAGTAATGAAAAAGAGAACAAAAAAATGAAAGAGAAGAGTCTGGCATGGTGGTGCACGCCTGTAATCCCAGCACTCCGGAGGCTGAAGCAGGAGGATTGTTGTGAGTTCGAGACGAGCCTGGGCTACAAAGTGAGCTCAAGGCCAGAGACCTTGCATAGCGAGACCCTGTCTCAAAAAGACAAAAAAAAAAAAAAAAAAAAAAAAAAAAAAAAAAAAAAAAAAAAAAAAAAAAAAAAAAAAAAAAGAAAGAAGGAAGGAAGGAAAGAATAAAGAAGAGGGAGGGAGGGGAAGGATGGGGCCCCGGGGCCACACCAGGTCACTCTTTCCCGAAGGTGGTATCCTGGTAGTGCACCCACCAGCATAGCACGGTTCCAGGTGAGGCGGTGCTGCTGGTCCTAACCAAGTGCCAGCTGGACGCCAATTTCCCGACCACCCAACCGCCCTCGAGCCAAGGGACCGCAGTCAGCAGCCTCGAGGGACAGAGCCCTGAACCCTAACTCCAGCCCAGAAACCTAAGGCAAGGATAGATGCGGCTTTTGGGGCCCCAGAGGCCTCGCCTGCTCCCTGTCCCCCAAGAAGCACTTCCAGCTTGGAGATGGTGTAAGAGACCCCAGGGCAGCACAGGGTCTTCCCTCTGCACCCTGCAGGGGTCTCTGTTCCTGGCAGCTCCGTTCTCTGCCCCTGGAGTCCAACCAGCTCCACAGTAATTTGCACCGTACCCCTTGTATCCTCCCTGTAACAAACCTCCTCACGAGGGCAGTGACTCACACCTGTCATCCCAGCACTCTGGGCGCTGAGACAGGAGGATCCAAAGTTCCAGGCCAGCCTGGGCAATTTAGTGACTTAGTGAGACCCTGCCTTAAATAAATGAAACAAAATAAAATAGAGCATTTCAGTGCAAAAGTGCTAGGTTCAATCCCCAGGACTGCCAGAAGAAAAAAAAAGTCAAGGCAAAGCTGCCCTTGCTGAGCATTGTCTCTATTTCAGAGAAAACCTGTAAGAGCATGCACTTTCTCAGGGTGCATTGCTTCAGCCAGTTCCAGCCGACCCACTTTGCCGGTTCCCTGCCATGGGAGCGGGGACCCCAGCTTGCCTTCCCTCCAACAGCCTCGCACGCCATGTCCACCAGCTGGGTGAAGTCCAGGAAGCGGGTGATCTTCCCCTCCTGCGGGGTGTCTGCCATGCTCGCTGGAAGGCAGAAGCAGGAGGAGTCAGAGCCGTCCACACCCCATCCAGACCCCGGCACAGGTTCTGCCTGCTCTCCGTGGAACTGGGTCAAAGGGGTTTTGTGTGGACCCTGAGCAGAGCTCCCTCTGCAGCATGTTCTACCCCACCGACCAGGCTTTGAGTGCTGATCAGAAAGGGGAATGTGATTTCCATTGAGTCACATTGAATCAGCTTTGTGTGCAATCAACAAACACTCCTGAACAGCTATGAAGAGGCTCTGAGTAGATATGGGTCAAAGATGAGAAGGTGTTCGCCTACCGGAGCCCACAGTCCATGCCATGAGCCATAGAGGTTTTGCCTCCTGGGATTTCGACCCTGCCCCATGAGCTGGGGTGCAGCTCTGAGGCACGGTACATGCTGGCGTGCACACGGTTCTGGGTTCATCCCAATTTCAGACCTTGTACACCCATCACCATATTCCTTGTATCCTCCCTGGGAACCCAGTCCAGCTTCCCAGCATCCGTGGTTTGAGGCTGAGGAAGTGGAGGCTTGGAGGAGCGGACCAGGGCCCAAGGGGCAGAGCTAGGGAGGGGGTGCAGGCTGTCCTGACCCTGCACCTTAGGCCTCTGCTTGGTCTTTTGTTCCTCTCTTTTTTCTGCCTGTCACAGGAAACGGAGAAAACCACATAAAAACTGAGGTCTTATAAAGGAATATTCTTAGCTGGCTGTGGTGGCCCACACTTACATTCTCAACACTAGGGAAGGCTGAAGCAGGAGGATTGCAAGTTATTAGTCTTACAAAAAAAGGATTAGAGCCACAGAACTGAGACATCAACTCTGCCTTGAAGTTACAGAAATAGGATTAATCATAGACACATATTTCCCCATGAAGCCACAGCTCTGGGTTTAACAAAAGGCCAAGAATCTTCCCTCAGGAGTGGGGATGGGAGGTATTTGACTCAAACTCAATTTAAACAAAACCTCTCACCCTTTTAGATGTGGGTGCCAGGCCTTCTGTCCCACAGCAAAAGCGAATTCATACACAATCTGTACAGTGCTCAACCTCACCCAGGAGAGCAAAGCCCAGCGTTCAAGATTGGATGTCTTGCTCCACACAAGCCAGGTAGGGTCCCATAGTGCTCGGTGCCAGCCCAGAGAGAATTTATAGGGCACAGGAGTCAGCACGGAACTTCCAGACATGCTGACCCCTGTGATGTCACAAGAGCTGCGGAGTGGGACCTGGGACAGCAGTCCTCCTCCTCGGGTCTCTGGTGACGGTGGTGGCTGGGCCTGCTCCTGAGAATATCACCCAGCTGGTGCCAGGCCCTCAACAACCCTGACAAAACCACCTCCACCCTACACAGACCTGAAATCCAACTCCCCACCTGCCGGCATCCTGAGCTAAGGCTGTGTCTCTGAGCTAGGCACAGTGGCACATGCTTGTAATCCCAGCACTCAGGAGGCTGAGGCAGAAAGATCACAAGTTTGAGTTCAGCCTGGGCAGTGTAGCTACTTAGCAAGGCCTATTTCAAAATAAAGAATAATAAAAAGGCTGAGGATGTAGCCCCATGCAAAGGTCCTGGGTTTAATCCCCACAATGAAAGAGAAAAAACAACAGCAAGACTCTCCAGGGCCCTGTTGGCACTGCCTGCCATGGATCATGCTTCAGGACCAAGATTCTAGTCTCGGAGCTCTGCCAACCAATACGGTAGCCACCAGCTATTGAAAATTAAAATTCACTTAATTAAAATCAAGTGGAATTAAAAATTTAGATCCTTTGTCCCTGGAGCTGCTAACACACAGAAGAGCTCTGTAGGACACAGAGGGGAGAGCAGGAAGCAGAGAGAGGACGCCCCAAAGCCAGGCAGGCCTCTTCCATAGCCCCACCAGGGCTCCTGCTCCAGGCTCCCCATGTGGGGCCCCAGGAACGTCCAGGGACAGGGCCCAGGAGCACCCAGGTGGGAAGGTACTGCCCACTCCACAGTCACACTCGTGTCGTGTCTTCAGCTGGGTGATATTCTTGGCCGCAAGGATGAGCCATGTGGGTGTCCCTCCCACGGGCAACCTACGGTACCAAAGGTCCTCTCCATGATAACTCTCTCCCCACAGCACTCAGTAGCCTTGTAGGATCACCCTCTGAAGCCTACACTGGACCACATGTTTCTCAGCTCCTTGGCAAGCTGGGATCAGCACCTATGGGATATCTGTCCACTAGTGCAACCCTTCTGTAGCTCCCATCCCGTGCCTGAGTGACAGGCAGCTTTCCGTTGCTGGTACAAATTCTTGCGGTAACAGAGGGAGGGAGCAGGAAAGGTGTGAGAATTGATTGATTGCATCAACTTGAGCAAGAGAAACTCAACTAACTTGGCTCAGCAGTTCCACCCCCTCGGGTGTGGGAGACCCCCCAGGGGGGACTGTCGCCTGGAGAGTGTAAAGGGGAAATGAGGAAGGACCAAATTACTTCTGTTTCCCTATATAGATTCTTCAGCTTTCCAGCGCAGACCCATCGGCCCCCTGATACAGACTCACACGGGACACTGCAGTGAGCTCCAGACCTGTGACTAGATTCGCTAGTCTCCAGTGTACAGATGCCTTTCGCACTCTTCAACATCCAACTTTGCAGGTGCGTATTGTAAGCCAATCTTGTAAGTTCTTATGTATTTGTATATCTTGGGTTATATCTCTTTCTCTAATAAACACTGATACAAAGGTTTATGTTAGAGGATCAGGTTATGTGTTCCGTTAGGTCTCTTGGAAGGTGGGGGTGCCACGCAGCATGGCAGAGCACAGCCATTCACCTAGCAACGGCAGAGCCCCACTGTGTCAGCTTGACTGGCACGGGAGTGACCTGAAGGAGTAGGACTCACTCCAAGCGTGTCTAGGTAGATCATAGAGGGTGGCCTTGGGGTCTATATCTGTGTCTACCTCTTCCTCTCTGGTCTCTTCCCATGCTCTGCTTCCTGGCCACCATGAACTGAGCAGCTTAGCTCCCCCAGGCCCTTCTGCCATGATGTTCCTCCAATGGAGCAGCTGACCATGGACTGTATCCCCTGAAACCATAAGACAAATTAACCTCTCCTCCTTTAAATTAAGTCTCAGCGAGGAAAAGCTGACCAACACATCCTCCTAGCTGGGATGCAAAAGGGAGAGAGGCAGAGAGAGAGAGAAACCCAATCCCCTTGGAGAATACCCCCATGACCTAAGACCTCCCACCTGTTTTTTGTTTCACCACCTTTCAATAGCACCTCCCTGGGGAGCCAGCCTTAAAGTTCCCCTTGGGGACATTCAGGACCCCAACTACAGCAACTGCTACCCACCTCATACAACACTGGTGCACGCACCAAGCAAGAGGCAGGCAGCTTCCACAGGGCCTATGACTCCTGCTTCCCAGCGCCAGGGTCTTGTGTGATCCCTTCTGATTGTGGGTTTCACATCCTGCACCCAGGCTTTAGGAGTCTATCGCCTATCTCTGGCTTTTCAGAGCTGCCTGTGGGGACCTGTGTCCCACCAAGGGCCATGACCTGGAGCATGTGAGAAAGCAGATCCCCCCTACCCAGGGGCTGCAGGGGACACTCTTCACCTCGACTGCACCCAGGAGGCCACACAGTCAGAAGCCAGGCTCAGACGCCAAGGGTTGCGCAGGCTGGTTTAAGCCACTCATTCCCACGTGTGCACTGGCTCCCATCTTGGGGACCCTGGTATCACCTCTTGATCATGCGCACCTGGATCCTGGCATGAGGAGACAGCTCCAGAGAAAGCCCCTGGCCCAGCCCCCTGGAGCCTCGCATCTGCTCCGATGGAGACGCATGTCGCTCCACGTGTGGTCACTGTTGAGAGCCACTGGGTTGCGGATGATTAGTTTCACAACAAAAGCTGATGGGAGACTGCTGGAGACACTGCCATCCTCAGGAAGCACCTTTTCCTTCTGCCCCAGAAACCAAGAAATGCATGCTTCCCCAGGTCCTCCACCCCTAAATGCATACAAAGCTAACATGGATGGTTGTGCGGGTTGCTATCGCGCTTTGGATTTGTGCAGTGTGAAACCTGTGCACTCCACATGGCCCACATCGGTCCCGGGCTGTGAGTGGGAAGCTAGAGGATTGCAGTCTGACCGGCTTCCATGGCAACAGTGGCAGTAACCTAGCAACTGCATCTGCAGCCAGGAGGAACAGGGCAGGCCCATCTGCAGCCTGATTGTGGGCTTTGTTCTCTCAGGTCTTTCTTGTGCGTTCCCAGAGTGCTTTCTGCGTACTCCCTTTGTGTGTACATTTGCCAAGCTCTGACCTTCTTGCTCACAGGCACGGCACACCTGGCCCCATTTAGGACCCTGAATGGAGCGGGTTGTGCAGCTGAGCTGCTCTGTGACCAACCAGGGGGTGACAGGAGGAGGGAGGGGCACACTTTCCAATGCCACGGTCTGGCACATGGGCGGATGGGACAGCTGCATCAAGCTGTCCTTCAGGGAGGACGGCGCGGCTGGAGGACACTGAGGAGGTCAGTGCGATCCGGAGAGAATACCGCCCTCCAGCCCTGTCTACCCTACCCTGCAGAGCCTCCTTCCCCACCTCCCTTGCTGCTCTTTGTTTTTTTCTGCACCTCTCCTTGCTTCTGCTTCTTACACACACACATGCACACACGGGCACACATGCACATGCGCGCACACACACCCCCATCCACAGGACTTCCTGAGCAGCCAGCACGCCCAGCCCCCCCACGCCTGCCCCGTCTCTGCCGTCTTCGTCCACTAGGTGGCAGTGTGACCCCACATAGCCGCACACCTCCGCGTCCACCCTGCTCAGCCTGTCAACCAAGGCGTCCTGCGGTCACACAGCGGGCTGCTCCAGAGCCTCTTGAGGACAGATTCAGGGCAGCGCCTGGCTCTACCCTCAGGCACTGGTATACTACCAGAGTCGTGTCAGAGCCATCATAGTCGTGCAGGGGACCCCAGCCTGGTGCAAATTCAGGCTGTGTCTGCACTGTGTTGCGTGGTAACACAAGTTCCGCCTGTGTTGGGACGCACAAGCCTGGACTCGCTGCTGTCCATCTCCTTCCCGAAGGCAGAAGGCACGCCCAGCGAGCCTCTTGTCCTCCATGCAGAGTGAGTGCCGGCCAGGAGCATGTGCGAGAGGCAGAGACGCACACCTTGTTAGCACCAGAGGACTCACAACAAAGGCCCCCAGGGCGCCCTGAGAGGCATCAGGGAGCTGTCACAGAACCCCTGGGGACTGCACTGCCTGGGTGTGTCTGTGCGCTGCCTCTGGAAGTGAGGGGAAGGAAGTCTTCACTAGGAATCCTGGGAGGAAAAGTGGGAAGTGTGGGTGACTGTACTGGCACCACAGGGCCCCTGCCCCACGTGGGCCACCCCTGAGATTCAGGGCAGGGCTGCGCTGGTGGGAGGGCACTCGCTCGCTCACTCAGACCGGGAGGGTCTTGAGTCTTGCATGTGTCCTTTCTCTGGCTCTTTCTCTTGCTGCCCCTTGGAGAGAACCACGTGGCAAAGCACAGAGTGGACTTGGGCTCACAGACAGTGAGAAAGCAAAACGCGAGGGCAGAAGATGCCGAGCCCTGCAAAACCACAGTAAAGCCAGGCATGGTGGCACGCACCTGTAATCCCAACACTCAGGAGGCTGAGGCAGGAGGATCACCAGGTGTTCCAGGCCAGCGTGGCTACATAGTGAGACCTTGTCTTAAAAAAACGAAAGAGAGAGGAAGGAAGGGAGGGAGGGAGGGAGGAAGGAAAGAAAGAAGGGAGGGAGAAAGGAAGGAAAGAAGGGAGGGAGGGAGGGAGGAAGAAATCACACATATACACACACACAGTAAGCAACTTAGTTTTGGCTGTGACACCCTGAAGCCAAGAACCCAGCTAGACCCTGCATAAATTTATGACCCTCAGATGCCTTGAAGTAATAAATATTTCGCCTTTGGGCCCCTAACTTTGGGGTATTTTGTTCCACAGCAATGGATAACTAATACATCTATGAAAGACATTAGGAGAACCAAACAACACCCTTCATTCCAGAGTGAAGTTTAGAGAATTTATTTTTGTATTCTTGAAGCCTTGGTTTGAAGCAAAGCAAATCCTGTTCTGCTTGCGTACTAGTGAAAAGGAACCTATGCTTCGGTATAATTTATAGGCACACAGCCCTCTCCCATATAGAAATTAAGAGGTGCGCAGTGATTCCCGGCCCCGGAGGCGCCGCTGTTCACACGGAGCTGCTGCAGCGCTGAAAGACGCTGTTTCAGGGTTGGACCCCGGCAACAGATGTACGGAAAGACAATCCCGAACAACAGTTCCCTGGTGAGCATTTTGCTATAAGACAGGTAATAAGGCTCTACTTCTCCAGAAATAGCCCCCGGTAAAGGCTGTCTCCCTTCTTAGGGACTCTGCATTCTGGGGGGTTCGGGCCGAGCCCTGGCAGGTCTGCCCTGGGGTGGGGCTGGCGGGACCCGCGTCCCGGGCTCACACGCCCTCCTTGTCGAACTCGCACATGAAGTACATGGTAATGTGGCAGGCCACGTCGTTCCAGCCGCCGGAGGCCACCATCTCCACGCAGTCCTCCTCGTCGTAGGCATTGTTGGGCTCCCCGCTGCGCCACTTGCTGAAGGTCTGCATGGGGGAGCGGTCGGAGTACACGAAGGCGCCCTCGCGCTCCAGGTCGTTGATGCCGATGAAGACGCGCGCCAGGCCGGCCTGCGCCAGGTAGGCGGCCATCAGCCCGTTGGCCGCCTCGTCCTTGGGCATACCCAGCGTGCCCCCGCGGCCCTGGCACGACAGCTGGGCGTCGGCGTAGCGCTTCTCCTCCTTCACCAGCAGGTAGATCTTGCTGTCCGTCTCGCGCACGCCGGCGACAGCTGCGGGGGAGGGCAGGGCTAAAAGGCAGTGCTGGCATCTCCGTGATCACACTTACTGGCCACGCGCGGGTCACACACTGCGCTGGCCGGGGAGGTGGAGGCCGGGGAGGGGAGGTACGGGAGAGGGGGCCCGGAGCCCCACCTACCGTTTTTGATGAACTTTAACTCGGTGGTCAGCTGGGTGACCTGGTTATCCATCTCACCGATGGCCTTCCTGAGCTGGCTGCACTCGCATGGGAGACCTGTGGGGACCAGGCGTGACCCGGGGTACGGGGCTCAGGAGAGAGAACACCTCCTCCCCAGATGAATCTACTTGACACCAAGCAAGCTTTGGGGCCAGGGTGACAGTCATGCCTTCCCTTGGGACATGGAGAGGCAGTGGGTGGCCCTCAGGGTCACCAGGGGTGATGGGGAAGCACTGTGTTTATATGTCAAGTTAACAGTGAGAGACACATGCCCAAGAATCCCCCTTAAAATCCCCCCTGGCTTTGAACACACTCATCCCATCGTGCTTGCCACTTTCTGCAGCAGCTCTGGAGGCCTCTTTCCTGAGGGTCTCTACCAGGTGTGATAAAAAATACAGTGAAACCAAGGGGGAAATATACAGTGAATGCTGCTGCCAAGCACCATCCAACAGAAAGGCAGCTTGTAAAAACGTGACGCTGTGTCCTCACCCACCTCAGTCACCAGATCTGCCACCGTGTCACTTCTGGCTCTTCACCAAAGTCAAAATGACTGCGAAAGGGAAAGGTTTTTAATACATTCAGGACATTGAGTCATCTAGGACAGCACAGGTAGAGACCCTCAGGAAAGAGGACTCCAGAGCTGCTGTGGAGAGTGGCAAGGATGGGATGAGCATGTTTGAATTGAGAGGGAGATTGTGAGGGGATTTGTGGCAATGTCTTTTACTGTAATCAAGTCTTCTTTATTTATACAGAACATACTCTTCGTCATCCCTTATATGTTAAGTGCTGTTTGACTACAATGGGGAGACAGTGGGGTACAGGGCAGAAAAGGGTGCAGAGAGGATGTAAGGGTCTGGGGTACCATTGGGGGAGCCCTGGGAGAGGCTCAGGGGCAGCAGGGCACATTGCCCAGGGCATCTGGGGAAACAGAGGTAGGGCCTGCTGGTGTGTATCCGGTCAGGAGGTCCCACTGTGGGTGACAAGTGGCACCTTCACACTGGGCTATATCCCCAGCCTGTTTTCACTGACTTTTAAAGAAATTTTTCTGAGGCAGGGACTCACTGCGAAGGCATCAGATTGCCCAGGCTGCTCACACCTGCCGTCTTCCACCCTCAGTCTCCTGCGAGCTGGGCAACAGGCATGTGCCTCCACTCCAGGCTCGATGGAGTACATTTTTCAAAGCACAATTTTAACACATTTCACTAAAACTCCTTGACCCTGTCCGCCATACCTGGTTCTCCATGAGGGCCAGGCGGTCCTGTGTCCCCCACCTCACCTTTGTCACCTGAAAGAGTAAAGCAGAATCCACGTCACCAGCCAGAGCTGTGCATCCCCTGGGTTCCAAAGCACCGCAGTCGAGCACGGCGATTCTTTTGTGGACCCGGGCCTGTGAACTTGGGCATACGCCTGCCATGGCACTAGAGGGACTGCCAACGTCACCTAAGGGGACACTGCAGGCAGCAGCTCAGGAGCAGGTGGCTCCTGACTCAGACCCGACATTGGGAGAGTCCTGGGGGAGGTGGGGACATGACGCTGGCCTCGGGCTCCCTGCTGCCCGGGCAGGGAGGGCGGGCAGCGCCGAGAGCCCCGTGCTGCCTCCCAGTCTCTCTGGACTCCTCCAGGCAGTGTATCATGTAAGGAGCACAGATGCCTGGGGCCCAGCCCAACCTTCTAATGAACAGGACCAGCTGCAGTTGTTCTCCACTTATAAAATGGAGATGAAGGTGGCTGTGGTGACATATGCCTGTAATCTCAGCACTCAGGAGGCTGAGGCAGGAGGATCTCAGCTAGTTGAGGCCAGCCTGGATATCTAGTGAGTTTAAGGTCAGCCTGAACTAGAGAGACCCTCTCTCAAAGAAGAAGGAGAAGGAGGCAGAGGAAGAAAAAAAGAAGGGGGAGGAAGAAGGAGAAGGAGAAGAAAAAGCAGCACATTGAAAATACCTTTGGCACCGATTGGACCAACTTTCCCATGGCGACCCACACTGCCTTTCTGTCCTTTGTCCCCCATGTCTCCTGCAGGAAAGGAGACCATAGTTGGTTGTTGCACAGGTGACCTGACACACCTACTTCTCACCATCACACACATATGTGCACGGGTGACCCGGCACACTGTTTATCACACACAGGAAGAAATTTAAAACAGCCTAGCACATCCTCTCTTCAAGGTCTCTCACCTGACCGCCCCGTGTGGCTCCTCACAGGCCACACACACCCAGGACAGAGCAGGGCAGGCACCGAGTCACCTAGCAACCTCCCCTGCCACCCTGGAGGGAAGGAAAGGCTCTGGATCCCAGCCAGGGGACAGTGACCCCTGCCCACCAAGCAGGGCCCTGAGCACAGACACGGCTGGGGACACGTGGACAGGGTCAGGTGGCAAAGCCCGGGGTCCTCAGCCCCAGGACAAGGGACAGGCAGCCCCCGCCCCACCTCGAACATGTCTGGGAACTCTATGCAGAGACAACACACCCCTGGTGGGCACATCTGTCTGCACAGCCTACAGCTGCAAGTGTGGGCCCGGACAGCAGGGGCACTCAGCCAGCTTTGTCACCCATGAAGAGAACCCAGCAGCAGCAGAGGTTCCGCCCTTCCTGGGGGACCCACCGAGGGGCACAGCCTGTGCCACGTGGGAACTGCCGAACTTCCAGATACCAGTGGAGGATCTCAGCCTCAGGTCCCCAGGAGCCCTCTGAAAGGCGGACTCCCTACACCCCACAGGAGGGTGAGCAGAGGGTGCCACCCCCGCAGCAGACCCTGCAACCCACACAGAGCAGCTCTCTCCGCTGGAACCCATCAGCACCGACCCAGACACTCGCGCCCACCACCTAGCTGGGGTGGTTCACATTGCAGAGATATCCCAAGACATTAAACTTTAAAACGTCTTTCCTGCCCCGTGTGGTGGTGCACACCTGTAATCCCAGCACTCAGGAGGCTGAGGCAGGAGGATCACTATGAGTTTGAGGCCAGCCTGGGCTCCACAGTGAGTTCAAGGCTAGTCTGAACTGCATAGTGAGACCCATCTCAAACAAATAAACAAGTAATAAAAGTAATTGTAGCCAGGTGTGGTGATGCACGCCTGTAATCCCAGTACTCAGGAGGCTGAGGCAGGAGGATCTGTGTGAGTTTGATACCAGCCTGGGCTACAAAGTGAGCTCAAGGCCAGCCTGAACCGCATAGCGAGACCCTGTCTCAAAAAGACCAAAAATAAAAAGTAGTTATACCTGAAAGAGGATAGCCATCACTTATTGAGCACCTGCTGTTTATTCACATGTATGATCCAGCTTCTCTGCATGTATGTACTAGTTGCCACACATATATGTCCTAATTCCTTTGCCCCTCTGCTCTAGCTCCTTTACATGTATGACCTGGGCCCTTACACATGTGTTCCAGCTCCTTCGCACGTGTGATCTCTCTCCTTTGCACACACAATCTGACCTCAGCACACTCCCATGGGGGTTCGGAATTACACCATTTTGCTGACTCGGACGGGGAGCACTCCTGTCCAGGGCCCCTGCTGTTCCGGCCAAGCCACTGTCATGGCTGTGCCCACCTCGATGGATGCAGACACTGGAATCCGAGCCGTGGGAGCCCCAATTCTGTGGTTCAGGGAGGCCAGCAGCTGGGGCCCCCTCCCCCTCAGCCTCTGTCCCCTCCCCCACCGCCCTTGCCTCCAGGAGCTGCAGGTACCTTTCTCTCCCGTAGGACCCACTCTTCCAGGCCGGCCTGGGGCTCCTTTGTCCCCCTTCTCCCCCGCGTCCCCTGTGGAAGAAGTCACAGCTGTTTAGCATTTTCTGGCCAGCTCAGGCCTGCAGGGCACTGAGGGACAGCAGGAATTAGAACAGCCCGTCCTGTCCCTCCCTTCTGCTTCCACCACACCGGCCCGTCCCCTCAGCAAGGGTCCCTACAAGGCACATGCTGTGCAGGTGGTCCTCCCTTGGACGAGTGGCCACGCTCGCCAGGTACGCCAGCTATGGGGTGGAAGTGTGAATAACTAGTTGAGACATCCTGTGTGTGTGTGCAGACCTGTCAACCATGTAAGTCAACATTTCAGTGAATTTTAATTTTCTGTAATTTTCCATATGTGCTTTGACTTGTGAATGTCAAGTCAAAGTTGTCATTGTGGCTCAATGGCAATAACAGTCTCCAATAAAATCTTCAGACGTGGAAATCTAACCCAACAGAGGAGACACTTGATTTTTTTTTTTTTTTTTTTTTTTTTTTTGACACAGAGTCTCGCTATGTAGCTCAGGCTGGCCCTGAACTCACTTTGTAGCCCAGGCTGACTTCAAACTCACAGCGATCCTCTTGCCTCAGCCTCCACTGTGCTGGAATTATAGGCATGTGCCACCATGCCCAGCAGGCCATTCAGTTTATATTGAAGTGAACACAAAAACATAAAGCAAATGCCAACAGAACTGGAACATCCTGATGTCACCCTGGGCTAAAGCCCCAAGCTCCCTACTGAAGAGCCTACGGTCCACTGCTGGTCTACTTGCCAGTTGGTCAACATATATACATGGCCCTGGGTCTCCTGGTGGTTCTCAAACTTTCTCTTACCTTTTAAAAAGAAAGGAAGAGCTGGGTGTGGCGGCCCACACCTGTAATCCTAGCTCTTGGGAGGCTGAAGCAAGAGGATTGCTGCAAGTTCAAGGCCAGCTTGGGCTATACAATAAGATATTGTGTCAAAAGAGAAGATGAAGATGAAAGAGGAGGAGAAGGAAGGAGAAGGAGAAGAGAAAGAAAGGAAAAAGGAAGGAAGGAAAGAGGAAGGAAGGAAGGAAGGAGGGAGGGAGAGAGGGAGGGAGGGAGGGAGGAG
>NW_004955487.1:3785274-3843918 GCF_000276665.1 Chinchilla lanigera
GGAAGAAAGAGGAAGGAGAGAGGAGGGAGGGAGGGAGTAGGGACAGAGGGAGGGAGGGAGAGAGGAGGGACAGAAGGAGGGAGGAGGGAGGAAGGGAGGGAAGGAGGTCTTGGCCATAGTATTCTTAGAGAAGTGCCAGTAGTCTATCAAGAGATGCCAGACAGCAAGGTGAGTGCTCTGTTGATGGCACCTGAGGGTGTTTGGAGCGCACCAGCACCTGCAGGACAAAGAACACCTGTAGCACCTGCTGGGCAACCCCCAGGCCCTGCAAGCAGCCTGACCTTGTTTGGTTTGGTCTGAGGTAGGTTCTCATAGGTATGGAACTCACGGTGATCCTCCTGCCTCAGCCCCCCATGTGCTGGGATGACATGAGAGGCTGGATCTCACATTATGCTGCACTTGGGGACGGGTGCCTCTTCTGACCCAGGTTTGAGCATCCTGTACTGTGCACCCCACTCATGCAGCTGGGTAACAAGAGCCTGCAGCTTTGGCAGCTCTTGGGGTCATGGCTCAGGGTACCTGGAAGGGGTGACCCTGGATTTGGTGCAGAGGAAGCGAGTGGCTCCGGATGTCCTGACATGCACTGTCCCTTCCTCCCAGCAGGAGTGCAGTTTCCCACACTTTACGGTGTGGCCCACTGGCCCTGCTGGAGGTTTTCCTTTGCACACGTACTTGTTCCCATGTAGGCTTGGCCTGTGTTCTGTAGGAAC
Organism: Chinchilla lanigera; assembly: GCF_000276665.1. NCBI lineage: Eukaryota > Metazoa > Chordata > Mammalia > Rodentia > Chinchillidae > Chinchilla > Chinchilla lanigera. The sequence continues at coordinate 3,785,985 of NW_004955487.1, forward strand.
GCCTACATTCCCCTAAGGAAGACCCCACAGGGAGGTGTCACACACTCCACCAGCCTCCTCCCACTGTCACCCACAGAGCTGCCTCTACTGCATGTCAGTTGCAGGCAAAGCAAGAAGATATTTTATCCTAAAAATGAAGAATTCGTGCCAGGTGTGATGGTGCATGCCTGTAATCCTAGCTGTTGGGAAGCTGAGGCAGGAGGATCACCAGGAGTTAGAGGCCAGCCTGAGCTACATAAGCGAGTTCAAGGCCAGCCTGAACTACATAGTGAGACCCTGTCTCAACTAAAAATAAATAAATAAAATAAAATAAAATAAACATGATGAATCTGAACATTTTCTTCCCATTTCCCAATATATATTATACATTTTGGTCTTTATTTTGAAGAAAATGTTCAAATGAAAAGGGGAACAAGAGAGAAGGGACAAGAAAAAAGAATAGAAGCCAAGATTTGTGAGTAAGAAGAGGGATTGAAGGGAGGGGAGGGGAACGGGAAACCAAGAAACAGCAAGGTACACCGAGGACAGGTACAAATTCCCGTGATGAATCTCACCACTCTGTACATCTAAAATGTACCAATACATTTTTACAAAATTAGGCCACTGTGCCCCCATGGCATAGAGCCCCTCTCACGCCATAGGGCACACTTCTTTTCTGACTTTTACTTGGCCCACACTTACTCTGCAGAGCCTGTTTCTTTTCCTACCTTTAATAAAACTGTGCTGCTGGGCGTGGTGGTGCACACCTGTAATCCCAGCACTCAGGAGGTTGAGACAGGAGGATCGTTGTGAGTTCGAGGCCAGCCTGGGCTACAAAGTGAGTTCAAGGCCAGCCTGAACTGCATAGCAAGACTCTGTCTCAAAAAGACAAAAAAAAAAAAAACAAAACAAAAAAAAAAACTGTGCTGCTAGTTTAAAAATTAAAATAAAATAAAATAACAAAAAAATAAAGATAAATAATATGGGGCAGGCGTGGTAGCACATGCTTGTAATCCCAGCACTTAGGAGGCTGAGGCAGGAGGATTACCATGAGTTGGAGGCCAGCCTGGGCTACATAAGTGAGTACAAGGCCAGCCTGAACTGCATAGTGAGACCCTGCACCAACAACTGTTGGGAGAGCTGTCCGGAGCCAGAATAGGACCACACCCTGGAGTCTTAGGCAAACTGGTAAACTTCTCTGAGCCTCCAATGTCCCAGTCTGTAAAATGGACCTCAGAAAAGGTCATCTGTGCTGAAATCACGTGTGCAGTTCCTGGGCAAATGCCAGGCACCTTGTGTCAGCTACTTTGGAGAAGGCTGAGTCATCGATAAACAACTGACTTCAGAGTCACACACAGTAAGGCGTTCCGGCACCCAGGACGGGGCAGCCCGATCATTGATTTACAGATGGGGAAACTGAGGCCCAACAGATGAACAGATTTTCCCAGGGTCTGCAGGACTGGACGGCTGTGTGTATCTCTGTTCTGGGGTCTGGCTGCAAGAGACCTGGAGCCACTGACTGGGCTCAGAGCTCCCGTGACGGTGCCGCTCACCTTTGAGGCCGGGAACAAGGATCTGCACAGAGCAGGCGTCATCCATGGCCGGCTGGGGACGCGCGGGCAGTGGCAGCCACAGGAAGGCCAGGCTGAGCAGCACACCCGTGAGAGCCAGGTCCCTCATCGTGGGCACCAGCAGGACATTGACTCCTGGACAGGGGGAGGCTGATGGACACATAGAGCAGCAGTGTGTGACAGCAAGCAGAGTTGCCACCGTCACCACCACCCGCGCTCGCCTCCTCCCTGCAGGTCATGATGGCCACACGCACCTCCACCCTCCTCCCTGAGCTGCCCAACTGCCCTCGGGAGGGGCCGCTGGGGACGGGCTGACCCCGTCTGGCACCAGGCAGAGCATGGGCAGCCCGTGTGGAACACTGGCTAGCCAGGGTGAGAAAACATGTGGAGAGGACATCATAGTAGAGTGATCTGTGTTTGCAGCAGCACAACTCCTAACAGCTAAGTCCGGGAAGCCACCTAGACGCCCACTGACAGATGAATGGATAAAGGAAAGGTGGTGTTTCCACGCCATGGAGCACTGCTCTGCCATAAAGAAGGATAAACTTGAGTCATGTGTAGGGAAATGGATGCACCTTGAGATCATATTGTTTTGTTTTAGTTTTTTGAGTCAGGGTCTCACTGTGTAGTGCAGACCAGCCTGGAACTCACAATGAGCCTCTTGCTTCAGCCTCCCAAGTGCTGGGATTACAGGCGTGCGCCACCACGCCTGGTGAGACCATAATGTTAAGTGAAATAAATCAGACACACAAGCTTAAACATCAAATCGTTTCCCTTATATGAGACACCCAAAGCACAGATAAAAAGCAAAATGAAAGACAACAGGAAGTAAGGAGATGGATCTTTTTCAAAAGAAGGGGCCCAAGAGATGGAGGGAGCAGGAAAGAGGAGAAGGAAAGGGACTGAAAAAGAATTAAAATAGGCGTCCATGGTGATGCACGTCTGTAACCCTGCATTCGAGAGGCTGAGGCAGGCCGAAAGTTCGAGGCCAGCCTGGGCTGCACAGTGAGTTCAAAACCACCTTGAACTATATAGGAAGAGCTTGTCTCAAAAAAAAAAAAAATGCGTTCTGTACATGTACCAATCCCCACAATGAATATAATCATGTGCTGCAAATATACACTAATAAAATTAAAAAAAGAAAAGAAAACACTGGAAGGGAAGGGCCAGGCACCCCCGCCCCTAGGAGCCCTGGCTGCGCCTGCTGGAGAGGAATTTGGTTGTGTAAACGGAGGAAGGCGGTGCACCCAGGGTCTGCTTAAGAACAACATCCTTATCTCCCAGCCTGGGTTGAGGAGGCCAGCTGTGGGGGAGAGGGGATTAGACGTGGAATTCAGGGCAGAAATGTGCTCTTCGGATTGGGAGAAGTGCCCCACGTGCGGTGCTGCGGTTTTGTTCAATGCCTGCAGCAGGACCAGTGAGGTGCAGAGACTACTGATACCTCCGGAGCCCCACCCTGCAGCGTGGGGCGGGCTGCGGTCCCGGCAAACCGGCCACCTACCCCCACTGCCCTGCTGCCTTGCTCCTTTTGCCTATCTTTTTTTATTTTGCATTTTGAGACAAAATGTCACTAATAAACGGCCCTGGCTGGGCTTGAACTTGCTACCCTCCTGCCTCCGCCTCCCAGAGTGCTGGGATTACAGGCGTGTGCACCACTACATGCTGTAGATTTCTACCCACAGCACACACTGGCTTCTCTACCCAGAGCACAGGAAGAAAACGCCTCTCCCCTCTTCTCTCCACGGCTTTAATCACAGGGTCCTGGCCTGTTTCCCGGGCACAGATTGCTCAGAATCGTAGAGAAGATACAGCAGCTGTAAGGGTTTGGGGCACTACCCGATGCCTGCAGCAGAGTGCGCCCGGTCCAGAGGAAAACCCGGCTATACGCAGTACATCATTTACATTCGGGGCTACTGCACTGCTTCCGATCTAACAGGACAGCCGGGTCATGGGGCGAGGGGTCCAGGCAGGAGCTTCCGGCCCTGCGGATTTGCCTCCCTCCTCCTGCGATTCTGCCTGTCACCACCTGGAGCTGGTACAGGAGCTCCACTACCCTCACACTCCAGTTCCAGGGCTCCATGTGCTGACCGACACCGCCCCTCCCTGAATCTAAGAACAAGTCCCAAGACCAGCCCGGACCGGTGGAATCCCGCCTCCCCGCCACGGGGTCTCAGCCCCCGGAGCCCTGCTGGAAGTAGAACTGCGTCTCCTACCCTGAGCACGCTGGGCGAGGGGACTTCCTGACCGCTGTCCTTCCGTCGCCGGCCCGTGAGGACACTGCGCTGCAGGGCAGCATGGCTGCTATTTAGAGGCCAGCAGCCCGGTCCGGCACTGGGAGCCCTGCCTGCTGCCAGAGCCTGCTTATCTGCAGCCGCTTCCTGTCGGACCCCCGCGTCCTGCTGCTGGCTGGGGAGTGTGGGAATGCGGCCTGGCTGAGCGCTCCCTCCTGGGTCTTCTTCACCTTTCTTTCTGTTTCCTCTTTTGTCTTTCTCTGTGGTACTGGGAATTGAACAGAGGGCCTTCGCCCAGAGCTACATCCCCACTCCTTTTTATCTGCGACAAAGCCTTGCTAAATTGCTCAGGCGGGACTCAAACTTGGGATCCTCCTGCCCAGTGCAGGGATTACAGGCCCAAGCCACCACGCCTGGCTTTCTCTCTTCCTTTCTTTTCCCAGCACTGGGGATGGAACGCAGGGTCTCATGCATGCTAGCCAAGCACCCTACCCTACAGCCCTTTTTTGCAGAGAGGGGTAAGTTAGAAACAGGGTCTTGCTAGTCATGCTATGTAGTTCAGGCTGGCCTCAAACTCACAATGTGGCCAAGGCTGGCCTCAAACTTGTGGCGATCCTCCTGCCTCAGCCTCCTGAGTGCTGGGACCACAGGCATGCACCACACCTGGCTGTCATCTTTAATACGTGTGTGTACTACAGAAATTCGTAAGCATAAAGAAGTAATAACCACCCAGCATCAGGTGAGCTAGCAATAAATGAAGCTGACATATTTCCTTTCCTTCCTTCCTTCATGGACTTCCCTAAAACAGGTGGAAAGTACCTGACTACCGCTTGTGGTGACCTGGCTCACAGTGAGACCCAAGCTCAGACAGCACTTAGGTTCCATGTAAAGGGGGTGCTCCCTAGCAGTGTCCTCTTACACAGGATGCATATAAACCAGGCATGGTACTGCACCCCTGTAGTCCCAGCACATTGGGAGGCTGAGGTAGCAGGGTGCAAAGTTCAAGCCCAGCCTGGGCAATTTAACAAGCCCTTGTCTCCAAATAAAAGGTAACAGAAGGGCTGGGGTGTAGCTCAGTGAATTCCCGGGTTCCATCCCTAGTACTACTAGGATTCAGCAATTGCAGTACTAGGCAATTTCCCCAGAGAAACAAAAACATGTTCATGCACAGGGCTGTCCACAGGTGCATAGTGTGACTTTATTTGTAGTAGCCCAGCAGGAAGCAGCTCTGATGTCCTTCAACAGGTGAATGGTTAAGTAAACTATGAAACATGCAGGCTCTGAACTGCAACTCAACCACAAAAAGGAGCAAAATGTTGACACACACAGCTGTAAATACAAAGGGATTCTGTGCAGTGGAAGACCCACCCCAAAAGTTTTCTTGTTTCCCACTGGGCTCGTTGGTGTCACGGGCCCTACATAGCCACCCTTAAAGCCTCAAGCTCTCATTGGTGGAGCTTTGTGTTATACTTTGCAGGTGGCACTCTTGGGTGGGTGGCTGGACCATGGTGTGAGATGCTGGACCCGTTGTCCATCTGATGGGTTCAGAGCTGGATGTGCGGTTGGAGGGGGCAGCCCTGGAGGGGAGGTCTGTGTCTATCTATAGCTGTATCCACCCTCCCTGGAGGGGAGGCCTGTATTTGTCTGTCTATAGCTGTATCCATCCTCTGGAGGTGCTGCTTCTGCTTCCTGTGTGCCACATCCTGAGCAGTTTCTCACTGCCTCAGTCCCTAATAGCGCGGGAAACTGCAGCAGCCTTCACCAGCTGATTATTTTTTGCTGATTTTATGGAAATACATGTGTGGGGTCTGCGCAGTGGCCTGTCCAGCTGCACCTTTGCCTCAGTCCCTCTGCCTCTGGCGGGGGGTACAGTAGCCCAACATTCTGGTGGCCATCTCAGGTCCTCACCCTTCCCACTGTCCCAAAGCAGTAGGGCCATGAGCCAGGCCAGGTGCTGCCTGCAGGGGTGAGCTGGGCTCACCCAGTCACTAAGGCGGACCCACACCACCACCCACAGTGCGACGTGAGGTCCCCGCTCCAGGCCCCAGATCAGTTAAGCAAACGCTGCAATACACAGTGGCCAAGGTCTGGGACCAGCTTAGGTTCCTGTCAAGAGATCAGAAGATGTGGCAGCCCACAATGGGTACCACTCGGCCATAAAAAGAACACGCTGTCCACGTGCAGAAAAATGGAGGGATCTGGAGTCCCATCACGTTGAGTGGAATAGGCCATCCCGAGAAAAACGTCCCACATTCTCCCTACAACGCAGAACCCAACAAGGATGATAGGTGGGAGGGAGACTGGACAAGAGGAAGGAGCTGGGAAGGGAGGTAGATAAACGATCAAAATGTATGCACTGAAAACCCCAAAATACATGAACCTGGGGGAGGGGCGAGAGGTAGTAGAAGAAGGACCAGAAGCGTTGATGTGCAGTGAAACGCTTTTGAAAACCAGAAACACACTCCCTGCAACAGAAGCGGTGCCCACCTGCCCAGAGAACGCTGTGAGAACCACCTTCCGGTGAGCAACCCAGCACCTTGGCCCAGAGGAGCGCCCCTTCTCCCCTCCCAGCCTCCTGCAACTGGGGGCCAAGCCTGAGTGCAGAGCAGAGCGCTGACCCTGCCGCTTCCGGGGAGTATTTACATTTCTTGGAGATAAGCGGGAAGTTTGGACAGCAGGAGTCACTCAAGGCGGTCAGCCTGGATGTGCTCCCCACGGGGCTCGACCGCGTGTCCACCAGAGCATTACCCCAGCTGCTACTCAGGGTGGAGCAGCACTTAGCCCCTCCTCCACACCGTCACCGTGGCCAAGGAAACAACAGAGGGTCTGGACACCATTCCAACCGAGTCTTGCAGGCCATTCTGCTGAGTGAACAGTCTACTAAATGATGATTCGACTTAGCTCCTAAGAGCATTAGAGGGTTGAAACACCCCACTTCCAAGCCTCCTCCCAAAGCACACCCCGGGAGACCAGCGCACATGAGACCTAGTCCAGGATGGCCTCCCACTTGCGGTGACCCTCCTGCACAAGTCCCTGGCCAAGTTGCCATATCAAAGTACTGAACTGCTTTCACTGAAGCTAATACTATGGTGAAAAAAGACTTAGATCCAGTTAGCCTTTTTATCCATTTAAAATTCTTAGCTGGGTGTGTGGTACACACCTGCAATCCCAGCTCCCTGGAGGCTAAGCCAGGACGGCCACAATCAAACCTGGCCTGGGCAACCATCTCAAAGAAAGGCAGGGCCTGCCCCGTAGAAGAAGCGCCAGAACTGTGCCAGTGACAGCACTGGATGCCGACCCCAACCCCAGCCCTGGCTCCTCCTTCGCCTGCCTCGCTCCCCAGGCACCACTGGTGGGCAGAGGCACCCACGGCTGGAGTTCTGAGGAAAGCTTAAACCAGAGCGCTATGAATGATAGCTTTATTCTGACATTTACAACGGCTTACAACTGAAACTCTGGGAATTCAAAATTCACGTCCTTGCCCGTGAGCTTCTTATAGACACCAGAGAATGTTTCAACCTGAAAGGCAAGAGAAAAATGTCAGTCACGGGACTTGCAGGCGTGCTCGTCTCACACCTGGCAATCCTGAGAGGCTGAGCCGGCGGGTCAGAATTGGGGACAAAGACACTGACGGCAGGGGAGGCCGCCTCCAAGGCACAGCCTTCCCGAGTCCTCCACACCGCCCCCACCCCAACTCCAGAGCGTCCCATCTCTGAGGTACCTCTTAATCCCAAGGGAAGGGAGAGGCCGGAGGCTGGGGCCCTGGCTACCTTGTGCTCCACGTTGTTCTGCTGGGCCTTGTCCAGGTGCACCTTGATGAGCCGGCTGCCGTCCAGCTTCACGCGGATCCTCTTGCCCACAATCTCGCTGGGGAAGACTAGGTCTTCCAGGATGGCGTCGTGCACAGCAGTAAGCGTGCGGCTGAAAAGAAGGTGATGTGTAAGGGAAGCCAAGCACACTTCCTGGGGTCAAAGAACCACAAACAGAAACCCACCAGACATATGCCTATAATGCCAACATGCAGGAGGCTGAAGCAGGAGGATTGCCAGGATTTGAAGTCCAGCCTGATTTACATAGAGAGACCCTATCTCACAAGAACAGTTTACCTACCTACTAAATACCTCTTAAGGGCTTTCCATTGCCTCCAGAATGCCAACGTAACTCCTTGCCCACTATGACCAAAGGAGACACTACACCATGCCCCCAACACTGTCCTGTCAGTTTTAGGGGCACCCAGAAGGGAGCCTGTGCCCAGCCCAGAGCACAAATTGCAGGGACACACAGGAGGATCACAGCACTCAGTAGCTGCCCAACTGAGGGAGGCTCAATCCCAGGTGCGCCTGGACACAGGAGCTCAGCCTGGTGAGCCCACAGAAGGGCACCGGGAAGTGTTCACCACACAAGGCCGAAGGCACGCCCCAGCAGCCCAGGTGGGAGTCGTCTCCCCTGGGATTGTAAGGCCACCTGGGACCTGCACAGAACACCACAAAAGGACTGTGACCTGCATGGCACTAGCCCAGCAAAGTCTAGGCTCTCCTCAATACCAAATAAGCATCAGCTTCAAGTCAAAGAATCCCACCAGAGCCTGGCTGTAACTCCAACTTCTGGGTCCCTACTACACATGTCCTGAGTCCAGAGATGTTCTTAGTCTCTGCACTTTTTGCACAGGTTGGTACATGGTCACTTTTTTAGTCTCATTCCACACAGCCGGGGGCAAACACCGAGTCCTTATCACTCACACTTCAACACAGGAAACGCATGTATGGCTTGAGCTGTGCTACTACGCTACACACCCGCTCCAGGACACTTTCCAGGGATTCAGTGTGACTTGTAGCAAGGTGGATGGGAATGTGCGTCTCCCAACCATGCAGATCCCCTCAGAACACTTCCAGATGGCTCACTATCACTCATCAGAACAGTCTGCGTGCTAGGAAGCACTCAGGTGTGCAGTCTGCCAAGGACTTCCTTGGAAGCAGGACAGTCCCATGGGTATTCTTAGGGTCACCACTCACACACCCCAGTGTTGTCCAGGGCAACAACAGCAGTGTCACCCTGACTGTAACCACAGCTCATGGGGACTCAGGACAACCAGGACCCTTGCCACAACCAGAGTCACAGGGCAGGCAGAGCTGAAGGGAGGATGGCCTACAGCACGAGCACTCTGGCCAGTGGGAGCATCACCAACTCAGCTACCACAGGCGCACAGGGGTCTGCATCTGAGGCTTCAGGCCACACTGCAGCTGCAGTGGACTCTGTGACTGCACCTCACCTTGTTTCCTGACCAGCTCCTCTCAAGTGTCACAGTAAAAGCCCTAGGGGCCAGGGATATAGCTCAGCAGCACAAGTGCCTGCCTAGCAAGTGTAAGGTCCTGAGTTCCATTTCCAGCACCAAAAAACAAAAACAAAAAGCAAAACCAAAAAAAAGCCCTATGCATGCCCGCCATCAGCAGCCACACCATGGTGTTTCATCCTAGGACACCTGGCACCCACAGAACGTGGAAGAACATGTCTTTCTACTTTCTATTGATTTTCTGAACAAGCCTGACTTTAAACACTTCTTAACACTGCTATTATCAACTAAAACCAGCCATCTCTCCAAGCCTGGGGTTCTCTTTCTCACCCATTAACTAGGGTTAATGACAGAACCAGGAAAATCCAAACTTTTCACCTCTAACCCCCAACACAAACAAAAACAAGCCCCAGCTCACCTCGATGCCTAATACACTTACCAAGAGCCAGAACACGACCCTCTTCTTGTATTTTACCCTTTGACCAAAGAATGGCCGGAATCGGGCCACGTGAATGCACTGAAATCCTCCAGCTGGAACCAGCCTGAAGGGTGCACACACCGAGCCCACCCAGAAATGGTGGCAAGTGTGGACACATTTCGAGACTCACCTTCGGGGACGCTTTTGCTTATTTTTCGTGCGGCTTTTTCGAGTTGGCTTAGGCAGAATTCTCCTCTGTAAAAGTCATCATGCAAAAAGAAAGAAGAAAAGACATTAGGCTGACAACTGTCCAAATTGTGTAAGAACATAGTCAAGTTCAACTCTGAGAAAACAAACCTAGACCAAACACCAGGCTTACATCCTATGTTACTTCTGCTTTTTCAGTAACTCATTCACAATCTGTGGTTTATGTTATGCTACTGGAGAAAAAAAATCTCAACTATCCAACCTTTCCACATTCAAAAAGGACCAGTTACCCAACAAGGGCTAGAAAGCACATCCTGACCCAGAACACTGCCTGAGGCCATTCCTGGGACTTGGTAGCAAAGTCAGAGGAGAAGTTAAAACACCTTCTTACACAGGAACCCTCTGCCCCGCTGCACTTCATCCACTCTGGATTCTGCAGCTACACAGCCCCGAAAGCAGTCTGCTCGGGGGCACCGCAATGCTGAGCACTGAGCACACAGGCCACGGCGCAGTGGCCCCCATGACACATCTGTGGAGCTGTGAATGTGGAAAGCCACCCCACAGCTCTGAAATATGCCAAGGTATGGTACAGACTTCGAGAGAGGATGCGCTTTATCTAACTCAAGACAAACCCAAGTTTCCCGGCAGCCTCTACCACAAAATCGGGCTACTTTCCTTACGCTCACGACTATCTCAGCCTATGCACCAACTCCAACCCCAGGAGCAAAAACGCAGGAGCAGGACACTACCTGTGCGATGAAGACCACATGCTTCCCACTGAATTTCTTCTCCAGCTCTCGTACTAGCCGGACCTGGATTTTTTGGAAAGACTTCAGCTGGGGAACTGGGACAAAAATGATGATAGCTTTCCGACCACCACCAACTTCAATTTCCTAAAGGGGGGGAAAAAATCCACTTGTGAGAATTTACACCATTCTTTCCACTTAAGCAGGATCCCACAAGCGGCCGTTCAAAGTAAATATGGATGGTCACATCAGCCACTATGAGCTCTCAAACATCACCCTGCTAAGGTGGGGATATGGCCTAGTGTCCAGGGTTCATGTGTGCACACCCAATCTTCAGTGAGAGATATTGTAACTAACTGACAGATAGAGCCTTAGGTAAGGGGACCATGAGGGTTTCCACCCACCCACACAGTGACTTCAGTGGCTTTGCAGGAGGGGGCTAGACAGACACGTGCCCTGCCTCTCTCTGGCCTGGTGCCACCACCTCAGGACTCTGGCTGCTAGAAGAAATCACAGGACTCCCCCTCACAACCTATGCCCCCCAGAACCCTGAAGCAAAATAAAATTGTACTTATGGCTCACCCAGTCTGCAGAGTACGACATGCAACACAAGAAGTACTCACTCCCCTTTCATCACTTTCCACGCTTTACTGTCTTTCTCCTGTCCCCAAGACATGACACAAAACTTGCATGCACAGCTGAGCCAGACCCAATCTCAAAATAAGAAGGGCCTGCCTGTGGTGGTCGGCGCCCATAATACCAGCACTAGAGAGGCTAAGGTAAGATGATCACGAGTTCTAAACCAGCCTGAGCTACATGGGAAAACCCTGTGTCAAAAACCAAAAAACGGGCGAGGGCGGGCGCTCTGGTTTTAGTTTTTTGAGACAAGGTCTCCCTATGTGCCCCAGTCTGGCCCTGAACCTTCGGTGATCCTCCTGTCTCAGCCTCCAGAGTGCTAGGTTTACAGGTGTGCAACGCCACGCCTGGCTATTAAGTAAATACAACAAATCTAAGCGACTCCTTCAGAACGTTAACGCCGCAGTCAAGTAAGAGATACAGAAGAGAGCTAGCTTGAGATGCACAGTGCATCTTTATCTCACGTCTCGCCACCTCTCCATCGTAGCTCACCTTGGCCGCCGTGATGTTGAGCTCGCGCAACTGCGCCTTGAGGTCCGAATTCATCTCCAATTCCAGCAGGGCCTGAGAGATGCCCGACTCGAACTCGTCCGGCTTCTCGCCATTGGGCTTCACGATCTTGGCGCTTGAGCTGAACATGGCGAGGCCCTGCAGACGGAACGCGGGGTGAGCCGCCCGCCCGCCCAACAGGCCCGAGGGGACCATCGGCGGGCGCCGGCGCGGTAATCCAAAGCATCCCCACCCAAGCGCAGGGATCGCCGCCCAGGACGACCCCGCGAGGTCTGGATCCCCCAGAAACCAGCAAAAAGATGCGGGAAACAGAAGCCCGTACACCTACCTTTCGGAGCGCCGGCTTAGGAAGAGGCCCAGCTCTCGCGAGAGTTCGTCATATCCCGGCGGGGAGGAGCAGGAAAGGGGCGGAAATCGCATGAGCCATTGAGAAGGACTCTGGAGCCTAGAGTGTCCCCGGAAGTGTCCCGGAGAACTGGTGTTTGCCTAATGCTTGACCGTAGGAGAATTGCTATAGGTCTCACTTTACTTCCCGAGCTCTCCCAAGGTTCCGTTTCACAATCTCGTTCCAGGAAACAGACGGGTGGACAGGTCTAGAATTTGGCGAGTGAACAAGCACCGCAAAAGTAACTTTGGCCACTTGATAAAACGGGACTTTCTGCTTTGATTTGTTCTTTGAGAAAGTGCCTAAACCGGGTGTGGTAGTGCACGCCTGTAATCCTAAACTAATTCAAGGCCAGCCTGCCATACATAGTGAGATCCTGTCCCACCAAAACGCCTCAGTAAGTAGTTCAGGCTGACTTTGAAATTACTATGTAGCCCAGGCTGGCCTCTAGTTTGAGGCAATCCTCCTGCCTCAGTCTCCCAAGTGCTGGGATTACTGACATGTACCATCATATCCGCGAATAAAAAAACAGGTTTTTTGTTTATGTTTTTGTTTTTGTTTTGGAAAAAAAAGCTAGCGTGTAAGAGAAAAACAATATTAAAAAAGAGACAAGAATATTTTTGAAATTTTTAAAAGCCAACTTGTCTGGCACGGGGTTGTAGTCCTGTAATCCTACCTACTCTGGAGGCTGAAACAGGAGTATGGCAAGTTGGAGCCCAGCCTGTGTAACTTGGTGAGACCCTGTCTCAAAATAATAAAAGGGCTGGGGATGTCTCTCAGCACTATAGCTTTTGCCCAGTATATGTGAGGCCCTGGCTTATAACCCCAGTATTGAAAAAACAAAGAAACGAAAAACATTAACTTAATACTGAGCAAACTCTATCTTCCCTGCTGCATTGAAAAGGAAGCAGATGGCGGCTTCCAGTTCTTTCTACAGCGAATCAATGACATGACGTTTGCCGAAAGCTCGTTGGCAACCAAGTGACAGTAACCATCAAGGCTGTGGACATAGCTCAATGACACAAGTGCCTGCCTGGCAAGCACAAGTACTTCGGTGTTTTAATTTTTATTTTAAAGAGAATTTTAAAAATATCAAAATAACAACATAGACAAAAACAATAAAAATGACGGAGGGTTTCAAAACAAAATGATAGGAATTAACGGTGGTTGTTACATTACCTATTCTTATCTTTAATGAAGTTGCTCAGATTACTAGCTGTAAGCATGCAAGATTGATCAAACCATTAAAGAGAATTAAAAATAATATTTAAAAACATTAGAAATGGCACAGCTTCACCAAACAAGATGGTAGGAGTTCACCAATGATTGTTATATTGTGTATTATTGTCTTCAAATTAGTCGTTAACATTACTGGATATAAGCATGAAAAATTGGTCAAAAAACTAAACTTTAAGTGTTCCCTTCAATAAACTAATAGACATCAGCAGTACAATTATCCCAGCTATCCTTTTATATATATTTTTTTCCTTCTTTCTTTTTCTCCTTTCCCTCATCCCAGTTGTTTCTTTCCTTTGAGCAATTTCTTTCCCTTTCACAATATATATTTACCTTTTGGGTTTTATTTACTATTTCTGGTACTTACACTAGGGAGACTATACGATGTTTACACATGTGGTTTGTTTCACTTATGAGTATGGTCTTTATTGGCATCCATTTACCTATAAAAGCCCCGAGTTTTATCTTTTTATAGCTAAATGATACTCCATTGTATAAAAATATAAATCTTTTTTATCTATTCCTCAGTTGATGGGCATTTGGGAGTTTGTAGCCCAGGCTGGTCTCAAACTCGCAATGATCCTCCTGCCTCAGCCTCCCAAGTGCTGAGATTACAGGCCTGCGCCACCACGCCCAGCTAGGCATTTGGGTTGTTTCCAAGATTTAACTATGACAAATTGTGCTGCTATAAACATGGGTGCACATATATTACTAGGGTATGATGTTTTTAGTTCTTCTGGGAAAGTAAACAGAAAGGGAATAGCTGGGTTAAGTGGGACCTCTAATCCCAGTTTTGTGAGGAATCTCTACACTGATTTCCACAGAGATTTCACCAATCTACACTCCTACCAGCAATGGAGAAGGGTTCCCTTTTCCCCACAGCCCTTCCAGCATTTGTTATTGGTTGATTTCTTGATGATAGCCATTTTTTCTGAGGTGAGATGGTATCTCAGTGTTTTGTTTTTCTCTTTTTGAGACCCGGTCTCACTATGCTGTTCATGCTAGCCTTGAGCTCACTTTGTAGCCCAGATGGGCCTCAAACTTGCAACGATCCTGCAGCCTCAGCCTGTCAAGTGCTGAAATTACAGACATGTACTGCCACGCCCAGCTGCATGTTGTTTTAATTTCCATTTCTCGAATGATATTGAACATTTTTTCATACATTTATTTGCCATTTGTATTTCTTCATCTGAGAAGTGTGTGTTCATCTCAGATGCCCATTTTTGGATTGAGTCTTTGAATTTTGGGGGCCTGAATTTTTTAATTCTTTATATGTTCTAGATCCTTTGTCTGAGGGACAGTTGGCTAAAATTTTTTCCCAATTCGTGGGTTTTCTGTTTACTCTGTTGGTGATTTCTTTTGATGTGCAAAAACTTTTCAATAAGAGTATATCCCAGTTGTTAATGCTTTGAAATATTTCCCTTAAAGTTTGTTTTTTGTTCATGAACTCTCTGCCTACCCTATATCTTCAAGATTTCTACCTACTTTCTCTTCCAGTAGATTTAGTGTTTCTGTTCTAATATTTAGATCTTTGAATCATTTTGACTTTAGTTTAATGCATGGTGATAGACATGGGTCTAATTTTAGCCTTTGCATGTGGAAAGCCAGTTTTTCCAGCACCATTTATTAAAGAGGCTATCTTTCTTCCAGTGAACCTGTTTGGCCCCTTTGTCAATGATAAGTTGGCTGAGTGTGTTTGTAGTTGTGTCTGCTTCTTCTAATCTGTTCTATTGATCTTCAGGTCTGTATTTTTGCCAGTACCATGCTGATATCACAGTAGCTTTGTAGTATAATTTCAACTCAGGGATTTTGATGCCAGGATTGCTTTTGCTATTGCTATTTTAGGATTGCTTTTGCCGTTCTAGGCCTCTTCTGGTTCCAGATGAATTTTAGGAATGTTTTCTCTAGATCTGTGAGGTATACTAATGATATTTTAGTTGGGATTGCATTGAATCTGTACAACAATTTTGGTAGTATGGCCATTTCACAATGTTAGTTCTTCCTATCCTTGAGCAAGGACTATCTTTTCATTTGCTGAAATCCTCTCTGATTTCTTTTTTTCAGGGTACTGTAATTTTCACTGTATAGATCTTTACTTCCTTTATTAGATTGATTCCTAAGTATTTCACCTTTTTAGATGTTATTGTGAAAGTGTGCTTTCCCTAATTTTCTCTCAGTGTGTTTGTTGTTTGTGTACAGGAATGCTATTGATTTTTGAGTGCTGATTTTGTATCCAGCTATGCTACTGAAATTGGTTATTAAATTTATAAGCCTTTTGGTGGAGTTTTTGGGATCTTCTATTTAGAATTATCATGTCATCTGCGAATAATGATAATTTTACTTCCTCCTTTCCTATCTTTATTCGTTTTATTTCTCTCTCTTGTCTAATTGCTCTGGCTAGTGTTTCCAGAACTACATTGAATATTCAATTTCATTAAAGAGTTTGAGGGGAATTGGCATTAAAGCCATGAATCCACAAAGACCTGGGCTTTTCTTTGTTGATAAGTTTTTTATTACATTTTCAGTTTCGTTGGGTGATATTGAGTTATTCGGGATTTTTTACATCTTCTTGATTCAGTTTTGGTAATTCACATGTTTCTAGGAATCTGTCCACTTTCTCTGTGTTTTCCATCTTATCAGAGTAAAGATTTTCAAAGAGGTAGTGATGATCTCCTGAATTTCTGCAGGATCTGTAGTGATTTCACCCTTTTCATTCCTTATTGCATGTATTTGAGTTTTTCCTTTCCTGTTCTTGATAAGGTTGACTAGGGATTTATCAATTCTATTTATTCTTTCAAAGAACCAACTGTTTGATTCATTAATTCTTTGTATTGTTTTCTTAGTCTAAGGTCCTGGGTTTGATTCCTAGTACCAAAAAAATACTATGTGGGAATAAACATCAGGTAAGTTCCAGGATATTGGGACAGTACTATACTTTAGTACTGTCTGGCTAGAGGAACAGCTGTGGAACATCTGGAGAAAACCATCTTTGAGCCTTAGGCTGCCCAGTTGCAATGCAAATATGTGGTTTTGTTTTCATTTTTGTTTTTTGAGACAAGGTCTTGCTGTGTAGTGGGCTGGACTTGAACTTACTTATGTAGCCCAGGCTGGTCTTAAATTCAGGATGATCCTCCTGCCTCAGCTTCCCGAATACCAGAGTTACAAGCATGAACTACCATGCCCAGCTTGTGAATCAGGTTTGTGCATGGCAGTGCCCCATCCTGCAGCCAGAACTGCAAGAGAGGAGGAGGAGAGTTTTGCCCGAGGTTGTAAAGAAAAGCAGGAACCAAATGACACAGGACACCCATGAAAAGTTTCCCCATGTAATGAAAAAGAGGCTCTGAGGCTGGGCAAGCTGGTGCACATCTTTAATCCCAGTACTCGCAAGGCTGAGGCAGGACAGTCGCTGAATGTTCAAGGCCAGCTTGGGCTACACAGTGAGTTCAAGGGCAGCTTGAACTGCACAGCAAAACCCTGTCTCAAAAAGACAAAACAAAAAGCTAAACAAAAAGAGGTTCTGGGAACAGTTGAGATGTAGACCAAACAATTTTATCTGATTAGGGTAGGATCTGAAAGGCAGAAGAGAGTATGGTAAAATGTTTAAGGGTGGGCTAGGCGTGGTGGTATACTGTACTCACCCCAGCATTCCAGGGGTCGAGGCAGGAAGATCCCGAGTTTGAAGTCACGCTGGGAAACTTAGCAAGTTCAAGGCCAGCCTGTGCTACTTGTGTTAACCCTGTCTCGTAACAAGAAGGAGGACAGGGGCAGAAGTCAAGACTCTTGCCAGCCTCCCTAAGGGTGCAGTAGAGGTGAAGGAACAGCTCAAGGCATTTTGGAAGATTAGCTCTGAAATCAGCAGAAGCATTTGAATAGATCTGGGCTGTTTGGACCAAACACGTTGACCTCAACACAAGCAGGGACCGATGGAACTTGGACACCACCTGAGTGCTTATCCCAGATCTGAAGCACTCACTGGAGCACCCATGTGGAGGTGGAGAGGGGTGTAAGCATGCACCCACTCTTGTGAATGGACTGGGAGAGCTCCCAGCCCATCCCAGGCCCAGATGGGGAGCTTACCCTGCAGCCCCTGCACTCTGTGTGGCCTGGGTCCACCTGCGGGACTGCAGCCTGAGTAATGGGCAGGTGGAGAGGGAGCAGATACATAAAAGTAACCCTAGCCCCAGCCCTAACCCTGTTTCAGTGTTTGATCCTCAGGGTTGACGAGCACGCAAAGATGTGTTTACCTATCCAGTCCATGTATCTTAGTGGCAATGGGGTGGTTAGCAGGACATCATAGGGACCCTTGGACCAAGGCCTCAGGAGAGTGGTGCCTCCTTCCTCTACCTCTTCACTGGTGTAGTAGATTGACAACTGGTGGCAACTTCGAACACCCAACTAAACTGAGTCTGTGTGGTGCTGGGTGTAGAAGGCCCACCTGATGATTGTTGCCAAGAAAATAAAAAGGAGAACTAGAGAAGAGGTGTTGTGAGGGAGCTGTTGGTTCTCCTGGAGGAGCTTGTTATGCTGGCTTTCCTGATATGAACTCAGCTGTTCTCATCGTTAGAGGAGCTCAGGTTCTCGCTGTCACTGAGGATGGCTGTGGTTCTTTTTCGGGGAGCTCTAGTCCTTACTTTGAGTGTTGCTTCCTGGCTCCAGTGCTGATCCCTCAGCCTGCTGGCACAGGTCCTTCATTCCACTAGTGTAGACTTTGTAGCTTCCACCACTGACCTTTGGGTCTTCCCAGTGCATATCCTTGAATGAGACATTATCATAGGCTCTAGGTCTTCAGCTGGACTCACGCAGGAGGATCCAGGCCCTCAGCTGGATTCTTTGGGTCTTTAGTGTATGGACAGATATCCTGCACTCTTTTGTACTTGACTCTCTGGGTGACTATTATAAAATAATCCTATAAAGTATGTATCCTGTATTGTTTCCCTTGCAAACCCTGACTACAACACTGGGACTCTTCTGGAGGAAGATTCTTTGAAGGGTTAGAATTCCTGGTGACAGGGTGGGAAGGATTTGCTTCCCATAATCCCCCAGGGCTTGTTGGACCACCCTCAGGTGGGCAATGTGGTTGGTGTGTCCACCCAGAGGTTTTTGAGTCAGTTACCAAATCAGCTGTCAGGAGTGACCTGTCACTCATCTGAGATAGATTTTGACCTTGGGGGCTGCCCTGATCCTCATGAGGGCCTGGGCAGAAGATTCACTCACTCAGAGTGGGTTTCTTGGCAAAGGCCTGTTGCCAGGTCTGATTTCTTCTTTTATTTTCCCAGAAGAGTGTGGCCTCCAGATAAGATGTAGGCAATCCTTTATGTCCAATGCTTGGGCAGGGCTTGAGTCATCTGGGAGATGAAGGGTGGCCGGTTGTCACTCTGGAGGGATTGTTAGGACCTGGTGATTGGGCAACCTGGCTGGCCCGTTCTGTCCAGGTGGAGAAAGTCTCTGCCCAGCTGGCATATGAGTCCATGAACACTAGCAATGTTTGTGTCCCTGAAGGGGGCAGAGGTGAGGTCTCTGCCAGTCCTCCCAGGGCTTTCCCCTCTCTTCTGGATAGGCTCAGGGAGAGGACAAGGGCTGTTCTGATTACACAGGGCATAAGGATCACACATCTTTGCCACCATGGTGGGGATTTCTGGTCTGGCAAAGAGCTGGTGAGCTCTAGTGGGGTGGCATCCTTCCCACATGGAAAGCATCGTGGAGACTTGGGTACTTTCCAGTGGGTTGTCTGTGGCAGGTAAGGATTGGTGCCCGACATTGAGCATCCTCTGCATTTGTGCTTCTGACCCCTGTGACTTGCACTTCTTCATCAGAGTCGTGTGGGGAGGTCTGCGATGCAGCACCTTCCTCTTCTGTCTCCACAGGCAGAGAATCACTGGTCTGTGTTTTGCCCAAAACTGTCATCCCATTAGGAGTCCTCTCTTTCCACAAGGCTGTGTGGGTGTATAGGACCAGGAAAGCATTCTTTGATTTCATGCAGACGCTGATGCACTGGCCGTTGTTTGACTCGGGCTCTTGAGCAAGCTATAAACTTGACCTTTTGGATGAAGGTGCTTGGAGGGAGCCCTCCAGCTTCGATTATTCTGTCCCGCTCTCCTGTTTCTAGATGCCTCCAGACTGCTCCTATCAGTAAACCAAGTGAGAGCCTCATCTTTCGCAGGGTGGTCTTTTTTTTTTTTGAGATAGGGTTTTCCTATGCAGTTCAGGTGGCCTTGAACTCACTTTGTATACCAGGCTAGCCTCAAACGCACAGCAATCCTCCTGTCTCAGCCTCCCAAGTGCTGGGATTACAGGTGTATGCCACCATGCCACGTTGGTCATCTAAGTCTGCTTTGCAAGCTCCAGTCTGGGGGTTAACCTGGTCATCACATTAGATGGGAGGTCCACTGGGCAGCAAGGTGCCCAGGTTGGGGGTGATACAGGATTGCAGGGTTACCCCTGGGTACTTAAGGGCCACCTGGCATTCAGTCAGCCCTGGTCAGCTACAAGTGACTTCTAGATTTTAAGAGTGTCAGCACTACCAAGGCTGCCCTGTGGTGAATTCAGTGGCCTCCTCTACCAGCAGGGCGGTGGTGGTTATGGCTGTCAGGCAGCTTGGGCATTCCTGTGCCACCCCATCCAGCTGCTTGTCTGGTGCCAACTACTGGGTAAGGACCCCTGTGGCCGGCTCTTGCCAGGTACAAAGTGAAGTTTTTTCAGGTTGGGAATTCCTAGGGCTGGAGCCTGAGTTAAGGAGTGTTTAAGGTTTGAAGGCTTCAGTGATCTTAGGTGTCCATTCTATCAGGTCTCCCAGTGGCTTTGCACAGAGATTTTGCTATGACCCCAAAGTGAAGGATCCAGATGTGGCAGAATCTGGCCACTCCCATGAATGCTCTGAGTTGCTTCTGAGACTGGGGTGGCCCCAGCTGACAAATGGCCTCTATTCTCTCAGGAGACAAAGTTTTCTGTCCCAGGATGAGGACACAGCCAAGGTAAATGACCCAGTGTAGGCAGAGTGGGGCCTTAGACTTGGAGACTTTATATCCAAGAGGTAGAGCACTGTCACTACAGTCTGATTGGACACTTCCTCGGTGGGGTGGTAGATGAGGAGGCATCAACATATTGGAGGATATTGAGTTAATATTATCCCTTAGTTATTGCAGACCAATCAAGCCCCACAATCTCCCAAACAAGTGGACTGCAAAAGCTAAATAAAAGAGACAAATGGAATGATTTCAGGACTCCAGGAGAATCAAAACCCTCTCACAGAATTTGAGATTCTCTCAGGGCTAGGACCAAGATCTTCTCTGGGTGGCCCATATTTATTTAGCTATCAGAACAAGGGAGGGGAATACTCAAGAAGGGTGGGACCCACTCAAGGACTTCTCCCAGTAAGGCATTATGTTAATTTAGGAGAGCTATATTAACTCCAGGAAGGTCTTCACCCAGGAGTGAGATGCCTGAGGCTATAGTCTTTTTCTAGTTGAAGTTGGAGCCAGGTGTCCTTAGCTGTGACCTTGTCCTATCCTTTGAGGCTTTATGGCTTCACCCACCATTACAGGCCTCAGTAGAGTCCAGTGACTCACAGAGGTTCACTTACTGAGTCCACTGCCCATCTCCAGACAAGGGACCTAGGCCTTGGACAGACTCACAAGTAAACATGAAAATCCAATTGGTTAATTTAAGTCCTGCTCAGAGCTGCTTTGTAGTGGTCTCCATCCAGAGGACACTTTGCTTTTCCAGATACGGATCCCAGAGGTCCTTGGCCAGGGCCTGGACACAAAGGGAGGGACTGTCCCAGAAGCCCTGGGAAAGCTTGGTCCAGGTAAGTCGTTGGGGCACAGATTGACAGGATCCTCTCATTTAGAGGTGAATAGAGATTGGAGCTCTGATTCAGTGGAGTAGAAAAGCAAGCATCTTTTAAGTGCAGCGCCGAGCACCAGTATGTGTCCCCAGTGATCTCAGACAGGAGCGTATAGGGCTCAACCAAAAGCAGATGGATAGGGATCACTGGCTCACTTACAACTCTCAGATCCTGAACTGACTGTTATTCTCCTGACATTTTGCTACCATTAAGGTGAGGGTGTTGCAGGGAGACTGGCAGCTGCCAAATATTCCCTTGGCCAGAAGGCCTTCTATTATGGGCTGGAGTCCAAGTCTGGCCTCTTTTTTTCTTCTTGTACAAATCTTTTGTTTTCTTCTCCTCCTCCTTCTTCTTTTCTTTTCTTTTCTTTTCTTTCTTTCTTTCTTTCTTTTTTTTTTTTTGTCTTTTTGAGACAGGGTGTTGCTATGCAGTTCAGGCTGACCTTGAGCTCACTTTGTAGCCCAGGCTGGTCTCAAACTCGCAACGATCCTCCTGCCTCAGTCTCCCGAGTGTTGGGATTACAGGTGTGCGCCACTATGCCTGGCCTTTTCTTGTGTTTTTTTGAGACAGGGTTTACTACGTAACCCAGGCTGGCTTTGAACTCATGACAATCCTGCCTCAGCCTCCTAAGTGCTGGGATTACATGCAAGTGCCACCATGCCCAGCCCTATCTTTTAGCTTGTTATTTATTTTCACTTTGCATTACTTAAATGAGAAACCATATAGTATTGCGTATCTGATTTATTTTATGTACTTGGCGTTGTTTTCCCCAGTGAATCCATTTTCTAACAAACACCTTGAATTTATCCTTTATAGCAGAGTAGTATTCCATTATGTATAGATATCACATTGTCTTTATTCATTTGTCTGGTAATGCAGCCCGAATTCCTTTTTATATTCTATCTAATTATCTATCTATCTATGGTATCTACCATCTATTTATTTTTGCAGTACTGGGGATTGAACAGGTCCTTCACGCTGGGCTACATCCCCAAGCCTTTTTTAAAATTTTGAGACAAAGCCTCACTAAGTCGCTAAGTGGCCTAGGATGGGCTGAAATTTGCGATCCTTCTGCCTCAGCCTCCCAGAGTGCTGGGATTACAAGGGGGGCACTACCATGCCTCGCCACTCCCTGGTCAGCTGCCTGCTTGGAACAGAGAGGTGCACCCCAAGGTGAGGGGTCCAGGAGGGCCCAGGCCCCCTCTTTTGTCCTTCACTTCTAGGCGATCAACTGAGCAGCTGGACTCAGAACCTCATCCCATTGTAGCCTAAGCTTGGATCAGTCAAGTCTCTAGCGCCGCAAGGAATCTGCGAGCCCCGCCCACCAGCAGCGGACCACACCCTCCCATGTGTCGTCATAGCCCCCCCCCCCCGTGTTGTTACCGGAAGTGTGGTGTCGGGCGCTTCCGGCTCCGCCCAGACAGGACCTTAAAAATGCGGCGCCTTGCGTGGAAGTGAGCGATGCGCTGGGTGCTGCCGCTGGCCCGCAGAGTCTGCTTGGGTGCTGTGTGCCGCGGCCACAGCTGCTGCAGGCTCGGGATGTTCTACGCGGTGCGGAGGGGCCGTAGGACCGGGGTCTTCTCGACGTGGTGAGTGGCCGCCGCGCCCTCGTGGCCTGGCGCGCCGAGTCTCGCGCTTGGAGCCCAGAGCCCGCTGTCCTCCTTTATAGTAGTGTTTGACGCTCCAGAAAGGCCACTGTAATTTGGGATCGACCATCTTTGTTATAATTGAGGAATTCCCAAAAGAAACACATAACCTGGCGTGGTGGCACAGCTTGTTAGCCCAGCACTCGGCAGGTTGAGCAGGGCGATCGCCTTGAGTTGGAGGCCAGCCCGGGCTACATAATGAAACTCAAACGGCTCTCAAAAGTAATACGTAGTCAGTACCAGATAGCATTACCAGGTTTTTGCATATAGCTGACTTGGAAGTGGAACTCAGATTGTGGCTACTGTTGTCTTCTGTGGATGTGTGTGTTTTTAAAGAAACTGGTGAACTAGCATTTGCAGTTGGATCCCTGTAACACCCCCCCGTGTGACACTACACCCACGGGGGTATCTTCATGTTCAGGTCATTGGGTTGAGGAAATTCATAGGCGAGTGAGGGGCAGAAATCGGACTTGAGCCCGGATGTTGTGACCCGGTGCCCGGAATTCCTCCTGTATGATGCCAAGGTTTATTGTCTGTGCCCGTGTTGTTTCCCTGTGCCACACACGTGCGCTGCTGAGGAATAGCATCTCAGATGTTGACCCTTTTGGTGTAATAAAGTAATGAATGGGCTCTTTTCGGAAGACCCAAAATTTAGTGTGCACTTAGTTTGTGGAGAGCCGTATGGCACTGATACACCGTCTAGCTAGATATACCAGGGGGCGAGTTGTAGAATCTGACCTGTAAGATAAAACTGTGAATTGGAGAGTGTGAATCTATGACACAAGGAACTGACAGCACATCCTTTTTGTGCTGTTCCCAACCTAAGAAAAGACTTTTGATCAGTTAGACCTTTTATGCCTAGTGTCACATTTTTGGAGGTAAACTGAAGAGGGAGAAAGGTAAGAAATGGAGTGCTGGCTTTTTCCAGGAACGAGTGCAGAGCACAGGTGGACCGGTTTCCTGCTGCCAGATTTAAGAAGTTTGCCACTGAGGATGAGGCCTGGGCCTTTGTCAGGAAGTCTTCAAGCCCAGATGGCTCAGAAGGTACTCGCCTCTTGTGTCAGTGTGACATTTTATCCCGCTTTGCTTCTCCTATCCTGATGTTCTTGGACCATTTTTCCATTCAAGAATGAATAAAGATTAAAGAATAGCGAGTCATGTCCGTAACAGTGTTAGAGACATAGACAAGGACCCAGATTGCCTGTCCCATTCAGTGTGCTCAGCAGGTCACAAGTTCTTACCATTTTCTTTACTTTTTTTTGGTATTTTTTGAGACAGGGTTTTGTTGTGTAGCCCAGGCTGGCCTGGAACTGCTGGCAATCTTCCTGCCTCAGTCTCCTGAGTGCTGGGATTACAAGCTTATGCCACCATGCTTGGCCAATTCCTTAGATTAAAAAAAAAACAAAAACAAACCTGTACTGTTGTTGGAGCAAATAGGCTATGACTTTAAAGGGAAGAATGTGCTTACTTTCACAGTATGCACTTAAACAATGTTTTGTTTTTATTTGAGATAGTATTGTACAATTGGAATTTCTTTCAATTTCATGTGTGACAGAAAGTATTGAAAGTATGAGGCCTAATCTCAGGGATATGACAGACTGATACACAGAGAGGTAAGCGAAGCAATTCTGATATAGGGACAAGATTTTAAAATTCCATGTGGAGTTGGGGATGTAGGTCAGTGTGGAGATTTTCTACATGGACTCTGTCATTGTAGCATTTGGGGCTTTGAGTAGGCTGGACCTTGGACACCACCGATGTATACAAACATGGGTTTTGTTTATCCTAGAGAAAGTACCCCTAGGATTTTCAGATTGTTGTGATCTGTAAATCCTATCTCTATCATCACCATCAAAACCAGATCTGATTTGATGTTGTTATCCTCCTTTGTCCATATCAAGCTTATTTTGGAAAATTTAGAATTATTTCCCAGGATGTCAGAATGAGCTGGTGTGTTCTGAGCCATTCCATCTCTGTAGGGTCACACAGAGAGGGTTTAGGTTCATTTAGTGATAGGAAATAGTGTTCTAGGATTCCTGATTCTGAAGGGTTTCATGTTATGTGCATTGTTTCTGACTCAAGAGCAAACACTGTCTTTCAGGGCAGAAAAACGCAGAAGAATCACAGGTGAAAGCCAGCAAGCGGCCCCGGGAGCCTCTAGATGACAGTGAAGACGCAAGCACAGAGCCGAGTGTCAAGCTCGCAAGACAGAACACAGAGCCAGCCCTTCCCATTAGCAAGGACACATTTTCTTACATGGGTATGTCTTTCCTGAAATTAGAAATATATGTATAGCAATCATACCCAGGCATGGTTGTGTACTCCTGTAATCCCAGCACATGGGAGGCTGAGGCAGGAAGATCACAGTAAGTTCTAGGCCAGCCTGGAATACATGGTGACACTCTTATCTCAAAAAAGCAGAAAGGCTGGGGAAGGCTGGAGACGTAACTCAGTGCAGAGGTCCTTAGGTTCGATCCCCAGTACCAATAAACCCCACTGTAAAGGGGAGAAATTGAGCTGATGTCTGTTCTCGTTCTTTGTGGTAAAGTTTATTTAGAAATCTGCAAGGTCACTGTAATGACCAACTCGTACGGAACTGTCAAACTTTCGGATATTCTTAGGAAAATCATCTTGTAGAGTACAAATGAAACATCACCACAGAATTTTGCAAAAATACCTGTGTTCCCTCAGCACTCAGGGCTTCAGGGCCTCACATAGATGTGAGCTGCTGGCGGGAGCCCGGGCCTCAGCTGCCTGCTGTGGCAGGTTCTCACCACACTGCTCCATCCTGAGAAGCGAGAGGCACGAGCTTTTCCTCCACCTTTAGCTCCAGGATGGGTTGTATGTATTTGGTGACTTGTATAAGTCTCCTTTTCGTCTTTTCTATGTAGGAATAGAAAACAGAACATTTTTCGTCAGTGTGTTTGTGTGTTCAGTTTTCCCTAAGCAAAAGCCATTTTGTAATTTATTTCAAGGGAAGCCAGTGGAAAATGTTGTTGCAGTAGCGTTTATAGATCAGGTCTGCAGTTATTTGACAGGCTGGCTCCCTTGCCTCTTTTCCTTATCATCAGGCACCGAGGCTGCCAGGGATGGGCCGAGCCCTCCCCAGTTGGCCAGCTGCACGGAGAAGGACAGCCCCGCTGTCCTCTGGTTCCTCCAGGGCGGGGCAGGAGCCACAGGTCTCACTGAGCAGGTTGTGAGGGCAGGTGTGCCGGCTGGGGAGCAGACTTTGTTTTCCTAGGCAGAGCACTGCGGCTCTGCGAAGCCCTCTGCCTCACAGCGTTAGAGGTGCATTTGGATTCCAGTGGGTTGACGTGGCACCCTTGTTTCCTCCACAGGAGACTCTGTCGTTGTGTACACCGATGGCTGCTGCTCTAGTAATGGGCGGAGGAGGGCCAGAGCTGGAATCGGCGTCTACTGGGGGCCAGGCCACCCTCTGTGAGTGAACGGAGAAAGTGGAGGTTTTAAGCATGGGGTTTTACCAAATCCTATTCCAAAATGCGTGAAAAGATGAGTCAGGGTCGTCCTGGTGGGTCGGCCTTGGTGTTGACTGCTGGGTGGGAAACCTGGCGGGTAGCAGTGCTGCTGGGCCTGTCAGGCCGCAGAGCTTCCAGAACGGCCTTATCCTTCCCTGTGAGACGCCAGCCCATGGCCCTGCTCTCCTGGCCAACTCTTAGGAGTCCCTGTCCACTGATGAGCTTCCCACAGAATGGCCTCACTGCCTCTAGCTTAAGCATCTTGTGGCACAGGGACAGGGTCTTGGGAGTCCCCAGGTGGGTGGCCTGGCTCGGAGCTTGTCATATCACCGGACTCTGAGGAAGATGCATGAACCAGAGATAGTTGGGGTGATGTGAAGCACAGTCGCTATACCTGGGCCCTGGGGGAAGAACTCCAAGAGTAGCCGACAGCCCTAAAACTCCGTACACGGATGGGACTTGACCCTGGGAATGTTGTCTCGTGCCAGCTCTCACCTTTGGTTTCCACTGCGTTCGGGTGCCCACGGGAACTGTGCCATAGATACGTAGTGTAAAGACCACTGTCCACATCTCTTGCGCTTTACAAAGTTTTTTCTCAACGTTTCACGTGAGCTGCAGACCTTGGCGGGAGAGCACGAGCCTGGCACCAGTGCCCAGGACTCGTGCCCACCTGAGACACAGGCCAGCACCTTCAGGTGCGGAGGTTCGGTGCAGCCTTTGGCTTGTGGCCCAGCAGCAACCTCTGTGTGATGCCAGCAGGGCGTCTTCCCCCAGAGCCTTAATGTTGTCACTTTGACTTTGAAAGAGTGTGTTTCTGCCTGAAGCGTATTTCAAATAACAGTACACTGCTTTGTTGTGTCCATTGATGGGAATCGCTTCAAAGCTTAGCTTTGTAATTCTCTTTTGTACTATTTTGAAACAGAAATGTAGGCATTAGACTTCCTGGGCGACAGACGAACCAGAGAGCGGAAATCCATGTAAGTTATCCGATAAACGTGTGTTTATCCTTCCTGATTGGCCATGAGCACATCAGCCTTTTTCCACCTTATCTTACTATCCATGCATAGGAGACACTCAACATCCTAAAGAAATTTTGGGTTAGTAAAAATTCTGAAAGGTGGGAATTTACTCAAAAATTCTAAAACCTTATGTCAAGTGGGTGGGGACAGGAGCATTGAGCGTGTGTGTAACACTGTAGAGAACATAACCATGCAGGGCCGGAAGGGCTCTTTTGGCTTTGCAGTTATTGCGAGTGTGGGGAAGGCCTGAAGTTGAACTTCCAGGGCAGCCTGACTGGCCTCTGTTTCTCAAGGCAGCGTGCAAAGCTATAGAACAAGCCAAGGCCCAGGATATCAGCAAGCTGGTGCTGTACACGGACAGCATGTTCACCATCAACGGTGAGTGCCTGCCCGTCCTCACACGGGAGTGGCTGCTTCTGGACAGGCACAGAGAGTCAGGGGACATCTGGTCTGGGGGGACAGAAGGGCTGGGAGGATTTGGGAGCCCTTGCGTGAGTGACCTGGCAGCATGGCATGCTGGGAGGGGCCATGTGCAGCAGCAGGTGGGGGACACTTAGGGCAGGCGCAGTGACATCGCAGCTGGGGGTGCAGGAAGGGGTGGGGTGCTGCTGGTGAGGCCACGAAGGAAGTGAGGTGTCCAGGCTGGCAGCCCAGCCTCGGCCACGAGGATGAGCTGTGATGTGTGTCTAGGGATCACCAGCTGGGTGCCAGGCTGGAAGAAGAACGGGTGGAGGACGAGTGCGGGGAAAGAGGTGGTCAACAAGGAGGACTTCGTGCGGCTCGAGAGGCTCACGCAGGGCATGGACATCCAGTGGGTGAGTGGGGTGTGATGGGCGTCCACGTGGGGGGGAGGTTCGCATCGGGGTTTAAGGACAAGGTAGTGGCATGATGTGCACTAAACATGTTGGATTGAATCTCTTAGCCATGGATAATAATGGTTTTTTTTTCCTTGTTTTTCGTTCACTTGTTTTGTGGAATTGGAGATTGAACCAAGGGAGCCTTAGCACTGAGCTATATCCCCAGCCTTTTTTTACTTTTTTCTATATTTTTTGTTTGGACAGGGTCTCACTGTGTACTTTAGGGTGGCCTTGAACTCACTACATAGCCCATGTTGGCCTCGAACTGGTCACAGTCCTCTTGCCTCGGCCTCCTGAGTAGCTGGATCACAGGCATGCACGCCATGTGCAGCACGTCCATTCTTTTCAGCAGTGTTTAGGGAGAATAAAGTGTGTGGCACAGAAACACCCATCATCCGCTGCCCATCTGTGGTCTGCCTGTGTGCTGGCCTGCTCGCTGCTCAGTGGGAGCAGGACTGTGAGGGGCAGCGTCCAAGTCGTAGGGAAGCTCTGCCTGGGGTGTTGGTGACATCGCTGCATAGTGTACCCGCGCCTGCTGTACAATCCCTCGTGAGCTCAGCCTGCTCCGGTTACAGTGAGTATGGTCGTGCTCACCAGAGGCTGCCTGTGCAAACATCAGGCAGGTAACCACAAATGTTTGTCTAACAGATGCACATTCCTGGCCATTCGGGATTCATGGGCAACGAGGAGGCTGATAGGCTGGCCAGAGAAGGCGCCAGGCAGTCTGAAGACTGAGCAAAGTCGCAGAGAACCCTTACCCACGAGCTGGGGCTGCAGTGACCTTTACTCCCAGCGTACACCATAGACTCCTCTGGGCTGCTGCAGTAGACAGATGGACACAGCTTCTGCCAAGACTGAGGCCACCCTGGCGTTCTGTGACATGGCTGGACACAGAGACTTACAGGAAGCAGTGAACAAGTTGGAGATTTGCAGATTCTGTGAAGAGTCGGTTCTGTGCTTATTAGGCTTGATACTGTTCTCTTGTTTTATTGCAATCTGGCCTGAAATGCTTGGGCTTTGATTTAAATAAGGACTCACTAAAAATAAAACATGGAGCCGGGTGTGGTGGCACACATATGTAATCCCAGCACGCTGGGAGGCAGAGCCAGAAGGATCACAAGTTTGAGCTCAGCCTGAGCACCTTAGCAAACCTTGTCCCCCAAAAAACCCCATATAAATGAGAAAGTCAGGGAAGTATCTCCATGCAGAAGCCCTGGGTTTAACCCCTACTACTGCTGGGGATGGTGGTGCACACCTATGGTATAATTCCCGAATGAGTCTGAGGCTAGCCTGAGCTATATAGTGAAGCTGTGTCAAAAAAACCCAAAATAAATACTATGAAAAGACAGGCTGATTTGGAGGCACTGTGAGAGTGAGTGCCTTTGCCTTCCCAGTTGCAGCACTAGGTGACCTGTTCGCTGGACTGAGGCTGCTGGACAGCAGGCAGTGAGGGGTCGGGGCACCCTGGCGCCGATGTGGGATGGTGACAACTGCTAAAGACCAAGGGACATAAGTAAACCCATCTATAGTTTTTCTTTGGCTTTTTCTCTTTATGTGTAAGCTTAAAACCAATGTTGGACATAATGTATTTTAAAATGTTTTTGCATAAAATAAAAGCAAGGAGGAGATAACACGTGCAGCTCATGTAGCGGAGTTCCCTCCTGCCTCCCAACAGGATCACCAGCGCGGGGCAGCACACCCCTCCAGCCACTGCCCCCTCCCTCCCCGACTAAGGCAGGAAGCACTTCCGGGGGATTCCTGTCTGCTTTTTCCCTTGCTGGCCTAGTTTGTGTCTTGCCCTCCCTGCTCTGCAGGGCCCTCGGTCCCGTCCTCACGCTGTGTCCCCTCGAGGACTTGGGCAGTCTTTGCAGACTTGAGACTTGGCTACCTGCCGTTTCACACAAACGTGGTGAATGAACTCGAAAATGGGACCAGAGGATCGCGTTCCCTTCCTCAAGCTCTGCGAGTATACCCAATCTGCTCAGGATGAATATTTTTAAGGGCCAGTCGGGCCCATGGGGTTCATAGGCAGGGAATGAGGAGGTGGGGCCAGGGGAGGGAGCCACACAGAGAGGGGGGTGAGGTGGGGTTTCCCACCGCCGGCAGGCCTGGGTGTCCCCAATCCAGCTCAGCAGGGCCCTTCAAAACAGCTGTGCTGGTGGTGCGGTGACCCATGCCTGTTGTCCCAGGGTGCAAGAGGCTGAGGCAGGAGGATCGCACACAACTCGGATTCCAGCTGGGCTGATCCCGCAAGAACTGCGTCAAAGATGCAGCTGCTGGTTGCAGGAAACGCGGAGCGGACTCGGATTCCCTCCGATCTCCCTCAGGAAGCCGGGTCCAGTTCCCAGGAGCCCCGCCCCCAGCCCTACTACCCGCCCGGCTCAGGGGAGGCCCCACCCCCAGAGGCCTTCGTCCCGCCCCCGGCCCTACTACCCGCTGGTCCCAGCCGCCCTCCCCAGGCACAACCCTGTAGCCGCCATGGTGCAGGCCTGGTACATGGACGAGTCCATGGAAGACCCGCGGCTGCCGCACCGCCTCGAGCCCGACCGCCCGGTGAGCCTGGAGCAGCTGCGCAAACTCGGCGTGCTTTACTGGAAGGTGCGCATGGCGGCGGGGCGGGCGGCCCTCTTCAGCGGCCGGGCTGCGGCGCATGCTCTGTAGGGGGCTGAGCCGGGCATCTGGGCGGCCTGACAGACGGAGGCAACCGCGCATGCTCTGCGCGGAGTGGTGGTCGGGTGCTGGGCCGCCGGGGTCCGGACCGTTGTGCGCATGCTCGGGCTGGGATGTGCGGTGAGGCTGCGAAGGAGGCGTTAGCCTTTTGGGTCCTCCAGCCGCTGTGCATTCCTTAATCGCAATGCAATGAAGGCACGGCCCACCCTGGAACTAACACTTCTCTGCAGTACTAGGGAGGAGACTGAGCCGCACCCCCAGACTTTTTTAATCCTGAGGCGGCCTCTGTAAGTTACTAAATTGCCAAGCCAGAGCTCCAGGTTGCAGTCCTCCTGCCTCAGCCTTCCGAGCGCTGTGATTACAGGCATGCGCCACCACCCAGGCTGGGGACCTGCTTTTGGACTCCGACCGGTGACACCGCAATTCCATGCCTGTGCCACCATACTTGGCTCAGAGCCATCCTTTCAGTGTGTCCCAGATCGGTGTCCTTAGTGACTGCGCAGTCAGAGTAACCCGCACTTAATAGATCCACTTTACCTGCTGCAGGGTCTGCGGGGCACTGGACAACGCCTTTCCCCTACAGTCAGGCGTGGAGCTCGTGATCAGGAAGGGGCATTTGTGGGACAGAGGGTGAAATGTGTGGACTTATTAGCATTAGTGTGATCCAAAGGTGGAGTGTTTGTGCTGATATTAAAAAGTCATCCAGCCAGGGCCTGGCTTCCCAGCACTCAGGAGGCTGAAGCAGGAGGATCACTGAGCTTGAGGCCAGCTTTGGCTACATAATGAGTTTAAGGCTAGACTGAACTGCATGGTGAGATCCTGTCTGAAAAAACAAACCAATAAGAAATAAAAGGTCACCCACTGGATCCTGTGCAGGTCCCAGTGAAGACTGCGGAGGGGGACTAGAATAGCTCAGGGGTGCGACCTCTGCAACCAGCAGTGCTGGGGATTGAACTGAGGGCCTTCTGCTTGTGGGGTAAGCGCTGTAGCCTGAGCTGCATACTCAGCTCCTGAATTGGCTTTTATGAGATTAATGAATCAGAGGCATCTCCATGTTATGAAATGTAGTCATACATTGAACCAACTGCTGATGGAAAATATTGAAAAGTAGCACCCGTCCCGAACACATCCAGCCATCTTTCTTCCCTAGGGAATGCAGTGGAGCCACTCATGTAACAGTATGCTAGGTTCTGTGTAGTCCTCCTAAGATGGTTGCCAGTGGACAGGAGGATCTGTGAATGTCGTAAGCAAACTCCCATGGATTTTGGTGTGTGTGCATGTGTGCACATGCACGTGTGTGTGCATAGGTGTCCTGGAATCAGTCCCTCATGCTCCAGAAGCTCTCATAGGTGTTGGCAGAAGAATGGGTTTTGTAAGGTGGGAACAAGGAAAATAAGGAAATTGGGCTGGTGAGTTAGTGTCAGTTTACTTCAGGTTATTTTTTGTAAGTGTTAAGGGGGAGGGCAGTTTCTTATGAGCTGGCTCAGGAGGACTGGACTTTCCTGTTTTTAGGCAAAATGAGTGTTTTGGGATCTGTCTCTTCCCTCAAGTTTCATTTGATTCTGTGGAATTTAGGGCAAGATTCAGTGTTGTTTCAGGTGACGAGCTCAGTCCCAAATCACACATGCTGTCCCCTGTCATTTTTTTAACAGGAGAAACAGATAAGGAGCATTTTTTCATTTTTCTTTTCTTTTTTTGAGCCAGGGTTTTGCTATGTAGCTCAGGCTGGCCTTGAATTCACTATGTAGCCCAGGCTAGCTTTAAACTCACAGTGATCCCCCTGCCTCAGCCTCTAGAGTGCTGAGATGACAGGTGTGCACCACCACCCTGCTCTGGAATATAGACTTCTTTTACAGTAGGTGGGGAGGGGAAGATAGAAGCAGAAAAGTCACCTGGTTCCAGAGGACAGATGTGCTCTTATCCCAGCCTGGTGAACTGGAGCTTTTGCATGGGCTGGGAGGGCCCCTGATGTCCTGGCCCAGGAAAACCCTGGGGCCCAACTGCGGCCCAGGGTGTCACTGAGACTCATCCTCGTGCTGGAGGTGGCAGAGAAATGGAACTCAGGAAAGAGCAGTGTCATTGGCCAGACAGGTAACAAGGGACCTAGTAGGAAGCTGCAGGGAGGGGCAGAGGGGCAGAGCGCCACATCCCTTGGTGGCAACTTGGAGAATGGAAGATTCCACGGACAGAAGTGAGGAGAGGACAAGAAGGAGGGCAGGCTTAGAGCCGGCAAAGGAGTAAGTGAAACCAGGTGTGGTGGCACATGCACGCCTGTCATCCAAAAACTGTGGCAGGCTGAGGCAGGAGGATCCGCAAGTTCAAGCCCAGCCCAGGCAAGTTAATGGCTTAGCAAGACTCTAGTCCCAAAAAGAAAACAAATAGGGCTGAGGATGTAGCCCAGAGTACTGCAAGCAAACAAGCATTGTTAGAGAGGAAGATGTGCATTTGGCGAGAAGCACAGGCGGTCCAGAGAGTGCCTCGTACCGCCTCGAGTTCACGAGGCTCCTCCTTGTCTCCTGCTCATGCAGCTGGACCCCGACAAGCACGAGACGGACCCGGAGCTGGCGCAGATCCGCAGGGACAGGAGCTACTCCTGGATGGACATCATCACCATCTGCAAGGACAGATTGCCCAACTTCGAGGAGAAGGTGAGGCCGGGCCAGGGGAGGCCACTGAGACACTTCTGTCCTCATGCTGGGAGAAGGGGGACATTGGTCCCTCCTCCCACGCCTTGGGCAGAGGGTGGTATCTTTCCATGTTTGGTGGACTCATCAGCAATGCCCCTGGGTGCCGTGCAGGGCCTTTTTAAAAAAAATTTTGTTTGTAGTATTGGGGATTGAACCCACATTACATCCCAAGACCTTTCTATTTTTATTTCTTGTTAAGTTCCTCAGTTGCCCAGGCTGGGCTTGAACTTATGATTCTCCTGCCTCAGCCTCCCAGAGAGGGGATTACAGGCATGCACCAGGAAGGTTGGTGACCACGTGTCTTGATCACACATAGGGTTGTTTACTGCTCAGCTGGCTCAGAGGAGCTTGGTCTGGGCTTCTGCCTGCATTGTTGGAGCCGTTGTGCTTACTGCTGTCAGGTCATTCAGAATGTGCCCTCCTGTCCTTGGACACCTGTGGGTGGCAGGCAGTGCTGTCCCCTCCTGTGCTGACCCCGTGCTCCTCAGCCTCTCCTTTGGTGGGCTTGGCTGGCGGCTCACCAATTTCATTGATCCTCATGGAGAACCTTTGGTCTCATTGATTTTCTGTTTCTTTCTTTTTTTTTTAATTGACTTTTGCTCTAATCTTTGTCTCCTATGTTCCTTGGGTTTAATTTGCTCTTTTTTCCCCTAATTTCTGGAGGTGGAAGCTGTCACTGGTTTGAAAACTTTTCTTCTTCCTTACTTACTTTGTTTTCTTGAGACACGGTCTCAGTGTGTACCCTAGGCTGTTGTAGGCTGGTCTAGAACTTTTGATCCTCCTACCTCAGCCTTCTGAGTGCTGGAATTACAGGATGTGACATCATACTTGGTAGCTTTGAATTTATTTCTTGATTCCAAATGAAAGATTTTCCTCCTGATCTTGTTTTACTTTTATTTATGACTTGGTAAGACATAACCAGGTTCTGAAATCAAAATTATGTAGAAAGACACACACAGCCTCTGCGCTGTCCCGCATGCCTGGCATTCTCTGTCTTTGTTGCTTTCTGGTAGCGGCGGCACCCAGGAGTGTGCTGAATGTAGAGGCCTGCCCCCGCTTCCTGGTTCCTGAGGCCTCTCTGGCCGAGGTGTTGCAGACGTTCACAAGCTCTGGATGCCATGGTGAAACCACAGTCCCACAGAGGTGCCCGTGTCCTTTGTCCTTCCACGAGGCCTGTTTTCCACACATTTCAGCTTCTCCAGAGATGGGGTACTTTTTTTTTTTTCTACAGTGCTATGGATAGAACTCAAGGCCTTCACCCTGGGCTCCATCCTCAGCCCTTGTTTTATTTTTTAAGACAGGGTCTCACTAAATCACTAAGTTGCCCAGGCTGGGCTTGGACTTGCAGTCCTCCTGCCTCAGCCTGCCAAGTGCTGGGATGACAGGTGTATGCCACTGCACCTGGCCAGAAATGTATAAGCTTTAAGCAGGAAGGCTCCAAAACCCTGAGTGCAGCTGGGAGGTGCTAGTGCCTGAGGGTAAAGCCAGAGGTGAGGTCTTGGTGAAGGGTGTGGGCATTTACCACGAAAGGTTTTCGGCTTCTATACAGGTTTGACCTGGGAAGGTCTTCTGACATGGGCACTGTGTATGGATCCTGTCACCACCTGTCCCCAGGCAGCTACACAGACAGTGTGATCGTGGCTGTGTGCAGCAGTCACTGTGGTCACAGTGGGGAAGGGCCCTTCTTTCCCCGCCTCACCGGGACCACTGCTCCCCCAGATCAAGGTGTTCTACACAGAGCACTTGCACCTGGACGAGGAGATCCGCTACATCCTGGATGGCAGTGGGTACTTTGATGTCAGGGACAAGGAGGACAAGTGGATCCGGATCTCCATGGAGAAGGGTGACATGATCACCCTCCCAGCTGGCATCTACCACCGCTTCACACTGGATGAGAAGGTAGTGTGTGCCATGTCCTCTGTGTGGCCAGTGCTGGCCATGCTGCCCTTGAGAGTGATGACTGCAGCTGGGCCACACGAGACCCACAGTCTGTGAATGGGGACAGCCATAGGGTCTAGACCTCCAGCTGCTGCTTCTAGGAGGGACCAGCAGCCCCAGGGCCCAGCGGGAGGGGCCTGCATGCCAAGTAGCTCTGGTGGACAGTGTTGCTCAGCTCTCTAGTCCTCAGCACACTGGCCGGGTCAGGGAGGCCAGGTTGGCAAGAAAGTGGCCTGCCCCACCCCTCCTGCTACTCCAAGATCTCCTCCAGGTCCTTGGGGCCATGGGTGTGAGGCACTGTAGGGAGGCCGTGCTGTTCCTGTTGGCCCCTAACAGTAGAATATAGTAATGAAGACTGGCATCAAACACAGAGAAAAGATAGTTACTGTGTGCTTTTGATGTGATTTAGATAAATATGAGATTTATGTATAATTTTTGTTTTTGGTTTTTGAGACGGATCTTGCTATGTAGTTCAGGCTGGCTTTAAACTTACTATGTAACCCAGGCTAGCCTTGAACTTGCAGTGATCCTTCTTCTTCAGCCTCCCAAGTGCTGGGATCATAGGTGTGGGCCACCATGGCTGGCCCCAGTGCTAATTCTCAGGAGAGTGGGACTCCAAGGACAGAGAGGATGGTTGGGCACTTGTGAGGCTAGGGTGGGGCTCATATGCATTTGCTGGCCCTGTCCTTTAGTGGGGACAGGTACATGGGCTCATGTCAACAGCCAGGCCACCTATGCCAGGGTCCCTTTATCTTGAGTGCAGCTACAGGGGCCTCCTGACTGCCACGTGTAGGGAAGCTGCGGTGGCACTGAGACTGGTATCTGCTTCCTAGAACTACGTGAAGGCCATGCGACTGTTCGTGGGTGAGCCTGTGTGGACAGCGTACAACCGACCAGCTGAGCACTTCCCTGCCCGGGAGCAGTACGTGAAGTTCCTGGAGCAAACCGTGTAGCCTGGAGCCCACTGCTGTGCCCTGAGGCTGGATTGTTCTTCTGCATGATTACCTGATCAGAATATTTTTAAAGAAAAGAGCCATACAACTAATTTTAACTCAGAAGCAACTGGGAATGCAAACATCACTGTAATCTCCTCTAATTAATCAAGATGGGGGTGCAAGAGCCCCGGGTAGTATGGGTACTGCAGTGTAACTCAGTACAAGCTTTCGCCCAGAGTGAGGCTCCTGGGCAGTGTGTGGTGTGTGACATCACTGCCCATAGATGGTGGGACCAGCCAGGTGATGCTGCTTCTCCCGGGGTCATAGCTGGTGCGGGGAGGCACCCTCAGGCTTCCCTTGTTGCTTCCTTATCACAATAAAGCCATTGCCTTAACTCTATGCTTGTGGCCTGGAGTTGCCTCAAGTTCTTGTAGAAATGGCATTAACACCACTGCTTACACGCTTTGTGTGCTCCTGCATGTACAGCTAATTACTGTATCGTCCAGGGTGAGGTTTCTAGGTTCTTTCACAGTGCAGTTGTGAGATAGTTGTGAGTAGTTGAGCAGAAGTTGTTTCTGCTCAGGATCGGGCTATGGGGATGGCGCAGGGTAGACTGAGCATTTGTCTGGCTGGTAGGAGACTCTGGGTCTGACCCATCTGTCTCTCACACAAACATAAATATGGAGATGCAGTTATGCCTAGTGTGCAACAATCACAGGAAGACTCCCAGTCCACCAGGTTTGATGGTGCACACCTGTCATCCCACACTCGGAGGCTAAGGCAGGAGCGGCATCAGGAGTTCGAGGTAAGGCTGGGTTCATAGCAAGACCTTGTTCTAAAACAAAAAGAAAAATCCCAGTTGAAAAACAAAAAAAAAAATACTGGGGCTGGGGATTTAGCTCAGCGGCACAGCACCTGCCTGGCAAGCGCAAGGTCGTAACTTTGATTCCTGGTACGGGGGGGCAGGGGTGGTAGTTTCCCATTTGACTTCATGTTTTAGAGTGTTTTAGTAGTTTTTAAAGTATGTTTTTTAAAAACAGGATGAAAATTCTTCCTATTAAAATGCACATCAAAGCTGGCAGTAGCTCCAGGCCTGTAATCCCAGTACACTGGGAGGCAGAGGCAGGAGGATCCACATTCTAGCTCAGCCTGGTCAACTTAGTGAGACCTTGTCTTAAAAGGCCTGGGGTTGTAGGTCCGAGGAAAGGCCTTGTGTTCAGTCCCTAGTACTGTGGGTGGGGGTAGGTGACCGCATCATTTATTACCTCTACTTTGGCTTTGGGGGTCACACTGCAGGGCTGGGGGTGGTTAGCTTGGGCAGAGCTCATGCGTGAGGCTCTGGGTTTGATCCCCAGCACTGCAAAAAGTGTTAAAACAAACAGTGAATAGAGCTACTAAGTTCAGTACTGGCACTGAAATAGTACTTTAGCATATGACAGTGTCGAGCTGAGTCACGAAGCTCACCTGTGGCTTCCAGCTGCATCCAGCAGATCACTTGGGGGGCTTGCATGTGGCAGCCCCGCTGGCTGTCACCTCCCACGCCCTGGCACACTGCCGCCACTGCTCACGGCCTCCCGTGCTCCCTCTGGTGTGGCAGGCTCGGGAAACCAGCCAGCAGCGGGTACACCAACCCAGGTGCAGCTCTGATGGGTGGAGTCACACGCAGCTCCTAGGCAGGTGGAGGCACAAGCCCGCCAGCCCTGCATGTGGGCCCAGGGGCCCCGCCAGCTCTGGACCTGCCAGGGTTGGCGGTCTTGCTGCGAGCTGTGAATCCTTAAAAGGAAGACAGCTGGCCAGTGATGCACAGGAAGAGGACTTAACTGTACGGACCTCCAGTCCTTTCCAGCGCCTGGTGCATGGTAGAGCTCAGGACATCTGGGGGTGTGGGGGAGGGGCAGCAGGTGGATGGTGGGCTTCCTGGTAGCTGGTGGGTGGATGAATGGATGGGTGGGCAGGCAGGCAGGTGGGTGGGTGGGCCTGCGGATAGCTATGTGGATGAGTGATGGATGTGGCTCTTGTCATACCTATTCAGTGTTAACTCCACAGGTGCCCTGCAAGTCATTTTTCTGAAAGCTGTTTTCTTCTGAAATCTTAACGTGTACCAAGTTGTAGGAACCTGGAATCATTTTACGATTTACACAGTGAAAGCTTAACAACAAAAAAACCCCTGCACACTGACTATGTGAGGGGGAAGCAGGAAGGAAGCAGCGTTTGCTCTGAGGCCGGCTCTGCTGGTTTAAGGTCTCCTGATCTTTCACAAGCTGCGGAACTGCAGGATGTCGGGATGGAAGCCGAATTGGGTGCTTCCTCATGCTGGAATGTGGCGAGGGAAAAAGGTGGGAAAAGCAAGAGCAACTTTCATTCCTGGCTATTCTGCTTCTTTGAGAGGATCTTAGTTCTCAACTAAAATCTCACCCAGGGGCCGGGTATGGTGGCACAGCCTGTAATCCTGGCACTCTGGGAGGTTGAGGCAGGAGGATTATAAATTTGAGCCTGGGCAATATACTTAGGCAGGGCCATAGCTCTGGAGACCCTGGGTTGACTCCCCAGTGTCCACACACACACACACACACACACACACACACACACACACACACACACACGAAGTATGTTCCTGGGCACCAGGGCAATGGGCTTTATGGGTCCTGACAGGGCGCACACAGAGCAGGGGGCTAGGCCAGCTTGAGGCACTGCGTGTTGAAGCTGTCGCCTTCCTTGCTGGCCACGGCCTCGAGCAGGCTCTGCTTCTTCTGCATGCTTCGCGAGGACTCCAGCTCGTACATGGTGGTGAGGTTGAAGAGCACGCTCTCGTGCAGGTATTGCCTCGGGTCCTGCCGCACCATGGCCTCCAGCTGCCGCAGCGAGTCCTTAAGCTTGCCCAGGTACAGTAGGCACACAGCAGCGTTGTTGTTGGCCTGTGGGAGAGGGGGCTGCTAGGGCATGCACCCACCCATCCTGGGGTGCCCTGGGCCAGCTTAGTGTACTCTTCTTTTTCTTTCTGTTTTTTTGAAGGTACGTAGTTCAGGCTGGTTTTGAACTCATGGCGACCCTCCTGCCTCAGCCTCCTGAGTGTTGGGATGACAGGCGTGTGCCACCATGCCGGGTTTGGGTTTGATTTCTGGAGCACACATTTCTAGTATCTGCAAAGTGCTCAAAAGGCTGAAGGTTCCTTGGGGATTGGTTTGTGGCCGGGCCACTTACCACTGCATTGGTGGGGTCCAACTTCAAGATCTCTGTGAAGAACTGGTGGGCTTCTTCGAAGTTGTTCTGGCCAAGGTGCAGGAAGGCCCTAGAACATGGGAGACAGCGAGCAGTGAGCCAGGTGCCCCACTCCAGGCCCCTCCCTGCTGCCCTGTCCTGGGTGGGGTCACTGTAATGAGTGGACCCAGAGCCCAGCAAGGTGTCTCTGTGCTGACACAGCTGCACAGGCAGACATAGATGGCAGGGCCTTAACACTGAGGTTCCAGGGGACCCACATGCCTCAGGGAACAGCAGGGCCTATGGGGTGTTGGAAAAACCTGAGTCCACTGTACATACCTGTTCATCAGAACCATAATTTTACCCTGCAGCCCATCTAGTTTCTGCGTGACTCTTTCAACGTCGTGGAAATACTTCTCGGCTGTTTTTATGTCTCCGATCTGCTCAGACAGAATGATCCAGTCAAGTCAGACTGGACAGACGGGAAGGGATATTAAACACGCTTCCCACCATGCTCCCATGGCCAGGCCAGGCAGGGGACCTGCAGTGGCCGTTTGCCATTATCCTGCTAAGAGGGAGGAAGCTACTGAAGGTATGGAGGGTGTCACCTTCCCGTCAGAACTTCCCGTCCAGCCACAACACTGGCACTAAGGGTGTTACAGCTAGGAATCTGTCCTCTGAGATGAATCCTGGCCCAGAATTAAGTAAAAATACAGCGACAGGCATGGTGGTTCATGCCTGTCATCCCAGTACTTGAGAGACTGAGGCAGCCTGCCTTTTCTTTTTTTAAAGACAGGGTCTCACTTTGCAATTCAGAAAATTCACTGTATAGCCTCCCCTGGCCTTGAACTCACAGCAACCCTCCTGCCTTAGCCTCCTGAGTGCTGGGATGACAGGCATGTGCTGCCACATCCAGCACCTCCCCTTTCTTTCCAAGAAATTAAACACAGGGCCCTTTGCACTGAGCTATACCCTTGGACCTTTTTAAAGTTTTTTTGAACCAGGGTTTGCTAAGCTGCCCAGGGCGGGCTCCAACTTGCCCTCCTGTCTCAGCCTCCTAGAGTGCTGGGATCACACTCGTGCTCCACCACACCCGGCTGAATAATTCACTTAGTCAAGGCTTTTCTAACTGCTTTGGGACCATTTCTAAAGCACTCTACTTGGGTGCGTCCTCCAGCTCCTGGCCAAGTCCCTGGCTGCCTCATGGTGTCCAAGCCAGTGGCGAACCCCAGCAGCAGTCCAGACTTTGGGAAACGGGGTGTGTCTGTCCCATGGTCCCATAGCCCGCCCAGCTGTGTACCTGGAGGAGGATGCGGCCAATGCCACTCAGCAGCTGTGGCTCCTGCTCGGGGTAGTACTGGATGACAGCGCGGTAGGCATCCACGGCCAGCACATATTCCTGCATGACACCGACAGAGTGCAGCTGTCACAGGGGCATGTGTGCTGCAGGGACACTTGGCCTCCAGAGCCAGTGGGACGGCTGGCCAGGGCCAGACCTGTGCCTGCTGGCCATGGGGGCATCGGGGCTCTGAACTCTTGTCACTGGGGGGCTGCAGGGGGTTGGGGCACCCGTGTGGCACCTTCCAGCTGTCGTGAAGCCTAAAGGGGGAGGTGACAGGCGTGACAGGCTGGGGGTGGGGGTCTCCTGGGTGATTGCACCTCTCTGCATCAGGCAGATGCTGGGGACTGGGACAGATGAGTGGATTTCTCATCATGAAAAGGCGAAATGAACACTGACTTCGCTGTGAAAGAGATGCTGTCTAAATAATTAAATGGCTCTGGTTTATGAAATAAGCCCCTGTTTGCCACGCACCTAATTAAATGACCCCCACAGTTGCAATACCACCTGGGCTCGCGAGAGGGCAGGGGCGCGCACGTGCTGGGACCGGCTTTCCCTGAGGCATTCTTCACTCCTGTTGCTGCAAATGCAGCGCCAGCCACAGTAAAAGTATCTCTGAAACACAGCCACGTGTTGTGTTGTGTTCTGAGTCGCAACAATAGGGAAGGACCTTAAGATCGGTGCCTGGGGTTATTACTGCTGCTGTAC
This sequence comes from Chinchilla lanigera, assembly GCF_000276665.1. Classification (NCBI taxonomy): domain Eukaryota; kingdom Metazoa; phylum Chordata; class Mammalia; order Rodentia; family Chinchillidae; genus Chinchilla; species Chinchilla lanigera. The sequence continues at coordinate 3,827,510 of NW_004955487.1, forward strand.
AACCACGAAGGGCACTGTGTTCTGTAACTGTCCACGAATGCATCTTAAAGACACGAGTGGAAGTCAGCAGCCGGCAGCCGGCAGGCAGCTCCGCTCCCGAGGGCGTAGGCTCTGTCATTTGTCTTTCATCTCTGCCTAACTGTTCTGGCAACCGGAAGTCAGTGAGCTGCGGGGGTCGGGGCTGCTGCAGCGGCTTAGGTGGACAGATGGGGTGCTCTAGAGGGCGGTGCAGGATGCAGTGCTAGGTGCACAGGCTTGAGGACCAGAGAACGAGAAGGAGGAGGTGAGGAGGAGCGAGCGGCCCTCCAGAGAGCGAGCAGATGAATGTCAGGACTGGGGATTTCTGAGGCTTTAATTCCCTCCTCCGGGGGCTGCGTCAAGGTCACGGCATGCTGTCAAGGTCACACACCGAGCAGGCGCAGAAGCAGGCCCCGGGCGACTGCAGTCAGGAGCTGCTGCTGCTGCTGCTGCTGCTCGGCTCTGCACACCCCCGCCCTCTGGAGGGCCGCAAGGGAGCCTACTTCTCCGTGGCAGCTCAGCAGTGACCTTGCGCAGCTCAGGAGCTGTGGGGCGGGAGGAGCTGTGCTCCGTGGAGCAGCCTGAAGGTGCGGCCGCGCTGCTGTGGGATTCCTGCAGAGCCGTCAGTGCCCGCGGCTGGAAGCCGGTGCCTATGCCCAGGGGGAACCATGTGGAAGGGAGGGGCTTAAGCCCTGGCGTCTGGGCTGGTGGGCTGCTGGGGTGTGGATAAAATCACACAAGAGGGCAGGGGATATAGCTCAGTGGCACAAGTGCCTGCCTGGCAAGTGCAAGGTCCTGAGTTTGATCCCTGGTACCACAAAAAAAAAAAAAAAAAAAAAAAAATCACACAAGAGGGGAAGTCCCACCCTCCTAAGCCAGGGAACAAAGAGCACCTTTCTGGGGTAGAATTCAGAGGGAAACGCAGGGGTGTGGGTGGTTCCAACCAAATCCTGTAGAGCGTGCTTGCTTGCGCCTGAGACGTGGTGATGTGACCCCTGCTTGCTGTTTCAACCCCGAGCAGCCACAGGGTCACTGGGCTCTGCCAGACCCGCCCTGCCCCACCCCTCCAGGGCCACCACGCCTGGCACCCCCACCTACCTTCATGAGGAGCAGGCAGTTGGCCGTGGAGTAGAGCACCCGACCCAGGCGCGCCCGCCACAGCTGCACGGAGGCTGCAGGCAGAGGGCAGGTGTGAGCTGGGGTCCCCCTGCCCTGCCATGCGGGCTGAGGAACAGAATCTGCAGGAGGACCCCCAGAAGGATCAAAGGTGGTGGGGGAGGGGGCTCTGCCTCAGTCAGAGGCCTGGATCCGGTGGGACTCTAAATCTGGGAGCCCCTGGGGGAAAGCAGCTTGCAGCACTCCGGGACCTCCTGAGGGCCCCCTGCCTGGCTTCATCAGGGGGCAAGAGTTTCTCCACCTGAGAGGCCCCTGGGGTCAGAACCTGGGGCTGGCTCTGCAGTCCCAGCGACCAGGGAAAGTAATCGTCCTGGGCGTGGTGCACCCAGCTCCCCAAAGGCTAAAGCACTTTTTACCACAGGCTCCCTGGGGCCACCAGGGCAGCTGAGCTCTCTGCTCTCTCCTGGGGCACCTGGCCACCAGTTGTCGCCCACCGATTGCAAGCCTTTGAGGCTCACCTCACAGCTCCCTGGGGTCCGTAAGGGTCCCTAGCAGCTGACCACCGCTGAGTGCATTAGGAGAAGTCTGGGTTGGGGACTTAGCTGGCTTCAGGGTTTATGCTTTGTTGAAAACGAGGCTGTGGCCCAGAGGGGTGGAGGTGTCACCTGACCCAGTGACTCCTTGTCCTGGGTGTGTCCACTCCTTTAAGAGGGACCCAAGCATAAGCCATGTCATGCAGCCTGCCATCCCAGCAGCGAGAGGCTGAGGCGGAGGACTGCCAGGAATTTGAGGCCAGCCTGGGCTATATAGTGAGTTCAAGGCAAGACCAGCATGAAATTCACAGTGAGATGTTGTCTTAATGCCAGAAATGAAAGAACATAGGGACCCGATCAGGACTCAGGCCAAGATAGGAGGTGGTGGGAAGGGGCAGCTCCACTGTCAGCTCAGCTCGGGCCTTCGGGGACACCCTGCCTGGGCAAGGACCCTCTGCCCTGCGGTTATCGGAAGTTAGGGAGGTGTTGGGAACACAGATCCTCCCTGGGGTTCTGGCAGTTCACACCGTGCCACCCAGCCTCCTCCTTCTGACCAGAGTCCCATCTGTCCCAGTGCGCATCCTGGTCTTGGGATTTACCAGGCAGGACTGGAGCTGGGAGGAGAAGCTGCCAACCACAGGTCTGGGGAAGGTGCCCGAGGGGTGAGCTGGGACCCCAGGAGGTTGGAGGTTCAAAGCTCGCCACTTGCTGCTCTTGGGGAGGCCCCCAGGGGCCTACATGCATGGAATTTGGAGGCGGGGCCCTCTGGGAGCAGAGGAGACCTGAGGTTGCCCCATGGTGGCATTCATGGCTTTATAGGAGAGGGAGAGGGACCCCTGTGACATCTTCCCGGTCAGGAGGCCAGCAAGAGGGGCCTCACAGGAATCCCTGCTGCACATGAACCTCTGTTCTTTACAAATTCCCTGTCTTAGGCAGCGGAAGGGAACAGGCACACACAGAGCCTTTCTCAGTGCAGCCCGATGTTGCTGCAGCCTGCGGCCACATCCTCTCCCACCACCTCGTGTCTCCTTGCGCCCCCAACCGGGTCCCCCTGCCAGAGTTACCCCGGGCCTGCCTGCCCCTGTGACCACTGGGAAAGGGACTCTGGCTCCCCACAGTGCGGCCACCAGGCAGGCCCGCTGGGGAAGGGAGCTGTGGGAGCTGTGGGCCACCTCGTGAGTGGACGGCGCCCTGCAGGGCAAGGAGCCAGAGGCTGAGAGCAGGGACATCCACCCGCCTGCCGTCTGAGGGGGCAGCTCACCTTGCCTGCTCTCCGGGGTGACGCTGCTCAGGCCCCCGTCTTCGGCCAGGCCCTGCTCCAGGTTCACCAGGATCTGCGGCCAGCAGACACAATGACATCTGTGAGAAATGCACCTGCATCCAGACGTCTTCCTAACACTTCCTAGGGGCAGCAGGCTTCTCTGGATGAAGAGCAGGCTGCCAGAGAACGTCCACCTGGACACATCTTCAGTGCTGTGACGACTCCAGCCCAAAGTCACAGTGCATGGACAGGCCCTGCTCTCCAGCGGAGTGTGGGGAGTTTGGGCTTACAACGCCTATAGAGTATCCCGAAGAGCCAGGTGTAGTGATGCATGCTTGTAATCCCAGCAGCTGGGAGGCTGAGGCAGGATTGCTTCGAGTTTAAGTCCAGCCTGGACTACATAGTAAGTTCAAGGCCAGCCTGAACTACAGAGAGACCCTGTCTCAAAAAGACAAAAGAAAAATAAAACAAAAACAAGAAAACCCCAAAGCACCCCAGACATTGTGCATAGGGAACATGTGGTTTTGCTTTTGAGAAAAGCACCAAGCTGCACATGCGAGTGATCACTAACTTGCGTGGAAATACCAGTCCCCTTCCTGCAGGGTACCACAAGGTCACATGGCCTTTCTTAATATCCCCAGAGGAGGGGGCATAGCTGTCACTTTACCTAGCTTTTTGGTTGGTTAATAACTCCTGGTTGTCGCCTCTGTGTTTAGGTTATCCCTGAAAAGTCACTGTGGCCACTGTAATGTGGGTAACTTTTCCTTTTTTTTTAGGGGCAGGATGAGGAGAAAAGGTCTTGAGAGGAAAGATTATTTGCTAGGGAGAAAAATGGAGACATGAGTAGTTCTGTGACATTGCCCTCGGGCCATAGCCTGGTCACCTGCAGGCGACACTCCAGGCACCACCCAAGCAGTGCAGCGTGCAGTGTCACCATTTTACAGGCGCCGGGGAACAATCGTAGGGAATCTCAGCCTGGAGGACACACATGGGCTTGACGCTGTGACCATAGGGAGATTGGCTGGCTTAAATCAGGCCAAGGGACATTTTCCAGCTACTCTGCCATCTGACAAGGAATCATGCAAGCAGTAAGGCAGGGAAGACAGTCTCAGTGCTGTCATCTGCTTCCCTTAGTGAAGGGAGCCTAGGAAGAAGAAGGAGATGGGACAAGGGGACAGTAGTAGACAAGAATAGGGCCCAGGCTCACGAGGTCAGTGACCTCGGGCAAAGGGAAGGCACAAGGGACCCCAGAGTGAACCCAGCATGGCGGGCGCCCTCCAGAGGCCAGGGAAGAAATCCAGAGTGAAGAGACAGCTGCAGAGTGGGAGAGAGAATCTGCTTGGACATGCTCTGGAGGTTTGTGGGCTGAAGTGAAGTCCTTCAAGGGCCCCCTCATAGAGTGTCTTAGAATAAGTGGGCTGGGAAGCAACTCTGTCCTGCTTGGAAGCAGACTGGGGGAGTCAGGGTGTAGGAACAGAGGCAGAGCCATGATGGAAAAGGGGGCTGGAGGGATGGGCTACACCCCAACAATACAGGCAGCTGCCAGTACCCTCCACGGCCGGGGAGGGAGACCCATCAGTCAAAATAAAAGCCTGCTGGTGTTCTGTCCAAGGAGAAAATGAGATGCCTCGGATGAATACGCCAGCTGTCTGACTCCATATATAACCAGTAGCACTTGCTCGCAATAGTACTGAAAGGGCCCTTCCTATTTAAAGGACCTAAGTCCTCGTTCTGCTTGCTACACGGCTCTCTGGGCAGGGGCGAGCGGGCATCCTAACTAGGGAACAGACACCTGTGGCCCAGGCCCCATCTGCTTGAGGCCAGGATGAAGGGGCCCTCACCTCTGGCCCCTTGGGGGCTGCACCACTGTGGCTGGGAAGGGGTGGGTGTTATTCACAATCTCTGGGAGTCAGGCCCCAGGGCCCTGCTGGGTCCTGTCCAGTCCAGACGAAAAGGGACGTCATGGCACCCCAGGGTGCTTGGCCTCCTCCTGGGAAGCACTTCCTGTCACTGGGGGCCCTGGCCATGCCACAGGATGGGGCAGGATAAGGTTGCAGAGTGGCAGGGGGACAAAGATGAACTCAAGACTGCGCTGGGCACAACTATACTGGTTGGGAAATGTGATCTTGTGTTTTAAAAAACTCTCAAGCCAGGTGTGGTGGTGCACACCTGTAATCTCAGCACTCAGGAGGCTGAGGCTGGAAGATCATCACGAGTTCAAGACCAGTCTCGGCTGCAAAATGAGTTCAAGGCCAGCCTGAACTGCATAGCAAGACCCTGTCTCAAAAAGACCAAAAAAAAAAAAAAAAAATCTCATTGCAGATGCTCCTGAAGGCCGGTGTGTTCACCGCTTCCTGAACTACAGGCTGCACTTTTTCCTCAGCCCCCGGGCTGTACAGCAGGAGGACAGGCAAGCGCATGCATGGTCCCAGTGCAGATGCCCAGGACAAGAAGAGGCTGCGGCCGTGCACAGCGAAGCCATTCCACCCTGTGTCTCCTCCAACGTCATCTACGGTGACAGTTGATCTGCTGACCAAGTGTGGTGCCCTGGTGTAACTGCTGCTGGACCTGGGCCTTGGTGTCAGTGTCATGGGTGGTGGCTGTCAACCTGAGCATGTCAGTGCTGTTCCCGCTGTAGATAGGTGGCCATGGGTGCATGCATATGTGGGTGCGTGTGTGCATAGGTGCATGCATAGCCAGGTACAGCTCACACGGACTACTTTATGTGAGGCAAACATCCTTGCTCTTAGTCTACCCAGAGTCTTAAGGAACGTGGATTTCGGGATCCTGGCTGTATCAACAACTACCCTCCTACCCCAAAATGCTTCCAGCAGCAGCAACAATGCCCCGGCCAGAGTTAGGTGCCTCGGGCCTGAGGGAGCAAGTGCCAGGACTGCTGGGCGGATAGGGAGTGGGCAGCGTGGCTGTGCAGGGCAAGGGGCTGAGGTGGGGTCACTCACCTGGCTGCAGACGGTCCTGACCCCGTGCAGTCTGTCCAGCGACTCCTGAGGGTTGCCCAGGTACTGCTGCAGCTCTGCGTGCAGGATGCGCATGGAGAAGGGCACCATGGAGCCTGGAACCAAATCGCAGCTGCGTCAGTTGCCCGCGGTGCCCTTACAGGCAGTGAAAGGTTGCATGATACATGAAAGTCAGCTGGATTTCTAAATACCAGCAATTAACAACTCAAATCAAGAGCAATGTACCACTCACATTAACACCAAAACAAAGTGTCTACGTATAAATCTGAAAGACAGAATGAAAAGAATGAAATCTTCCAGTGAAAGGAATCAAAGGTCCGAGGGGATGGACAGACATTCCATGTTCATGGATAAGAAAACTCAAAGACATTAAGAAGTCATTTTGTCAGGGCTTGGTGTATAGATTCAGTGCAGTCCCAGTCAAAATCCCAGCAAGTTGTTGGCTGTGGATATCAACGAGCTGATTCTAAAGTTTATATGAGGAGGCAAAAAATCAGAAGCCACTCTGTCTCTGTGACCCCAGACGGCCTGGACTCAGCCACTGGGTGCTGCAGTTCTCATTGCAAGATAGGGTGCACAGAGAGGGGTGCTGAGCAGCAGCTCAGAGGACGGCTTTGGGGCCAAGGTTGAGTGAACTGCTTCAAGGGAGTGTAGCATGGCTGATGGGAATTGCCAGGACCCTAAGAGCACAATGCTGCTGGCCTCTGGGATGAAAAGACAACCCCGGGATTTTACACCACTCGTCGTATGTCTTGTTATGAATCCTCTGCCTGGGTTAAAACTGTGCCTGATATTTAAATGAAATATATCGAAGCTCATTCATAAAAGTTATTTATTTGTTTGTGTTGCCGTAACCTTCTTTTTAAAGCACATTTTAACGACTTGCTTTGCTTATATATTGCAAGCCAAAATGAAATGAATAAATCAAATTCTTAACGTTTATGCTTGTTACTCCACAGAATGCAAAGAAAAATTAGCAAACATGCAGCATATTATTGTGGATGGGTGTTCGCACACTTCAGCGAAAACATATGTATGATTTGTGTCCATTTCCTAATTTGAATTAGCTGCTTAATGACGCATAGCTGCCGTCTTCTCTCCATCCATTGCCTGTGCGGATTCATTTCAGGTCTCGCTGTCTGCACATCCTGGGAGGAAGCAGCCCAGCTCCAAGGAAGGATGCCGGCCTGCACTTTGCCTGCATGCAGAGGTGGTAAGGCTGCTCTTCAAGGGAGACTTGAACTACTCTCGCCCACTGCCCCTCTCTTGAGGGTGAGGAGACCCCGCGCAGGAGCCTTCTGGATTGTTGGAGAGTCTGGGTCTCTACCAACAAATGCTGGTCCCATGACCTTACAGAAAAGCAGAAGAGGTTGTTTAGGAACTCAGCACAGGGTAAAGTAGCAGATGCAGCACATGTTCCAGCCGCTGTTTTATATCACTGACATATGACATCACATCATCCTCGCACCAACGCAGGAGGAGAGTGGATCAGATCCCTGTTTTGCTTATGTGGGTGCTGGGCACACAGCCATAGCTAACTTGCCCACAGTAGCACAGTAACTCAGCGGGAGCCAAGACATGGCCAGGCAAAGTCTGAACGAAGGGTTCAGCTCCCAGGAGAACCACGCCACAAGGGTTTACGCCACAATGGTTTTCGCCACGATGGTTTTTTCCATGACAGGAACACAGCAGGGATGTCGACCTCCGCAAGGTCCTCCTCTCCCAGCCTACCAGACTTTGCTCTGCAGTCTGCCTTCCCTCCCTGCAGCCCCACATCCTGCCCCTGTCCCAGAAGCAGCCTAACGATTGTGACTGTTACCGTCTTATGGGCCACAACCAATTTTAAAAATCAGAATGGAGATGAACAGGAAAGAGTGTGTCGTGCTCCCACTGTGGGGCACCAGGAAGAAGTCTGAGGCCTCCGTGCCAGGTCATGCTGCTGTCCTCACAGGTGCCTGATAGACCCACCCTCAAGGACTTCCAGGTCAGCAGATATAAGACAGAGATTTCATTTTCTAGACTGGGATGAAGAAAGCTGAGGATACGTAAGTCTGCATCAATCAAAGCAAAGCATAACAAAAAACATGCAGAGGTCCCGACATCACACTCCCAAGCCTTACCCCTGCGCCCAGGGTACACGTGCGGGTAGTACTCATAGTACAGGTCTGGCTGGTCCAGATTCCCGAAGGGCTCGAATTCCATCTCGGCATTCTGGAAGAGGCCCAGCTTCACTAGCAGTGCCAGTCTTACAAACCAAAGCTGAAACGCAAAGCACGACAGAGACAGCAGGTTATGTCCAGGTGTCTAGTCAGAACTCCCCTTTCCCTATTCACTTGCTCTCAGGCCTTGACTTCTAATGCTCAGTGGGGAAGCTGTTTTTGGTCATCTGCATAAAGATACCCCGGATGGGGAGAGGACGGTGCGCTGTGCAAGGAACGGCACTGAAGGAACACAGTTTTCAGGCCACCTGTTAAGCAGGGGCCATGGCACAGGGGGCAGTGCCAACACATGCAGCCATGACACCGTGAGCACGGGCACTCCCAGCAGCTGGGATGCGGGCACACTCAGGAAAGTGGTGTGATTCAAGTTAATGAGGGACAGCTAGAGACCTTCAGAACTAAAAGGTACCTTAGAGAGGACCTCAACCAATCTGACTTCACTGATGGAAAAATGAAGTTCGTCGCGTCCATCGATGGAGGAAGGGATAGAGGAAATATCATATATATACCTGGTGGAATACTAGACACACTTAGAAAAGAACCCTGTCATTTTCAACAATAAGCAAGAACGTAGAGGATGCTATGCTAAAGGACGCCAGGCACAGAGAGACAAGTCCTGCTTGATCTTAGTTTGCAGGGGAAGCTAAACATTTGAATCCACAGAACTTAATGAATTTAAACAGCAGATAGTGCTGCACTGCCAGGCAGTTTTGGCAGTGCCCACCACAGAGGGAACCTCGCTGCCACCCTCCAACCATACCCATCTGCAGATGGAGGGAGGGAGGGCAGGCGACGAGCACCCTGAGGCCTGGCTACAGGGCTGCACTGAGGCCACAGCTCCGCAGGGCACAGGGAGACTGAAGTTCACACAGGCAAGAGGAACACACAAATGATCAGGAAAGGAAGAACTAGAGCAGTCTCACCAGAGAGTCAGTTCAGGACACCAAAATCCGTAATTTGTTCTCAGATTGTCTTAATTGACGCCGAAGGCTGTGGTCCCCAAATTATGCTAAACTATGTAAAACTCCAGTGACCCCAGGCATGAGTTCTGACCTGCAGCGAGTCTGTCGTGTGGCTGGTGGGCAGCCCGCTCTTGCCGTAGCCCTGGCCATGGGCTGTAAGGAGGCGTCCGCACAGATCGACCGCCGCTCTCCAGTTCCGGCAGTTCTGCAAGACACAGACGTGGTCATCACCACACAAGTGCGCGTTTGCTTTGCAGCAAGTGGCCCCCTCCAGCCATCGAGAATTACAGCTAGGTCAGGTGCCAGCCAGCCGGTACAGAGGACAGTGCCACTTGTCACTGTGCATGTGTGTGATTGGACAGTGAGCGCTGAGTGTGAGGTCCAGCTGGAGAGGACCAGATCACAGCAATATTTTTTTTTTTTGAGACAGGGTCTCTCTCTGTAGTCCAGGCTGGCCTTGAACTTACTATGTAGCCCAGGCTGGCCTTGAACTCGAGGTGATCCTCCTGTCTCAGCCTCCCGGGTGTTGGGATTATAGGGGTGCACCACCTTGACCGGCGGATGACAGCAACATTAACAATAAACAACTGATGCACAGAACACAGGCAAGGGCTTCTTATAAGAAAGCTCTCCCTGGCCCCAACTGATAAGACAGAGCTCCTCTAGGCTGTGATTTCTGTCCCTTTAAAATCAGTAATTTAATTTTATCTGTGTGCTGGGTCTACTGATTTGTATCTGGAAAATCTGCATGGACTATAAAATAAGGGGTTTCAGTTGTTCAACATTGCTCTATTTTTTAACATTTTTTTATTTTAAAGAGAATAAAAAATCATTAGAAATGATATAGAATTTCACTAAACAAGATGATAGGAATTCAACAATGGTTGTTATATTGCATATTGGTTTTAGATTAATTTTTTGTTGTTGTTGTTTTTTTTTTCTGGAACCAGGAATTGAACTCACGACCTTGCACTTGCCAGGCAGGCGCTGTGCCACTGAGCTAAATCCCCAGCCCTATATTGCATATTGTTGTCTTCAAATTAGTTGTTCAGGTTGCCAGATATAAGCATGCAAAATTGGTAACAAGAATTACAAAGAAGAACAAAAAGTTAAGCACTGACTGTTCCTTTCAGTAGTTCTATTTCACCAATAAGAGTAAAATCAATGAGCTACGTGAGGGTGACTTGTCACCACCAAATGGAACAACATCGGGGAGAATAAGGAATAAAGAAGAGAGAAGTGGCCGTGTGCTGTATGTGGTCTCCGTCAAATGGGCTCTTTACTATAGAGGTGCTCATTCACCTGAGTACCAGCTTTGCACAGTGGCAGTATTGTAGCCAGTGGGTTGTGTTGGAGGCACAACTGCTACTTGCAAACTTCACTTGAGTACTTCCTACCCAAAGAGACCACCAGGCTTGGTGGGCAGAGTGGTGACTGAGCTCATTACTGTCAGATCCAAGGAAGATGGACAGGGAGACTAGAAGTCAGACAGGCCAAGGGAGAGGTGAGGACCTCCAGGAAGAGGGTGCCACACGCAGGAGGTTTTCACCTGCCTTTCCACACACGGACTCCCACGTGGCCCGGTGTCCCAGAGTCTTCTAAATGCTGAGGTCACAGAGAACAGGCCCCATGGGAAGACAAGGACCCTTAGCTTTCATGAAGGGGTGCTGAGCTCTTGATGTGGGATTCCTGGGCAGGAGCACAGGTGGTAGACAGCTGCCCTGCCCTCTGGAAACTCCAGAGTTGTAGCACGGAGGTTGTCAGGCCTGCCTCCCTCCGGGTAACACACATGCAGACGCTGAGCTCAGTGCCGTGCAGCCACAGACATGAAAACCGGAACAAAGCCAGGCGTGGTGGCGCAGGCCTGTCATCCCTGTGTTCTTGGGAGTCTGAGGGGGGCGGACCGCAAGTTCAAGCTCACTTGGTCGACTGAAGACCCTGGGTTCAATTCCCAGTGCCGAAAAAAAGAAAAACTGAACAGTGCAATTAAAAAAAAAAAAAAAAAAAACAACCTCTCCCAACTCTTCCCACGCATCTCTGGCATGTTCTCCCCCTAGTGTGAATCTCAGGTCACAACGCTCTGTGCAAGGACCGGCACCACCCTCTCTGCAGGAGCACCCTGCTCTGCAGCCATGCTGCCCGGAGTGGGTGTGTGTGGCTTGTCAAGCCTGCACCTGCCCCGCCTGTGCGCACTCAGCTGTCCCGGGTCACTCCTTTCTGTGGTGAGTGACATCTACTGAGCGGATCTACGCTGGCTCGTGAGTTCACGTACAAAGAACACTAGCTGCCTCTGGGGTTGGTGACGATGAATGAAGCTGTATGAGCTACAAACCCGGATGCCCACTTAGAGCGATTGCTGCAAATACTTCTGGTAGCTCCCTGCTTCTGGGTGGCGAGACAGGTATGCACATGACGCAGCTGGGGTCTCTGCCCCTGAAGCTGTCCCCAGACCATGCTTTCACAGGCACTGGGCCTGTGGGCTTCCCCAGAGGGGAAGCACTGGGCCTGTGGGCTTCCCCAGAAAGAGTCTGAGAACCAGGGGTCAACCTTGAGGACAAGACCCGCACCACACTCCTCTAAACTGTCCAGACTCCAGTGAGACGGTGCCAAGGAATGCAGGACTTCTGTGTTCTGGTTGGCAGCTCAGAAATATTTTTAGACTGGTTAAGATAATTTACTTAAAATGATCTCCAAATGCTTTCTCCAGTCTAAGTGCAAGGCAGTAACTGCTTTACGTAATGCAAGTGGCTATGTATACTCTCTTTGAATTGCAAATGTGCGGAGAGCGGGAAAGATCTGCCACCTAGCATGGACTAGCTCTTCGTCCAAGGCCAGGCAGACCCCGGCTCCCTGGTCACACGCCCTGGCCTCACTTGGGGTGGAACTTGGTCTCGGCAGACCCAGGTGGCCATCCTGCAGGACCTGCCAACCCCAAGAATGGGGATGGGAAGAGCCAGCTCAGGGAGTCAGAGCCAGCAAAACTCAGGAGTGAGGACTGGGGGTACGTGGAGGGGGATGGGAGGGATGGGGGCACAAGGTGGGGCACATGGCTGACAGCAGGGTAGCCACATGAGGCCACGGATATGCAAGAGGCAGGGAGGCCAGGCCTTCCCTGCACTCACAGGCTTCCAAGGCTGTGGCCACAGCAGGGCACCCCATCATGGTTTGAAAGCTCCAGGCTCCCTGCCTGCAGTGAGCCACTGTGAAGGGCCAGCAGGATGTTCCACAGCCCAGGCTGGTGACCTGCTTGCAGCTGAGGGCTACACGTGCCCCCTCACCCCCCCCCCCTTTCTGCAGGTTACTGGAGCCAGCTGGGGAGGTAGTGGTTTGCATGCTGCCACAGACAGTGAAACAGGGCTGGGATTTGGTACGCTTTTCATTGCATTTTCCTATAATTACCAGTTTATATTGATCTTTACAAAACTCAGAGCTTGCTAAAGACTGGAAATTCAAAACCCAAAGGACCACCATCCTTCCAGCAGAGCTGGTGAAGGGGAGGAGCTGGGGGGCAGGCAGTGCAGAAGGGACCAGGCTGGTGACCACCTGGCTCGGGAGTGAGGGACAGATGGGAAATTCTGACCCGTCCTCCCAGGTGGGGTGGAGCTGGGCTGAGACAGGGATACAGACGGAAACATGGTCCGGGAATCCCAAATTGGGCTCAATTCCTGGTGATGTGGAGCTGAGAATTCTAAGAAAGGTCAAGATCTGGATGTGCGGGGCTGATACCGAGGAGACTTGGGCAGAGCCAGTACAGAGCAAAGAAGGGAGGCGCCCACGAGATGCATACATGAGAGGGGAGATGTACACACGAGAGGAAGAGCCTGCGAATGGTCCAGAGGGCCCTGGCAAGAGCCAGCGGGACAGAGACAAGGGCTGAACTCAGCTAGAGCGATATTCAGGGAGAATGAGGAGTGGCCATGGGGCCAGGGAGCCCAGGGAAGTCTGGGAGCTGTCAAGCTGTCGAAGGCTGAGAGAGGAGGCTGCGGACGAAGGGCCGATGTGGGGGTGTGGTGGAGACGTTCAGGATGGAGACAGCGATGTGAGTCCCCTCTGCTGAGACCCTGAGCCCAGCAGCGTCCAGGTGCTGGTGTGGGTATGCAGGGTTTTGTCCAGCAGGCTTGGCCAGTGTTGTTGCCAGAGAGCTGCAGGCTGGACTGTCAGGAGCAGGGGCTGCCAACTAGGCTTTGAGAGAATGAGCAAGAATGAAAGAGCGCGTGTTTTGAGGCTGTAACAAAAGCTCCTTTGAAACTCGGACCATGGAAACCATGCTGGGTAAAGAAAGCAGTAGAGAAGTCAGGTGTCAGTGTCAGTGCCTGGGGAGGTCGTTTAGCGACTGGCTAGGGTCCAACAGGTAGGTTCAGGACCCCATGGGACAGAGCAGTGGCTGGAGAGGCAAGGGTAGGAAGGGGCTCACAGGAAGTGACGAGCTGGGGGTGATCACAGGGCTCCAAGACTGGGCCCAGGAGAAGCAACGAAGCCCACCCAAAAGACGCCAGTGGAGACCGAGGGTCTGGTGCTGGCCAGGCATCCCTACCAAGAAGTCACTGGGCAAGGGCAAAGGTGGGGGAGACTGGGACGGGGCTGGCAGGCTGGATGCAGAGATGGAAGGACATGAGACAGAAGTGTGTGTGCACATTCACTGCACAGGGAAGACGGCAGCTGAAGATAGAGCCCTGCTGGCATACAGCGCCCACCAGGTGCTGGCAAGGGTGGATGGGCACTGTCCTTAATGCAGGGGATGAGGAGGAGCAGCAGGCCCGGCAGCGGTGCTGTGCGGCCACTACAGCCCTGCTACCTCTCACACACGACAGCTCTATCCTGTATCGTGGATGCTTCAGCAGAGACAGATGTGCCCACGGCAGATCCTGCAGCTGCAGTGGAATCGCAGAAGACAGGTATGGAGGAGAAAGCAAGCACTGTGAATGGTGCTGTGTCTGCAGCCTTACAGTTATCTTTAAACACACACTGGTCTGTGCCCTCCCTCTACTCAGCACTTTCTTTTGGCCTCACATGTGTCTTTAGAATGTAATTTTTAGTGACATGCAAGGCAGCAACACCAATGCAGGTATCCTTTGCAACATGACTCCACTCGGGATATCTGAAAATGTGCCTGCTTTGTAAAAATCATAGCCGATCACTACCAGGACAGCACTTGGCAGAGCTGTGGGCACCCTGGACCGATCGCGGGACACCCTCCTAGTGTGCTGTCCAGAAGCTCCAGGTCAAGGTTTCTAGGATGCTACTGGGGGATGCAGATACTGTAAATCACCTCTGCGCCCCTACAGAAGAAAAATCCAGACCCCCATGGTTTTGCAACCAAGGATCCAACTTCTACAGGTCACAAACGGAAGCAGTACACAAAGCGGGAACTTCTGCAAAACTCTCAAAGAGAGTGAATATAGCAGGTAGACAAAGTGCGTCAACCAGTTCATGCAGACAAAATTTTAGCCACAAAAGTTATGAACAGGAATTGTCAACGCTATAAGCTGAGGTGGTGGCAAATGTCCATCATCCAGCACTCGGGAAGCTGAGGCAGGATGAACACCGCCTCATCTACACCAAGAGATTAAGTAATACCTATGACCTGGAGAACTTCCTGGTTTTTTTCTGGATGGTTCTTGGGAGCAGAGACAACTGCTTATCTGTATATAACGCATGAACACTGCTCTCAGTACACAGCAGGTACTAAGTAAGTGTGCAGTGCAGTCTGGCCTACTTTTCTTACTTCTGTTACTATACGAGTGTTGTGTATGCCCAGAACCCACAGCCCAGCTGGGCCTTTTCCTCACTAACTTCCTCATCTACACTGTGTGAAATGCACCGCCCCCCTGAGTGCTGCCCAGGGCTAAAGCAGCAGTTCACGCCCAGGGAGCACAATTACATCAATTATTCAAAATAGCTTCACTGCCCAAGTCTCTCACTGGCCACTCCAGAGCTAGAAATGATGGTACAGTCACACTGTGAAGTCACCTGTCACCTTCCACCCTGCCCTTCCTCCAACTGGAAACCAGATCTCATCCCAGGGTGAAACCTTCCATCCACTTCCCCCTTCCTCTGCACGGATTCCCTCCAGGGATGGGATGTGTCTCCTGGGGATAGAAGAATCTTGGATAACGACCATCAGTGGCGCCCCAAAAGATGAACGTGACAAAACAGAATCTGACTGCTGAGCGTTTCATTTCATGTGGGGCTAAGGGTGGTGGTGACATATTAGGAAAAAAATTTCTAAAAATGTCCCTTGGGGGCCAGAAATGATATAAAGGTTAGGAAGTGCTGCCTCATCCACTCTGCACACCGATGAGGCCTGGCCTGGCATTCCAAGCTACTTTTAATTAGGACTGCATCCTGTGTCTCCTTCAGGTGAGCCCCTTGGGGCAGGGAAGCTGTCTGGAGCACTGCTCTTTAATTTCTGAAAGTATTTCTTTCCTGTAGCTCTTAGCATGCACAGACATTCAAAGAACTATGGAGTAGATGGCAAATTCACAGCATAACAGGACAGTAAAAAATAAAATAATGTTTCACTATACTAGTAACCAAAGAAATTAAATTATTTTTTTTAAAAAAGCAAATGACTTTGTTAGCCTAAGAAATGAGAAAACTTTTTTTTAAAAAATTAAAACTCATGGCTGGGCATGGTGGCACATGCCTGTGATCCCAGCACTCAGGAGGCTGAGGCAGGAAGATCACTGTGAGTTTGAGGCCAGCCTAGACTACACAATGAAGTTCAGGCCAGCTTGCACTACATTGTGAGACCCTGTCTTAAACCCCTTCCCCCAGAAAAGTTAAAACTCAGGGCAGACAAAGAGATACTAAAGTAAATACACATGTGCTGTTGATAAATGTCAACTGCAATAATGGTTTTGAAAATTAAAGTAGAGTAAGAGCCTCAAGGATGGTCATAGTCTTTGGCACAGTAATTTGCCTCCTAAGACGGATGCCAAACAAAGAATCACATTAAAAAAAAAAAAGAAAGAAAGAATAACATTTGCAGAAAAAAAATCTGTACAAGATAGATCTTCCTAAAGTTTTATAATGGCTTCAGATTTGTTATTAAATATGTTTTAATTTAAAATCTTTAACATGAGAAAATGTTAGTACTACATGCAAATATAATACAGAATAAAAGAAGAAAAACTATAAGCATGGTATGGAATTTGTGTGTAGTACATATGGAAATACATACATCTCATTTGTCTCTCCACATGTGTTGCCCTGTGTATGGTGTGTATAACTATATGCACATAGGGGCTGGGGATTTAGCTCAGTGGCAAAAAGTGCCTGCCTGGCAAGCTCAAGGTCGTGAGTTCAGTTCCTGGTACCGG
>NW_004955487.1:3844138-3881767 GCF_000276665.1 Chinchilla lanigera
CTCACTTTGTAGCCCAGGCTGGCCTCAAACTCACAATGATCCTCCTGCCTTAGCCTCCCGGGTGCTGGGATTATAGGTGTGCACCACCATGCCTGGCTCTTCCCTGGTTTTTCTTTTCTTTTTTTGGTCTTTTTGAGGCAGGGTCTTGCTGTGCAGTTCAGACTGACCTTGAGCTCACTTTATAGCCCAGGCTGCCCTCGAACTCACAACAATCCTCCTGCCTCAGCCTCCCAAGTGCTGGGATTACAGGTGTGCACCACCACGCCCAGCTCCCTGGTTTTTCTGAAGTAAAGAACATGGCATTTGTAAGATCAGGAGCGGAAAGGTTTGTCAATGAAAGGACCAGCTACACACCCCTGGGAAAAGTCTTTTGGAAACCAGCCACACTCATGTTCTTCTCTCCACGGCCTCAGTGGCCCAAGGGGGCCACACCACCTCTGTGCCCTGGACAGTGCCAGACATGCAGGAAAAAAACCTTATGCCTGCTGAAAGACAATACTTTTAAAGCCAAGTACAAACGGTACAAGTTACTATTAAACATGGCAGCTAGAGGAAAAAATTCACCTCCAAAACATCAGGACTTAGATGCAGCCAGGCCTCCCTATCTGAAGATCCAAGCAAGCACAGTTTAACAATATTTAACAAAGCATCTACACCAAACATGGACAGACTTATTCTTTTGTCATCATTCCCTAAACATGACATAAAACAACAACTTGCAAAGTGTTGCTATTGCATGAAGGATCATAAGTAATCAAGAAATGATTTGAAGTATATGGAAGTAGAAAGAATGGCTATTATCAAGAAATCAACCAGTAACAAATGCGGGCAGGGCTGTTGGGGAAAAAGAAACCTTTCTCCACTGTTGGTGTGAGTGCACACTGGTGCAACCACTGTGGAAATCAGTATAGAGCTTCCTCGAAAAACTAAAACTAGAGGTTCCATCCAACCCAGCTATGCCCCTTCTTGATGTCTTCCCAAAAGAATTAAAAACATCATACAACAGTGACATATGCACATGCATCTTTATAGCAGCACAATATGTAATAGCTACATCTTAGAAACAGCACAAATGCCCATCAACTAATGAATGGATGAAGATTTTTAAAAATACAATACTACTCTGCCATAGTGAATGATAAGCTTGAGACTTTTCTAGGTAAATGCATGCACTTTTTTTTCCTGTCTTTTTGAGACAGCACCTCACTATGCAGTTCAGGCTGGCCTTGAGCTCATTTTGTAGCCCAAGCTTGTCTCAAACTTGCAATGATCCTCCTACCTCAGCCTCCCAAGTGTTGGGATTACAGGTGTACACCACCATGCCCAGCCTAATGCATGCACCTGAAACCATACTCTTAAGTGAAATAAACCAGACACATGTGTAAATACTGCATTGTTTCTTTGTTGTGAGAAACCAAAAATGTAGATAAGAACCAAAATGGATAATAAATATTGGAAATGGGAAGAAAATATTCAAATGAGAAGGGAAACCACAGTGGGGGGGGGAGAGGCACAAGAAAAAAAGAAAGAATAGAAGGAAAAAATGGAAACAGAGCTTTTGTAAATAAGGAGGGGAAGAGGAGTTGAAGGGAGGGGAAGGGGATAGGGAAAAAAGAATCAAGACATATCATGTACAGGTACAAACACCCTGTGATGAATGTAATCATTATGTATATCTAAAATGTACCAATAAAATTAATTTTTAAAAAATGCAAGGGAAATAAGAAAAGGTTTAAAAAAATAAAGTACATGGGAAGATATGCGCGAGTTCTATACAAATACTATAGCACTTTGTTGGGCATAGTGGCACATGCCTGTAATCCCAGCACTCCTGAGGCTGAGGCAGGAGGATTACTGCGACTTTGAGGCCAGCCTGGGCTACAAAGTGAGTTCAAGGCCAGCCTGAACTGCATGGTGAAACTATGTCTCAAAAAGACAAAAAACAAACAAACAAAAAAAGTACCAATAAAATTAACTTTTAAAAAAATGGGAAGGAAATAAGGTTAAAAAATAAAGTACATGGGAAGATGTATGTGAGTGCTATACAATTACTATGGCACTTTGCTGGACATGGTGGCATGTGCCTGTAATTGCAGCACTCCTGAAGCTGAGGCAGGAGGATCACTGTGAGTTCAAGGCCAGCCTGGACTACGTATTGAGACCCTGTCCAAACACAAACATACAAACCAAAAAAAACCTCACAAATACTATATAGCACTTCACAAGGACCTAAGCATCCAAACATTCCAACATCCTTGGGGGGGCAACCCTGGGGGTTCACAGGGATGACTGTAATAGACATGGGGTCCCCTAACATCCTATCCTCTATGCCTGGCTAGTCCTGCAGAGCCCACCGTGTTACTTACCTGACAGACCCAATGCATTAGAGTTTGTGTAGCAAAAATATGTAAATGAGAGTTTTTTCATATTTATGTATCTTTGAAACACATAAGAAATGGATCAGAGAAAAGGCTCCTTTTTCATTTTATATCACTGTGCTACACAACCACCAATAAAGCATTTTAAATGTGTAATAAAATTATTGGTGAGCAGTTTACAAATATGAAGTGGTTTATAAATGATTAAAAATCATAAAATGGAGCATGTAAAAGCCTTCAGCTCTTGTTCTGACTTCATACACTAAGATGTATTTTCTATATCTCAAAGTAGATCAGTACTATTACAAAGAAAGCAAAAACCATCTTAAGTATTCATTTTTTAAAATTGGTGCAAATCACTTAAAAGTGGCTTCTGAAATAGCACACAGAAATGTTTATGCAGTTACTATCTCCTGGATATAACTTCCTCACAGATGACTGACTGCAAAAGATTTACTTGGATAATTGACATTATTGACTAATTGTGTACTATTAGGCCAAGCCATTTTCTGATTAATATCGATTGGCCTATAAATGACATGCAGTGCTGTCTAAAGATACGGGCACTAACCCGAGAGCCAATTTTCTAGGAGTCAGAACACCCTGGTTCTTTGAGACAATAGCACAGGAGAGCCGGTGGCAGGTGTCTGGTGGCCTTTGTCACTGGGCTTCTCAACTTCAGCCTGGAGGCCGCCCAAGGACATACAGCTTCCTCTGAGGACCTGGAACTCTGGGAGGGCCGGGACCCCAAGGCAATTCTGGACCAAGGTGACTAAATCCTCTGTCTCTAATTGCTAATTCATATTTGGATTATCCTCAGGTTTGAGAGCCAGTCAGGTCAGCAGGGAAACAGAAAGATGGGAGTGATTCTTCTATTAAAATTTAAAAAACGAAAACAAAATTTAAGAGAAGAAAGAACACAAAGATGTTAAAAACTGTTTACCATTTCTAATTTACACTTCCCCAAACAATGTCTTTTCTTGTTGAGAAAATACAAAATCATTACTTGGTGCCAATTCAAGTTTACTCTGTATTTCAGAGACACTGCTACGGCCAGGAATACTTTTGTCCACATCAAGGACGTGAAACAAGACCCTAACAGCTTCTCCTGGCCAATGGCAGCTCTGCAGTCAGACCCTCCAGGGACCAGGAGGGACATGAAGAGTGTCCACGGCAGGCACACTGTGGAAGGACGCACGTGAGGTCAGAAGCGGTGAGGCATGATGATACCCCGGGGGAGTCCGGAGGGTCCAGCCTACAGGACTGGCCCTGGCCCGCCAGAGGGCAGTGGAGGGCTGCAGCTCACAGCAGGGAAGGAGCGGTGTGGTGTTTTAGTCACCTTCTTCAGTGCAGGACACCATGCCTGACACCCGCAATTTAAAGGTGGAAAGGTTCAGTTTAGCTCTCCTCTCAGTCTGGGTTGGCTAGCCCCAAAGAAGAAACAAGGCAGAGGGGCCTGGCGGAGGAGACAGGCTCACATCATGATGAACAGGAAGCCAAGAGAAGGGAAGAGCCGGGGAGGAGAGAAACCCACCCAGGCCACGCCCCCTGTGACCCCTCCAATCACTGGCCAAGGGTCCCTGCGCATGCATCCAAAGGTCCCTGCCCTTGTGGCTCTGGGGACCTTCGCAAAATATGTGATAAAATATAAAGGAGAATTCAGGGCCGGAGCCACGTAAGTGTGGCGGGCTCACCCTTGACAGGAGGGTTTTCCTGAGCCTCAGTCATGGCTAAGCCATCTTCCGCCTGTCTGAAAACATTAATAAGAACTGGCATGCTAGGAGGCCCTGCGCAATTTGCTTTTATGCTCAACACCACTTTTGAAATTTATCCATATTGATGACTATGGCTCTCGCTCATTTATTTCAATTGCTCCAAAGCATTTAATTGACTGTATAGAAAATAATTTTTCTTTTTTCTGCTGTGGTTTCTAGTAATATTTTTGGTTAATATGAGTAATATAGAACAAATCCCCTTTTTTTCTTGGTTATTTTGTTTCTTCTTTTTTTTTTTTTTTTTTTTTTGGTCTTGAACTCACTATAAAGCCCAGGCTGGCCTCAAACTGATGGCAATCCTCCTGCTTCGGCCTTCTGAGTGTTGGGATTAAGGCATATGCCACCACCCCTGGCCAAGTATTTTTTTGAACATACTTTTTTACACCGATATTCCTTAAGAGACTAACTGGAAGTGGGATTGTGGGATCAAAGGTTATACAAAATATTCATTTTATTAGCTATTGATGAATTGTTACACAAAGCAGGTGTATTAATTGATGTTACCACTAACTGTGCATGCTGCTGATCCTTGCTAACTGGCACTGCCAACATATGACGCTGGCACTTTTTTATTTACACTTTTGGATTCCAAGTGAGTGTGAGCGGGTTTTCCACATTTAGCAGGCTGGCTGGCTCTGGGAACTACTTCCCATCTTTTGTCAGTTTTCTACGGGACAATTTCTTTTTCCTATTGAGGAAGTTCTTTGTGTCCCGGATACAAATCTTTTGTTACTTGTGGGTATTTCAAACATTTTCTCCTGTCACTTTTTAAATGGGTCAGGCGCGGTGGTGCATACCTGTGGTCCCAGCACTGGAGAGGCTGTGGCAGGAGCACCGCTGTGAGTGAAGGCCAACCTGGGCTACATAGCGAGGCCCCGTCTCAAACAACAACAACAACAAAGGCCTCTGTGACTTTTTGTG
This sequence comes from Chinchilla lanigera, assembly GCF_000276665.1. Taxonomy (NCBI): domain Eukaryota; kingdom Metazoa; phylum Chordata; class Mammalia; order Rodentia; family Chinchillidae; genus Chinchilla; species Chinchilla lanigera. The sequence continues at coordinate 3,849,213 of NW_004955487.1, forward strand.
TTAAACTGAAAAAAATCTGATTTAGAGGTCTATTTTCCCCATTTTATTACCTAATTAAATTAGCACTACTTCTTATTGATTCTCTCGTCCTTTCCTAACAGCCTGTAATTCCTGCACTGGTCCATTGAGTGCGTGTCTCCACTGCTGTTCTTTGTCCAACCTGACGGGGGCAGTGTGGGGACAGGGAGGCCTTCATCCTGCGGCAGGGCAGGTGTGCAACCCCATCTTTCACGCCCTCCTTCACCAGCTCTCCCGGACCACAGCACGGTCACATGTGCCGGCGTGGGGGCAGCGGCCTCCTGATCTCTGGCCTGGCGGAGGAGGGGGTGCTGCCTGACCTTCCTCCGCAGGGCTGAGGTCACCACAGGGCCACTCCTGAGTCCCCCGTGCTGCCCGTTGCTAGAAGGGATGGCTGCTTGTTCTCTCAGTGTGCTCTGTGCTATTTTCGTCTGGCTGTTTTCCATCTCTTGTTCCCTCCCTAAGCCGCTGTCCTCCATTTTCAATGCCAGGTGTCAGAAATGTTCACTCACTTTTAAAATTAGGATTTAAAGTATGCCACAGGGAGCAATAAGCGTGGAGGGATCTCCTAAAACTCTTGTAATTACTGCATAGGGCATGTGAAACTCTGATCAAGTGGCCCATGGGGAAAATACCTAAATTTAAACAATATCTGAATTTAAATATTATTTTTTCCTGTTTTGTTTTGATTTTGATTTTTGAGGTAGGGTGTTGCTCTGTAGTTCAGGCTGGCCTTGAACCTACTGTGTAGGCTGGACTCGAACTCACAGCTTTCCTCTTGTCTCAGCCTCCTGAGTGCTGGGATAACAGGCATGTACCACCACACCCAGATCCACTCTTGTATATTTTGTATTTTAGGAGGTAAGCAATAAACTCTATTTGCAACATGGAACACAAGTATTTTATAACTTTCAAAAGATAAGAAGAGAAATCTAATAAAATCCCTCAACTAACAGTATGTGGATACTCCTCTCCATCTAAGAATCAAAGCAAATCATTAACTCAACATATGACACTATTAAAGTGATTAAAATATCCTTCTCCACAGTCTGTGGCATCCATTTCCCTGTAAATTATAATCTTAGAACATTGGCCTGACTTACAGAAATACATTCAGAAATTCTTTCCTGGCTGTAAAGACAATGGGAATACTTTTAGGTCATAATTAAAATACCAGGGCAAAGTAATAATCTTTTTATAAATGTATTTCTCATCTTAAATAAGTTCCCTCATTAGGACTCTTAATAGACTCTCTAATGGCCTGAAGTATTTTCAATGTATATAAAAAAAATTCAAAACATGTTATATATTTATTAATACTAGGAATGACCAAAGAAGGTAAAAAGATAGCCTTTGTGCATTATTTTTAAACTCATCATTATAAAATGAAGTCATGTGCAGTATGGCCTCCTACTCACAATGAAGTAGTGTTGTATGCATTTTTTTTAAAGCCAACAGAAATTAGTTGTTTTTCAGCTCCCAATACCCGGCTCCATTTTGAGAGGTTAGGTCTTGTTATCTTGCTCAGGCTGGCCTTTAATTCACAATCTTCCTGCCTCAGCCTCCTGAGCAGCTGGGACTACAAGTATAGGCCAACATGCCTAACTGTTCCCCTATGCTTTTGAAAAACAAAAGACCTCCATCTTTTTCCTTCCTAAAGCTTTTTAATCACAGGAATAATTACAGAATCACTTTAGTAAAAGAAACTCTATGAGACATTTGACTGACATTTCCTAAAAATTAAACATAATTGTTATGTTTACAATGTCTGCCAACTGCCCAAGCATGTGACTCTTATTTACCTTTCTGAGGATACTAGCTTCCATGAAGGGATAAAAGACGCTGGAGAAAGGTAGTTCGGGTGATCCAGTGGCTCACAGAGCCCCATGTAGCACAGTCTCTTGAGTGTCTCTGCCTGGAGTCTGCAACCACCCCAGGTTAATGAGTAAAGACTCCTGTGTGTGCTGCTGGTGACACCTAAGTGGTGTCTCAAGATGTGGTGAGTGCAGCAGAGGAGAGAGGACAAGGTGCTTGGGGGTTGTCAGGCTCTGTAGGCCCTCCCACCCCTTTGCAATGAGCAGCTCAGCACTGTGCCCAGGGGTGACAGAGGTCTGGGGCTCCTGACAGAGCCTGGGATGCCCATGATTAGAGAACTCGACCACAGGGCACAGCTGTCCAGATGTGGAACACGCAGCTCCCCTGCACATGGGATATAGCCAGGCAGAGGAAAGGAAGCCAAGGTTGTGCCAAGGGCCAAGGGTTGCAGCAGGCAGCCTGGCTCCCTCAAACAGGAGGGCTTCTCATGGAGGCCAGAAGGCATGGAGCTACACACACTGAAAGGATGTCACAGCTGACTCAGGAAAAAGAATTATGCACTGTGCTGAGTGTGACTGGTAAAGATCAGGGCCCACTCCCACCCTGTGGTCTGACTCAAGACTTTGCTTCTCAAGCACCCATAATCTGTATCAGCAAGAGGGCATCCTGGGCACCTAATGTGCAAATCCTGAGCAGAGTTGATATACTACAGAAAGGACAAGGATTATCATTTTCTGAGTTTTACTGCAAGATATGTGTGCAAGTTAGTCATCTGACTGTCACTGCTGGGACACAAAAACTGGCCTTGTCTAAATAGAGATAAACCAGGGCTTCTCTCAAATAAACTTTAGAAACATCCTCTGTCAGGTTTCACAGGGTAACCTGCACTTCTTATCTAAAAGGGCTACACAGCTGAATCCTCCATAAGTCTCTAAACCTCTTGACTATTACATCCTTAGCAATGGAAACTTGCTCAAAATAGGTAAACCCAGAGCTAAGTAAAAAAGAATTGGTTACAACTGAGAAAGACAAAATGGGGATTCTTAGACTTTTCGTTCCTACAGCACTACATTTTTCAAATCCCACCGAGTGTGCTCAGAGCTGGGAGCCATGCCTTCTATGTTCACATCAGACACAGTTGGGCGATAAGGAGGAGCTGACCGTGGAAAGCCAACTCGGTCTGAGATAGGGCTGTCATTTGACGACACTGGGTTACTGGAAGGTTATTTTAGGATTTCTGGATAAAGCCCACACGGTAAACTTCTGGTCATTTTCCCTTGATAATCTGGAAATGCAACCCAACACTACTAAAAGTGTCTTTTAGGTTATGAACTCATGGGACCAAGTCAGTTTGTGCAGTGTGGTGATCTGGCATTAGTGAATTATACAAATTTCTCTACAGTGTCCATGGCAAAGTTGGAAACGCTTAGGAGTCAACTCATTCCATAAGGAACCTTCTACATCAAATGAAAAAAATAGAATATATTTTAAAAGTAACATAAAATCATTATTTTTATTACATTTGATGAAACATACCTATCCAAGTATGGTCTTCTGATCATTTGATTATTTTTAAAAATTGCTTTTTAATTAACTGGACTTAAAATTATCAATGTGTTAATATAAAGCCTTTTACTGCACAGGGATGGAATCTAAACCAGCACACTTTTATTGACGTGTAAGTGCTTCCGGTAATAGGTTCAGAGCGATTAACTTCCGGGGCAGGTCCTGCCAGGGGGCGGAGCTGAGATAAAATGGCGCTACTTACGATGAGCTGCCTCAGCCCCACGAAAGACTGCTCCACAGAGCTGGCGGTCAGGACCTGCCTCTTGGCTGCAGCCTTCTCACCCAGGAAGCGAAGCATCAGGTCTTTGACAGCATCTCCCTGCGAAGAAGGCAACAGCGTTATCAAGACTTCACCGGTAGTAGGAATGGTAGGACGACTCTTAATTGAGGGGGGGGGAAATGGTAAGTCACCCCCACTGGTACCAGGCTCATGGCAGAGGTGAAGCCAAGCTGTGAGAAGCTCCTGGTGATTTGCTCTAGAGTCTCCAGGGAGCGCGAGGTGATGCTCTGGGTTCAGGCCTGGGTCTCCACTGCAGGAAGCTCAGGTAGGCTGAAGGAGCTGTCACTTTACTCCATATTAGGTCCCACCCAGGCTCCTGCCCTGCACTCTGTCACATGCGTTTCCCTCTGCACTGGACCTGACTATCTGCTGACCTGACTCCTTGTGTCGTACTCACCTGGGGTGGTATCCAATGCATGTCACCTACTTCAGAGCGAAGCCACTGACGGGCAAGGGGAGGCAGGAAGGGTGCATTTATGTGATCTATGTGGTCCAGGAGAGATGCACCAGACCTGGGATGACCAGGAACCACCTCAAAGTCAGAGAAGCACTGGATGGACCACAGCAGGAAGCCCAGGAGTTGAGTGCCCATGAGCCTGCACTGTCCCCTGCAGCCACAGGAGGAAGGTCAAGCACTCTGAGCTGGAAGTTACCAGGTCAAATGCCACATGAGGATGCAGTGTGACAATGTATAAGCCTCAGTGCCAGGTTTGGGGAGCCCAGTCAGCCTGCTGGACCCAGCACCACTATGGTCGGCACCCACCAGGGTCCCAAGCCACAGCTGCAGCCACCACAAGGACAAGTCACAGGAGTCTAAGACAAACAGCAGCCACAGGACAGAGCTCCCTTTTGTGGCCTTGGTGGAGGCGCTGGTGGTGGGAGCCACCATTCTGAGGTCCCCAAAATGCCCTGAGACCAGCACAGCCCAAGGTGCTCCACACCCCCTGCTACACACTCTGGGGATCCAGTAGGCCAGTTGCTAACCCAGGGCAGCTTCTCAGCTGCTGACAAAGCAACACAGCACAAAGGGCCCAAAGGTCTGTGGGTGACTGAAGAGAGAAAGCAGAACTGGGCCACTCTCAGGAGGGTGACAGAGGGTGGGTCCCCCCATGTCAGCTGGAAGCCCATGTCCAGCACAGGAGAGCTAATGCAGCTCCACAGGATGTGGACCAAGAGGACACGAGGACCTGCATCCTGCATGGACCACACATTCTCATCGTCCTTGCACTCTTGTTGAAAAAGTACAGAAGCAGATCTCCTTGTAGACAAGGTTACCAGAATCTTCTGCTACCTTTCAAATGGTGACACTTTAAAGAAAGCAGCAGCTAGAGCAGGTGAGCAAGAGAGGCAGCCAAAGCACCACCGTCTGTCTACACCTTCCATGGGGTAGAGGACAGTGACAGCCTGCTGCAGGAGGACACGCTGGCTCCAGGTTAGGAGCTGCTTCTGCCCTGGGGTGCTGAGCCTGGCAGAAAAAGGCCAAGCTCTGCATCTCCCACACTGACCCACAGATCTGTGGGCAGGGATTTTGTAATTTCTGCTTTCAGAGAGTAAGGTGAGATACTTCAGGTATCAGAGTCACAAAAAGCAGCTAAGTGATCAAGGAGCGATAATTAAAGAGCAAAATAGAAAGGGCCCAGATGTACAGCTCAATAAAGCTTCACAAAAATGCAACTTGTGTTAGACAAAGAGCATTACTGCAGCTGCAGGCCCAGTGATGTAGGCAAAGAGCAAAATCACATCCTGATGCTAAGGAGGGAGGACCACTTGGATTCTTCCATCCTAGCGCCATGCTTGATTGATGAGACCACACTGAAAAAGCTTCTGTCCTTAAAATTCTGTTAGGCAACATTTTAGCCACCATGGGATGTTCTGGGGGTAGGAGTGTTTGTACAGTGACCAATGTCTTACCTAGGAAAGCCTGAAAATGTGACTGCACATCTTAAAGACGCACTCCTGCTCTGTCACTGGATGGTGGCAGTTGTGACATGTGGTCTGAAGAGATCGTGTACTGCACATTCCAGTGGCTACTGGGGTGAGGAGAAGCTTTCTCCAGTGTTACGAATGTCCCCCAAAGCCACATGTGCTCAGAGGTAAGGCTTTACACTCACCAGTGGATCAGTCCATGGAGGATTCCTTAGCTGACATGCTCTTAGGAGGCACAGCCTGGAGGCAAGTGGGTCACTGGGGACATGGCTGGGAAGTATGTGTCTCCCTCCCTCATTCTCATTCTGCTTCCTGTCCCCCATGCTGTGAGCAGCTCTCCTTCACAGGTATATGCCATCCTGTCTTGGAGCCAGCCAACCATTAACTGAAACCTCTACAAACACTGAGCCAAAATAAACCCCTCCTCCTTTAAGCTGTGGGTGTCTGGTATTATGTGTCAGTGAGGAGAAAGTGGTATGACAGATTTTTGGTACCAGAGAAGTGGGGCTCGTTGCTGTGTTACCTTGGCCATGTGGTTCAGGAGCCTTTGGAACTGGCTTGTGGGAAGAGTTAGGAAAGGTTTGCAGATGCCAGCAAGAGAAGCAGCCCTAGAATGCTGTAAGCTGAGTTGCTTTTATTCCTTGCTAAATCTTAAAATTTTTCATTTACCCTTTTAAATTTTTTTTTTAGAGAGCATGGTAATAGGAATTGAACCCAAGGTCTTCATACTGAACTACGTTCCCACCCCTTTTTTATTGTTTTTCACTTTGAGACAGGGTCTTTATTTATTTATTTATTTTTGGTTTTGTTTTTTTTCTGGTACCGGGAATCAAACTCACGACCCTGCGCTTGCCAGGCAGGCACTGTGCTGCTGAGCTAAATCCCCAGCCCTGAGACAGGGTCTTGCTAAGTTGCTTAGGCTGGCCTTGAACTTGCGGTCCTCCTGCCTTAGCCTCCTGAGTAGCTGGGATTATAGGCTTGCGCCCCAATGGTTGGCTTCATTTACTTCTTTAAGAAGAATAAATGCCATCTGTAACTACAGTCAGTTAAAGAAGTATATGTTCTCTGAGGGGTGTCACGATAGCCAGACAAGGTTTAAGTTAAGACAAGGTTTAAGGCCTCTAATTTAACTTAGACTGACATAAAAGTCACTTAATAAAAAAACAATTAAAATTTTTATCTCATAACAAAGAGACTACTAATTAGATATTAAGAACAATTTGGGAGGAAAAAAATCAAACACAGGTGTTCTAGGAAACTGATCTAGAACAAACAACACTTTAACAGTGTGAGAGGGTGGAACCTGTAGTAGCTCAATATGGCAGATGGTTGGTTAACATCTCAAAAACTTGCTGTGTATGAACAGCAACAGAAAACCTCTTCTTTGTTACAGCAATGGTAAGGCTCAGGAAAGAAACACAACATCTGGGGTAAATCTTAAGAGGTCTTTCTTTGCTACCCTGGCAATGAGAAGTTTCTGGAAGGATCTCATGTAACTGAAGAGACACTGAGGGGCCAACACCTAGCACATCTGTTTCATGTGCAAGGTAAAGGTGTCTGGGGATAGTCTTAGTTCAGGTTTTACTTGCCATGAGGTTTCCAAAATAAGCACTGTGAATTCTCAGAGGTACAGAGGACCTGATGGAGAACTGAGAGCAGGGAAAAGCACAACTGTCTTCTGGCTGGCTTCGGGCTTGGGCTCTCCATGTGTGGAGGGTGCGCCATAGATCCAGAGGCCTTCGGAACCAAGAGGGGAGTTACTGAAGCTTTATGCCAAGGACGTCACACCCCAGAGCACAGGTGTCTTACTGTACATAGGAATCTTAGTTGCCATTGCATCTGGATTAATCTTCAGTGGTGCTTTTCAACTTAAGAAGGACCTATATTTTGGGCAATTTTTTTTTTTAATTGTATGATAAGCCCAGTGGGGTGGTGCACACCTGTGATCCCAGCACTGAGGAGACTGAGGCAGGAGGATCACTGCCAGTTCAAGGCTGCCTTAGGCTACATAGTGAGTTCAAGGCCAGCCTAGAATACATAGCAAGATCCTGTCTCAAAAATCCTAAAAATATGGTAGGACCCAGTCACTCTAGGATAGCCAGCATTATCAGGCCCACCCACTACATGTCCTGTGCCTACCTAGCCCTTCTGCCCTCCACAGCCAAGCAATACATGGTTCTCCAGGTTCTCCTGGTTCACCAGGCAGTGAACTTCCCACGGTAACCTCTGGATTTTCCATTTCCAACAGAGAGGAAGGCCAAAGGCAAAACAGCAGAGTTTGAAAAACGATCTAAAGCCTGCCCAGGGATGTTGCAGGAACTTAGCAGCAGACAGTGCAAGGACCCTGAGAGAACCAGTGTGAGGGTGCAGGGCCACGAAGGAGGCAAAAGGATAATGAGTGATAGAGTAAATCAAACCCTATACATCCAAATACCCCTGAAAACAGAGTCTATAATTGGAATTTATCAAAAAGACTGCAAGATTAAATCCTATTTAGTGTATTAGGATAAGAGGGTAGAGACGGATGTCTACAACAATGCCTGTTAGAAGTAAGCTGAGGTAAATGCAAGTTTAGCATATGAATATTCTGGAGAGATGACCATGTAAAATATTCAAAATCTGGATGCTCATGGGCTTATAGGTCTGTTATTTGAAAACAGGTAACTTCACTTCTGAGCATGTCACTGCCCCTTTGGCAGTCCATTCAGCATTCATAAGGCTCCCAGGCTACCATTTCAGTGACAGCAGTCACATTCCTGCCCAAGGCTTACTGACTCATCTACCTGTGAAGAAATGAGGAAGAAAGTCTACTGACAGAAGGCTGTAGTTCTCTCCTTTAGGATCCAGAAGGCAGACGGGCACAGGATGGGAAGCAAGTAACTGGGAGGTGTGCTGCCCCTCCCTCGCTGCCCCAGGAATCTGTAATTCTATCTGTAGTCCAGTTTGGTAACAAACCAAAATAGGCATGTAAGTGAATTAATCTGATACATACATTCACAAACATTTTTATCGGATTATGCCTGCTACATGCTGATAATGTGACTTCCAAATTTAACAAGATAGCATGAACCTTATAACACATTCTATTTTAACATCTTTTACAACATATTTCATTATTTCAAGCAGTTTTACGATTGTGGCAAAACTGAGCAGAAGGTACAAAGGCTTTCCCTACACCCTCCCCACTCCCCATCGCCTTTCGTGTTACCAGCACCCCCCACAACATCTGTTACAGAGGATGAAACTATCTGACACCATAATCCTCACTGAAGTCCACAGCTGACATCAGAGTTCACTTTGGTTGCTGTGTACTGGGTGGGTTTGGGTGAATGAGCACTGACACATACCTACCATTACAGTACCGCACGATAACTTCACTGACCTAAAGATCTTTTTTCCGCCTACTCATCTTTCCGCCCCCCAACCCCTGGCATGATTTTCAATGCCCACACAAATACTCCATGTTAATGATGAGAGAACTTAAATATATTCAGTTTCCAAATGCTGAGCTTGTAGATAATTTCAGATTCTTTGCAATTATAAGCCACGCTCTGATGGCATCCCAACAGCTAACTATTTGGACACGAGTGTGATTATTTCCTGACAGTACATTCCTAGGGGTAGAATTTCTGGCCCACAAGATACGCATATTTTGATGTGTTTTAAACCTTAAAAATATTTAGCTGGGCAAAGTGGTGCATGCCTGTAATCCCTACACTCAGGTCCCTGAGGGAGAAGGATCACCACTGAGCTTCGTAGAGAGTTCAAGACAAGCCTGGACCACGCAGCAAGACCTTGGCTCAAAAATCCAAATCAAAATAGAACTTTTACTTAACCACTTCTGGCTCCATTAAGGCTGCTGTAGACCAGCTATCTTCCCATACGCCAAAAGATAATAATTGTAAATGAAACATCTAATTAGACAGAAAATGGAAATACTTTGATTACTTGTGAGACTGAACATTTGTGGACTACTATTTAGAGTATATAACTTTTGCATATTTTTGTGATTTCTTATTTTTTGGGCCATCCCCATTTTCCCCATGGGATCTTTGTAAGGGTTGGATATAGTTTAAGTATGTCTCCTGATGAGCAGGTGCTAGAGATTTGTGCAGCTAGGAGGGGAGCTGGAGGCCTTGCTTCAAGCCAGTAAGGAAAGAAGCCCGGAAGGCATTTTAGAAACCTTGGGGGTCTGGCTTCCTATCAAGGGCCTAGAGGTCTAGAAGGCAAATTAGTTTCTGGTTTTGATGCCCAGGGCCACGCCCATAGTATGCTCCCTACTCCCAGCCACGTGCACATGGGCCCAGGACCAATTTTGCGACAGGTCTTGCCAGTGTCTAGGCAGTGCTGGGTTCTGCAGGTATGCAGACTCAAGAGCTAGGAGGTCACGGCCGCTTCCACCAAGACTTCAGAAGAAAGCCTAGGAAGCCAGGCAGAGGCTCACTATTGCTGTCAGATACTAGGCAGTCTCTACACTGTACGAATGTCTATGAGAATCTTGGAGTGCGCTGCAGCCAGGGCCCTGGGAAGGGAGAGCTACCACAGCATGCAAGGCCAGCTGGTGAGGCTGCGGCCATCAGCGCGCGGAGCCAGGAAGAGCAGCTGTGTGACCTGTAAGCAGCATAACTGCAGGGATGGTCGAGCCTGCCTAAAACCTTGGGGCCACCCTAGCCATAGCATGCACAGGAGGCCTGGCTAGATCTTTAGGATTTAACATTGGCCCTGCCTGGTTTCAATCTTGTTTGGGGGAAGTTGTTCCTTTTTGCTTCCCTATTTCTCCCTTTTGGAATAGGGATGTTATCTTGTTTCTGTCTCAACATTGTACATTATTTATATATTTTTTTGTTTTTTTGAGCTGGGGTCTTGCTATGTAGTTTGGGCTGGCCTCAAAGTATAAGTGATTATCCTGCCTTGAATGTCAGGAGCACTGGGATCACAGGCGTGTGCCACCACATCTTGTCCCACCACTGTATTTTAGAAGTGCATGACTGCTGGGTATGCTGGTGGATGCCTGTGATCCTGGTGCTCTATGAGGCTGAGGCAAGAGGATCACTGCGAGTTTTTTTATAAGTACACAGTCTCAAGTATTTTGTCATAGTAATGGAAAACTAATACAAATTATTAAAAATCCTCCACATCACATGTGTTTTATGTAAATACAAACATGTTTTTATATTAAAAGATAAATGGATTTATCATGTAGTAGAGTTCAAATGTCAAAAATAAATTGAGCACACAATGTATAGTGGTACTTCAGAAAATGAGGACCTAATGAACTACTTGCTAGTATTTCTCTGAGTCTCAGTGGTACCTTAAATGTATTATAGTACTAGGGAACTCAACAGAGTTCCTAATAACCTAGAGATAAAATACAGACTCTCACTGGGCATGGTGGTACATACCCAACACTTCAGAGGCTGAAGCAGGAGGATCACTGTTAGTTCAAGGCCAGTTTGAACTACATGGCAAGATTGCAGCTCAAAAACAAAACGAAACAAAAACCCCAAACCAATAAAACAAAACAGATATCTCAGGGGGAAAAAATCAGAATGTTAGGAATCCTAGAATAAAGATTTTTCCACCCTTTGAAAGATATTATATATATTTTATAGAAATGATTAAAAAAGACAAGATGCAAACAGAAACACTCGCCATCTTACCTGAATGTTGTCGAACTTGAGGCCTGGCATGGTGAGGTTGTCCTTGTCTACAAACACAGTGCTATACTGCTGGGTCGCTACTGAGATCAGGACATCTCTGGTCCCCTGGCTGGGAAGCCAGGCATCATTCCTTCGGTCCATTTCACTCATGCTCAAGGCTGTGGCAAAAGGATCATCGCTCCCTGCAAATACTGCCTGTATCTGTGAAAATGGTTTTGGAGACTCGGGGATTTCCAGAGAAGCTGTAGAAACCCCCAATTCTGATCTTTCCATCCCTGCAGAGTAAGATGGGTTGGCAGAATCGGGGGACATTTCTCCTACAGGCGTAGTGAGAGAAGACAACTCTCCTGGAACTGGGGTGCCTGCATTGGGATTACTGACAGAAATGAAGGTAGAAGTGGTGAAAGAATCAAAGAAGTCAGAGGCCAAGGAGTTAGTGTTGATTGTATCTCCAAAAAATTTACTCAGGCTGGGGCTGGGCTGGACCACCTGAGGAGGCGTCTTCGCAGACGTCTCACTTGCGCTGCTGAAACTTGGCGACTTCACCATCTGAGACTCGAAGCCATCCTGCAGGAATAAGTGCGGCTGGGAGGGAGCTGGATTCGCCTGGCTGAAGATGGTGCACACAGGTACAGGCTCGTCTTTGGAAGAGGACTGACCAGAAGACACATCAGATACCTGCTCTTCTGGGTGAGCTTTCTCATCCCTGGGCACCAAGTCCCCTGCACTGGCGTCATCAAAGGCAGGCATCTCCTTTGCTTCTTCCTGGGTGGAGTCTTCTTTCAAAGATGCCCTGCTGTCAGGTGTCATGTCAGACACGTCTCGGGGGGTATCGTCTCCGTCAGTTTCACTGTCATGACTCAGTATGTCCATTGCTTCCTTACCTGTGACACCATCCAGTCTGCGATCAGTGGTGCCTTCTAGGGGCTCTACGACATCCCGCAAGCAGCCAAGCTCACCCGCGTCATCTTCACTGTTATTGGGAGAGTCTGAAATAAGCACACTCTCCATCATGTGCTCATTAAGCTTATCTACAAAATTGTTGGAATCTTCTGAGATGGTCTCATTCTCCTCAGACCCAAACTCATCTCCACCAAGATCAATAGTTTCCTCTTGATAGAGAAGCCGGCCCTCTTCCTCCTGAGGAACCTTTGGAGCAGCAACGCTCTCAGCTCCCGCCTGGGCAGAGGGTGATGCCTCAGTCACACCCTGTTCACTACCTTTCCCTTTCTCCATGTTGCCTGAAACAAAGACAATCACAGATCCCCCTTATCAGCACTCTGTGTCAGGTACTACGTTACTTTATTTTGCTTTTGAATTAAGAGTTATTAGAGCCAAGCATGGTGGCGCATGCCTATTATCCCAGCACTCGGGAGGCTGAGGCAAGAGGATCATTGTGAGTTCGAGACCAGCCTGGGCTAAAAAGTGAGCTCAAAACCAGCTTGAACTGCATAGCGAGAGCCTGTCTCAAAAAGACAGAAAAAAAAAAAAAAGGAGTTATTGTCTGGCTTGATGGTGCACATCTGTCATCCCAGCACTTGGGAAGTTGAGGTAGGGGGATCTCAAAAAATTAATTTTTTAATTGCTTAGATATACAAATGATTCAGAATTTATAAACTTCCATTTCTTGCTCTATTTTGAAGTGTGGCAAAATACACATAAAATTTAATGTCATACCCATTTTTGTTTGTTTGCTTTTTGGTTTTTGAGATGGGGTCTCGCTATGTAGTTCAGGCTGGCCTTGAACTCACTATGTAGCCCAGGCTGGTTTTGAACCCTTGTGATTCTCCTGCTGCAGCCTCTCAAGTGCTGAGATTACAGGCATGCACCACCACACTTGGCTTCCATTTTAGCCATTTTTTAAGTATACTGTTGAGTGTGGTAGTACATCCTCATTACTGTGCAACCAATCTCCAAGTTTTTTATTTTGCAAAATTAAATTTCTATACTCATAACTCCCCTTATATCCATCCCCAGGCAACCACTATTCTACTTTTTAATTTCTGTAAGTTTCACTAGGTACCTCATATAAGTGGAACTGTACAGTATTCGTCCTTCTGTAACTTACGTATTTTCTTAGAATAATGACCTCGAGGCTTATCCATGTAGTAGCATATGTCAGAATTTGCTTCCTTTTATGGGTGAATAATATTCCCTTGCAGCTGGGCATGGTGGTGCATGCCTGTGATCCCAAGACTCAGAAGGCTGGGGTAGGAGGGCCACTGCAAGTTCGAAGCCAATCTCAGTTACACAGTGATTTTAAGGTCTGAACTGCATAGCAAGACCTTGTCTCAAAAAATTAAAAATAAATATTCTGTTGCAAGTGTATAGCATACTGTTTACCCACTGACTTGTTAATGGACATTTGGATTGCTTCCACTTTTAGCTACTGTAAATAGTGCTGCTATGAACATGGATGTACAACTATCTGTGAGACCTTGCTTTCAACTCTTTTGTGTATGTGCCCAGAAGAAGAATTGCTAGACCATATGGGAACTCTAGTTTTATTTTCTTGTTGGGATTACAAGTTTTTCATAGCAGCAGACCATTTAACATTCCTACCAACAAGTACAGTGTAAGTGGCTCAGTTTCTCCACATCCTCACCCACACTTGATATTTTCTGGTTTCATTCTTCTTTAAGCCAGTACCCACTATAATATGTGTTGGGAGTTTTAGCTTTTAAACACTACTTTTTCCTTAAGACTCGGCTGAAGTCCCCCTCTTCCGCAAAACCCTTCTCAAAGCGCTCCAACCAACTGTCCTCTCACCGTGACCCTCGGAACTTGTAATACTGTCTGGGATTCCTGTCTGCTGGAGACATTGATAACCGCATGAGAAAAAGTGACACTGTAAGAAAACAGGGCGGGCGCTGACAACAGCAAAGTAGGTGACATTTCTGGCACCTTCTTTGTGCCTGGTCATGCAGTACGTGTGAATGGACACCTGGTCCTCAGCTACAGCTGCTAGGATGCTCCTTGAGGAAACAGGCTGAGGTATGCAGCTTGATCAAAACCACACAGCGGGCTTGGTGCACGAGTGGGGACCAGCTACGGCCAAATGCCAGCCCGCCCTGGCAGAGGAGGGCACAGAAGGCGACAGAGGCGGGACCGAGTCCCGCGAAGACACCGCGTCTACGGGAAGGGCCCCAGGCTGGCAGGCTCCAGGCTGGCACTGTCCAACCTCTCCTGACCACCGCGGCGCTGATCCTCACCTGCCACCCGCCCCTGGGGCTGGGGAGGGGTCACCTGCGACCGTGACCCGGGTCCTGGAGACGCTGACAGCCCGGAAGTACGGGAGAGCATCCGGCACGTCCCCTCCCGCGGCTAGTGCGCCTGCGCATGCCGTCCTCACTGCCTGCCCAAGCCTGGAGCCAGAGATCAGACAGGCGGTGCCTTTCCGGTTCCTTTGCATTTGACAAGGGCGGGGCGGCCAGGTTCTGGGAAGGCAGAGGAAAGAAATCACCTGACCTGGAGTGCTTTTGACACTAGTAGCAAAACTGTGGCAGCACGGGAGACGATTAGGAGAATAGTTTGTCCAACGGTCTGTAGAAATACTAATTTCTAAGAATTTTTCTTTGTACTTTTGTTTTCAGTTTCCCACCATGCATCTGTAGTATTATGTAGTCAGACTGATGATAAAGATGGTATAATGGTTGGGGATGGACTTAGTCCACGTGTATGAGGACCTTTCATTCTCTTACCTCTGCAAGTTTATCTTGGCAAAGATTGAATAGGAGTCTGGTGTCTAGGGCTGTGCTTACTGGTCATGTAATCTCAGAGGTCTCCATTCACTCAATAAACGATTACTGAACCTCAGCTGTAAGCTCTGCTTGGTATTGGGCATGGGTACAACTAAAGAAAACAGACCCAGCCATTTTTTGTCTAGCCCGGTGGTTTCCTTCCCATGTAATGATTGTTTATTGCAGATAGTTTTATCTATTTGGATTTCTGCTTTTCCTGTAATCCAGGTGATCACAGGTTTAAGACAGTGGCCGAAGACTTCTGCAGTATTTGAGTGTCCTTGTAAAACTTTTTTTTGGTCTTTTTAAGACAGGGTCTCACTATGCAGTTCAGGCTGGCCTTGAGTTCACTTTGTAGCCCAGGCTGGTCTCGAACTCTCAACGATCCTCCCGCCTCAGCCGCCCAAGTGCTGGGATTACAGACATGCGCCACCACGCCAGGCCCTCGTAAATCTTTTATTTTATTATTATTATTATTTTTTTTTTCCGGGTAGCGGGAACCGAACTCACGACCTTGCGCTTGCCAGGCAGGCGCTGTGCCGCTGAGCTAAATCCCCAGCCCCAGTGTCTTCTATCTTAAAGGAGAGTAAATTCAAGGCTAATTAACAATGTTTTGGTAACTTTTACATAGGCTCTAATTACGCAACATACCTATCTATGCAGAGCTGAGAAGGGATTTGACCCAAAGATTTACAGTAACAAAGGATACAAAATGAAGGCTAAAGACCTAAGATTCCGCCTGCTTCCCCGTCTCTATAGTGGTCTTTATGTCGTGATTTTGTCACTTCACTGTGGGCCTGCGTCCCAGAGCCACTAACCAAAACAAGGCGGGCACTCTGGGGACGCTGCCTGAGGGGAAGACCTCTAGCTGAAGCCTTTATAATCGAGACTCGGGATGGAACCATTTCATATATAAAATGGAAGTGCAAAAGCTGTGCATAGGGGCGGAGCGAAGATAAGACTGATGAGAATAACTGCAATGATCCAGTGCCGGCCATTCTCTCCAGAGATAAGGTGCAGGAAAGTCTACGTAGAGCAGTAATTTGCACTGCGCCTCAGCACACCTCCTCCCACCAGACCTGGAACTTTAGCGCCGCCTCCCGCCTGGTCCCTCCCTATTTCCTTCCGTCCGGACCCTCCTACCCAGGAGCCGCCATAGTTGAGAGCCCGGATGAAAGCCTACTAGGCATGCGCCTGAGCCGTGCGCTGCTGTCATTGGCCTCCCGGAAGGAGCTCACCGATGACGCTAACAAAAACAGGAAGTGAGTCCTACGGAAGTTGGCTTGGGCCAAAAAGAGTGGACTCAGTGTGTGGCCTCGCGGAGGCAATGAATGGATGCTGCGGTCGCGCCCACCAAGTGGGACGCGCAGACTCTAGCGAGGATCTGAGCGCCTGAGCCGCAGGCAGATCCCCTCCCGCAGCATGGAGGACGATGCGCCGGTGATCTACGGCCTGGAGTTCCAGGTGGGCTACGAGAGGGCGTCAGATGTACCCATCCTAGCCCCTGACGGCACGCGGTGTCCCAGAAGGACTTACGGCGCTCGTGATTTCCCCATGCAGGATCTCAGCGAGGACTGAGGCTTCCTAGGCGAATTGGGGCAGGGTGGGGCGCACAAGACCCTTGAGGCGGTCCTGGGCGCAGCAGGTGTGCAGGGAGTCCCTTTGTCCTCCCACTTGCCCTAGGCGGCGCACTTTGGGGGGAGGGGGTGTGGCTGTCCACCTCTTCCACTGAGAATTGGAGTTCTCGAAGGCAGTAACTGTGTCTGGTTTTTAAAAAAAAATTTAATGTTTATCACGCCTATAATCTCAGCACTTGGGAGGCTGAGGCAGGAGTATCGCCATGAGTTCGAGGCCAGCCTGGGCTACATAGTGAATTCAAAGCCAGCCTGAATGACAAAGCAAGGCTCTGTCTCAGACAAGCAAGCAGACAAAAAGTTTAACGTTGAAAAAGTTTTACGTTCACTGAAGGTTTGTGGAGATCCACTGAAGGTTCTTGTGTTCCCTTTCCTTAACTTACCCTGATGCCAACATCTTACATAACCACAGTGCATTCTCAAAGCTTGGAGATGAAGATGGGTGCAATACTACTTAAATACCGGGCTTATTCGGATTTCATTAGTTTGCCCACCACTGTACTATTTCTCTTTCATCCTACCTCTCTGATACCTGTTCATCATGACTACCATGTAGTAAGTGCTCAACGATTAAGGATAGAATGAATTCCCTGGCGTAGGCAATGGAATGTGAATGTCCTTGGCAGTTTGGGAGCGCAGGAAGAAAGCTAGTGTGGGTAGAACTGATAGGGAAGCAGAGGGAAGATGGGAAGGTAGATAGGTGGGGGTTGTGCAGGGCCAATAAGTACCCTGTACTGGTTTTCATCTGTTCGAGTAGCTTTTGAGAACCTGTTGAACTTATGATGCACTTATGATGCATAAGTTATGTTGAGCTTACGTTCATCAACTTATGATGAACAGAAAGAGAGAAATAGAAATGGAAATTGCTGCACAAAGTACTTGGTACAAAATTAAATGGGGCAGTACATGTTACAGATATAAAAGATCTTGGGGCTGGGGATTTAGCTCAGTGGCACAGTGCCTGCCTGGCAAGTGAAAGGTCGTGAGTTTGATTCCCGGGACCGGAAAAAAACAAACAAAAAAATGACTTTGCAGCAGCTTATGCTGAGAAAGTGTTAGTCATTGATAGCATCGATGCTGCTTGGACTCCTGAAGGTGAAATGCTGGTTCTACCACTCAATGACTGTGCATGCCCGGGCCTTAGTTTCCTTGCCAGTAAAATAGGAAAATCAGCATCTATGCTGTGGTTGTTGTGAACATTAAATGAGTTGATAATTTAATTCAAGGACCCCATGCAGTGCCTGCCACTGTTGTGAGTATAAATCATGCTATGAGGTTTCATAGGTGGCTAAGTCATGCCCACAGGTCAGATGTCCCAACCTGCAGTTACTGGGCACTAACTTATGTGTCCAGCACTGCTCAGCAGGAGACCAACATGAATTGTTTGGGTAGGAAAGTGCTAAGCAGGTGAGTGTTTGGAGTTAAGTGAAGTTCTTAGGAGCTAGACTAATTCATCCTAAGGAAGGTTTTTCTAACCACTGTGACTACTTATAAGTGGGGCAGACAGCACAGGAAGTCAGTGGCAGGTGTTTAGGACCGAGATCAACTGAGAGGGAGGGCACAAACATTTATTGAGGAACTGCTGTGCAGGTCTCTGTGTGTGCTCCGGACTGGCACTGACCCCTCCTGTGGTCCCGATGCGCTGGGGGAGGGAATGGTTAAGAGGACGGAAGCAGGAGGACTGGTGTCACAAATCTACACCAAGGAGTGAGACACAAACCTGGCTCCTCTGTGCTTTCTATGGGTATGTTTCAGATTTGTTTATAAAAATGCTTTCCTGCTTCCATTTTTTAAAAGTGTCTTTTCTTGTGTGAGATTGAACAAAATGGCTCCAGATTTATAGTGCCTTTCTCCAGCTGTGTCAGCTCACCTGTCTTTGAAATAGGTAATGTATTTAGGGCTTTTTTTTCCCTGCTTGTTTGGCCTTATTCCTTTCCAGTAAGTTGAATGCCTGCTCATTGTCATTGCCTTCCTGAATTGCCCTTCTTTCTCAGGATGGCCACTGGCTCGTTGACTTATTTTTGGTTTTCTTCTGTTGTTCAGCAATGGCATTTATCCTGCCTTCTTCCTAAAGTTGAGCTGGAGGGTGAATATTGAGAAATGTTAACTTGCCATTGTGGTCTGGCTAGCATATTTAATACTAAATCATGGATTAGCTTATCTTTTGATCTTTTACAGTCTTTGTCCCCTCTCTTTTTATGAGAATCTACATTTTTCTTTTCTTTCTTTTTTTTTTTTTTTTTTTTGAGACAGGGTCTTGCTATGTAGTTCAGGCTATCCTTGAACTCACTCTGTAGCCCAGGCTGGCCTAGAAATAACAGCAGTCTTCCTGCCTCAGCCTCCTGAGTGCTGGTATTATTGGCACGTGCCACCATGCCTGGCTCCTTTTTGGTTTTTGACACAGGTTCTCCCTTTGTAACTCAGGCTGACCTTAGACTCACAGTAATTCTGTCTTGGCCTCTTGAGTGCTGGGATTACAGGAATGCACCATCACACCTGACTGAGAGTCTACATTTCTTTAGGGCAGCAATTAGGCGTCATGTCTCCTGGACAACTCCACAGCACCTTCTATGGTACTACAGCATGTGTGACATAGACATAGTCAGCTTTTTGTTAATGAATTGAAGCACAGAAAAGTCTTTTAATGTAAAATAATCATTCCCTTCAGAGGGATTTTCTCCCTGGCGCTATTTCTGTTGACTTTTGTACTTTTATCATCTGGAGTGAGGGCATGCATATTCCTGCATTTGAAGTTCTTTGTCTTCTTGCCTAAGGGGGTGGCAGGCTGTCCACAGCCTTCTCTCCTCCAACTTGGGGTCCGGCTTTTGGAGCAGTTGGGGCCTTGTCTGTCAGGACAGCTTCCCCGCTTCCTTACTGGAGTCACTTCTTCCTAAGACGAATGTTTAAATCAGAATGTTGCCAATATCACACTCAGGTGTTTGTGTATGTATGCACATTTTTGGTAAAAGGCAGGTAGGTTCACATAGACCTTGTCAGTTTCATAGTTCTGAAGCTGCAAATGCTGTCCATGTATGTCTGCAGGAGAGGCTGTAGGAGTACTGGCCATGGGGCCTCAAGATGCCTTGAAAGGCTGAACGAACATCTCCCAAAGCTTAGCAACTCAGTGCATATTTAGTGGCTTAAAATAATGTGATTTCACAGTTCTGTGGGTCAGGAGCCCAACTTGAGCAGGTTAAATGAAGGTAATTTAGAAAGCCACTGCTCCTGTGCTAGGAATCCTCCCTGGGCTGAAATCAGGGCCTCAGGAAGTCTTTACAGCTGGGGAAAGCCCCAGGGAGAATCTGTGTCCTGGCACTGCCTGCCTTTGCAGCTTCCATCAGCTGTCCTTGTTCTGGGGCTCACAGTTCCTTTAATCCGTCTTCAGAACCAGCTATGGCTCTCTGAGTCTTTCTCACGCTATCACCACTGATTCTCTGTTTTGTCATTTCTCTCCCTCTGACTGCAGGCAGGAACTGTTTTCTGATTTCAAGGACCCATGTGATTAAGCAATCCGGGGTAATCACTCCATCTCAAGTACTTACCTTGATTATCCTGCATAGTTCTCTTACCATGTATGTTAACTTATAGGATACAGAGATGAGGACATAGACCTGTTAGTGGGTCATTATTGTGCCTATCACAGGCCACATGGGGACCTGACATGGGTTCAGTTAGTGGTTGTACTAACAGGCAGCTGAGTTTGAATTTATAAGTTCAAAGTACTAATTCAAGTTCTAATATCCAGTTGTGTCATTTTTCTTTCTTGAAGCCTCAGATTTATCACCTGAAATTCTTATTTTCTTTTAATGATTGAATGTGTTAAGTGTAGTTATTGTAATTTATGCTGTTGAATATTACCAGCATTTCATGTTCAGGAAATCCAGCAAGTTCTGAGATTATTAGTGGGTGACACACCTCAAATAGGTCTTGCTCCAAGGGTTACCCCAGCCAAATAGAGCTACTTTGCCCAAGGTTACACTGTCTCTCCACGGACACTTTGTATCAAGTGACTGACGGATGAGGCTGGGTGGTAGGTGGCCTACAGACCTAACCATTTTGCCCAATTTTGACGGCCCATCCAACCCCAGAGCTCTCCACTGAAGTGACCCAAGCTTCCACTGAAGTTGTGATATAGTCTGACTTCTCTTTCTGCCTAGTCTTACTTCTTCGCCCTCACATGGATGATACCTAGAAGCACTGTCCATAGACTCCTGAACTGTATCTTAGAGTTTGAGATGTATGTTCCAGGGAGTGCAGTCATTTGACTCTTCTGAGTGCCTCTTTCTGTTGTTTCTTTTGGTTTTTGTCCATATGTTTTTGTCTTATTGTATGACTGGTTATCTTTGGTAGAATGTTAGATTGCATTTGAAAACTTTGGGAACTCTGACTGTTACCTTCCTTCAGTGGACTTAGTGCTTCTGTCAGGAGGATTCCTAGCACAGGAGCAGTGGCTTGCTAAATGACCTTCATTTAACCTGCTCAAAAGGTAAAGATGATTTAGAGCATTAGTCTGTGTTGGTTGTTCTGTTTCTAGTTTCCTTTTACTTCTAGGCTGTGGCCCTACAAATTGAGTGCTTTCTCTACACTTTGTTGTTTGTGTCCTAAGCCTCATGAGTCTGTCAGAATCCTCCTTCGCATCAACCTTTTATCAGCCTTTCCCAATTGACAGATGCCCGATTGACCGGTGAAAGATAGTCAGGTCTTGGTCTTCCTTTCAGCTTCCTTCCACTCCGGGTTGTCTGAAGCCTTGAGAAAGATTCACAGTATCCCATTTCATTTTTGTAGCTGTTTACTTCAGGAACTTTTTTTTTTTAACTACCTATGCCACTGTTGCTGCGAACTATTTCCTGCCATACGGTTTTGTCTAAGTATAATTTGTCTAATCAATCATTTACTATTGAAATAATGTTTTTATTTAAAAATACAGCTATTGTGGTGTGAATATTTTTGTTGCATAACTTGTGTGCTCGTCTGCAGTTATTGTCTATGCAGCTTTGAAGTGAAATTGTGTTAGAAGCGTCCAGTCGCCCCAGACACTGATTTACCCTTCATCAGCAGTAGCTGAGATACACTGCCCTCTCAGGCTCTGTGAAGCTGACTATAAATGTGTGTGCATTTTCCTTCTCTCCTGCAGGCACGGGCTCTAACACCTCAGACTGCAGAAACAGATGCCATCCGGTTTTTGGTTGGGACGCAGTCTCTTAAATATGATAATCAGGTAACTATTTTTGACAAACGTATACATGTTAATTACTAAGCTTATTCTTAGTTTTGCAACCATTTTGCTCTTGATTTTTCAGGCAACATTTGAGGAAAAAATTAATTTTGTAGAAACAAACTACCACTTTCCATAGATTTAAATATATTTTTTTAAAGCTATTATCCAGCTTTGTATAATGATTGAGTGCAGTAATTTAAATCCACTTGGTTTAGCTGTACATTTGAATTTTGTTGTGTTGTTGTGGTCACTAAGTGTCACTGTGTCAGTGACCAAGACTCAGTGGGAACGAGAGGTAGTGGGTGACACTGTAGTTGCTCCTGACACTCCATCCAGCCGAGCCTGGACTAAGTCATTGTCCTTGCTTCACATGGAGTTCTGGCTACCTCTGCCAGTTGACCAGGAGGTGACCCACTTGCCACTCTGGCCAATGTAGTGAACACTCACAAAATCTGGATTCAGTTCCAGGCTTGGCACTAGCTGTATGACCTCGAGTAAATGGATTAGCATTGCTGGACTTCATTTTCATCATCATGAAAATGAAAGTAAAAACATGCTTTATGTACCTCCTAAAGAGACTGTGGGTACTATAAGGATGTATAGGTAGTGCACACATGTACAGGTGATGCACACTTGTAATACTAGCACTTGGGAGGCTGGGGCAGGAAGATTGTGAGTTTAACCCCAGCATGGAAAATTTAGCAAGACCCTGTCTCAAAACAAAGATATTAAAAAGGGCTGACGGCTGGGCATGGTGGTGCACATCTGTGATCACAGCACTTGGGAGGCTGAGGCAGGAGGAGTTCAAGACCAGCCTGGGCTACATAAGCGAGTTCAAGGCTGAGGCAGGAGGAGTTCAAGACCAGCCTGGGCTACATAAGCGAGTTCAAGGCTGGCCTGCACTACATAGCAAGACCCTGTCTCAAAAAAATAAAAAAATAAAAATAAAAGGGTTGGAAATATAGTTCAGTGTGAAGGCCCTAGCTCCAGTCCATGGCTAACCTTGCAGCTACCTTTTTCTATCACAATTAAAGGGCAGATCTGATCAATTTCTTTTTCTGCTCTTAGCTGTGGTTTGAATGTGAACCCAAATGACTGGTAGGAAGGTGTATTTCTGATGTGTTGGTTGTGCCTTTCTGCTTCTGGCGAAGGTGTATACCTTTTGTGAGACTGATGTATTCATTCATTCATTCACGAAGTGCCGATTTTGTCTATTAATAGAACTCTTTAGTTGCTGTTTTTTTCTGTGCCAGGTGCACAAAAATCTACAGATATTTGGGCCCTGAGTTGTGTGTTCAGTGAAATGGTGAAATCCATGTGCAGATGATGAGAACAAGGCTTGTGTACCTTGCAGGAACCAGGCTGCCTGGGGCTCAGCCAGAGATCAGGGGCAGGGATTTAGATCAGAGGTCTTGTATTTGCTTCTGCAGTACACTTTTCCCCCAGGATTTTGTTGTATATTGGTGACTGCCTATTTGTTATGTGGATAATACTTGAGCCTTATTCCTCCTTCTAAGGGTATTGGGGTGTGCCAGGTGGCCCGCAGGAATGGGGTTCGTTCTCTCACAGCTCTGACGTTTAGATCCTGATCCCAGTTCAGATAGAAATCTTTTTTTTTTTTGGTTTTTCTCCGGCACCAGGAACCGAACTCACGACCTTGCGCTTGCCAGGCAGGCGCTTTTGCCGCTGAGCTAAATCCCCAGCCCCAGATAGAAATCTTGAGTAGGCAAAGTGCAGCTTGCTTAGTGTTAGCAGATTCTTAGGCCTTGAGTTCCAAGCTCTCAGCCCTAATGTTAGCAGCTGTCCTGGCAGCAGGAGCCACCAGTTCCTGGGAACTCCCTTGAGCGTTTGCAGCAGCTAGCACCGGCAGCTCCTGGCACTTTTCTGTTCATCTCCATTGCTCCATGCTGACCTCCTGTAGTGTTACCAGCTCTCAGTGCATGCAGCTCAGCCTGCTCTAAGAGGCTTCCCTGGGACTTGACTGCAGCTGGAAGGGAGCAGTGCATGGGAGGGGGGTTTACCTGGCCTGACCTGGTGAGCATGAGGAGTGCTGCTTGCGTAGAGAGGAGAGGTCTGTGCACATTCATTGTCTCCTGCCTGCTACCTACGTGCTTTTTGCTCTGTCCTGCTGCCCTGTGCAGGTGAACAGGGCCGGCCTGCCCTGGCTGTCGTGGGGGAGGGGATCCTTGTGGACCAGAATGGGGACATCTGAGGTGGCTACAGAGGGTATAGTCATCCAGAAAGGCGGCAGGGCATCCGAACTCATCTGGACCACTGGGCATTTCCCTTTCTTTCCTGGGGTACCTTTTCTTCTTAGGTTTTCAGCCTTAGCTCCCTGGGTCCATGGTTGTGTTTTGATTAATGATTGCTTTGCTCCTGTGTCCCTGATGCCTGAAGGTCCTGTCCTTAGTCACAATTTGAGTCTCTTGGGTGCTTTGTAAAAATACAGATTCCTGGACCCACTCCTGACTGAGTCTGTTTTTCCCTCTTTTCTTCTGTCCCAGCCTCTCCCTCCTCTTCCTCGTCCTTCTTGCTGTCCTGTCCGCCCTCTCTGTTTGTCCTTTAAGAAGAAAGGGATGTTGTGGCCCTGGGTCACTGAAGCACTGCAGGGAAGCCCGGCTCCTTGTGTGGCCAATCCACGGGCCTCATCAGTCTCTTTCTGCATCTTTCTCTCTTCAAGGTGGGCTCTGTCCGCCAGGCCTTCTGGGTTTGGGGTGACCTGGTGGTCTACCATACCCGGGGGCTCTTCCACAGGTTCTTTTCTCTCTTGAGCTGGTCTAAGATGTGAGGACCAACGTGCCCTCTGGTGCTACCCACCCCTTCAAGCCCTTCCTTTCAGAGAAACTGGCTTAACACACAGGTCTGCTGGCCTTCCACCATCGTTTATCTAGGCCGTGGTTTTAGGCCTGAGGTCCCCCTCTCCTTCTAGATGCACCCCTGTCACAGCATTTCATGGCGATATGGGCTGGTAGGGGAGGTTGTCTGTGAATCTGCTGTAAATAGGAAATGTGGAATGACCTGGAGACCTGCTGGGCTTGGAAATGACGTTCGTGTAGTGTATTAAGCTAGCAAAGGTGTGGTCCTGTGATCTGGCCTCTCATGTGCTTCATGGTTGAAAGGAGTCTGAAGGAGGACTTTGGGCCAAGCGGCAGAGCTGTCCTGGAAATCACGGCTTAATCCTTCACAGGAGAGAGCAGAGCTCTGTGTGGAGGAGGAGAGCGAGGCCCACTGGCTACGGGGAGGCAGGGCCAGGGCCCCTGGTGTGGGAGGGGTAGCCCTCTGAGTGTCAGGACACAGTGGGGACAGAGCCAGCGGGTGTATCCAGGCTCCCCTAGGCAGCTCTCCGCAGCAGAGGGGGCGTGGCGGAATGGCACTTTTAAGTGCATTCTGGTTTTTCCCCTAGTGCTAATGGATTTCTGATAAGCAGGAAATGTGTCGAACACTGAAGGAAAAACTTCCCCAATGACATGAAAATTATTTATGATTTTATATGTTACCTTTTAGTCGATGGTTGCAAGCGACCATTTGATATAATTGACTGCCTTTTTATCCCTGCTTTTAAAAAGGAATACTCTCATAACACTTTCGATGCATAGAATCATAATTTTTAAAGCCACATAATCTTCTAAAATATATGTTTTGGGATTATTCCACATTTGAAGAAATCAAATTACTCTTTCAATTCTGACACTTACATAGTTCTATTTACATATTATAATGAACCTCTTAAAGATGTTGTATGTATGGAACATGTACCAGTGGTACTGTGTAGCTTTCCTGGTATCGGTGGTCACCACTTAAATACAGTTGGCTACGTAAGTACTAATTGGTCTTGTGAAGTTCTCATTTTTCAGTATTTAAGTCATTGGTCATAATAAAGAATGATTTCCCTTAGCTGTTTGGTACTCATATCCATGCCAATGGATCTCTGTCTCCAGGTGTAGCAGCGTACCAGAGTATACAGCTGGCTGCAGGCTCACACACTCACACACACACATGCACACACCCATGCTGCAACCCTCCCCCTAATCCCAACACCCTTGGCCCTGCCAGGAGTGACCACTGTGCCCCAGGTGTCTGTCGCCTGTGAACAAATCAGCAATCCCTTAACAGTCATTTAATAGTTAATTCTTCCTGGATTTTTAAACATGCAGCAATGGCCGCCACATAGGCAAAGTGTTTACAGGTCAGTTTCCTCTGTGCTGGGGCACAGGATACACTCAGCGCTCAGCATTGCTCCAGGGCTTGGGTGTGTCACGTGCGACCCAGAAGCTGCTCATTAGGAAAATTTGCAAACCCACTGCTCACGGTGGTCAGGGCTCCTTGGGCAGAGACCCTGAGGCTGATTTTAAAGGTAACAGCAGTGATGCTAGTGTTCCCCAAAGAGAACGGGCCAGTATCCTCACTCAGGCTTCAGTTTAAGTGAGGCCAGGTGCTGCCACATCTGGCTTCCTGGTGATTCCAGGTGGCTGAGAGACCTCTTCACTGCAGGTGAGAAGTTAGTTGCAAGGGCTCCTGAGGCTGAGGCGGGTTTGAATTCTACACTGGCGGTGCAGAGCGCCCCCTATAGAGGATAGGATGCTTTCTTTTTCTTATCTTTTTGAGATAGGGTCTCACTATGCATTTCAGGCTGGCATTGAACTCTGTAGCCCAGGCTGTCCTTGAACTTGCAGTGATCCTCCTGCCTCAGCCTCCCACGTGCTAGGATTACAGGCGTGTGTCACCAAGCCTGGCAGGACAGGGTGTTTTGCGTGAAAGGGCTGCATGCCAGGGAGCAGTGTAACCTGCACAGGAGGCTGTTGGGTATGCGGGAAATGTTTTAAGAATAGCACTTAACATTTGTTTCAATTACAAAAGCAATGTGTATTATTTACAAAAAGATGTGAAAATGCAAATAAAGCACAATCACTTTCTCCCACGGGTTGGCCGGATCACCTCTACTTACCAGTAAGTGCAGTCCATGGCGTCCTGTGCTCCATGGCGCTGCTGCATCTCTCTGTGGAGGCCTCTGGGGTTCCAGCAGTCCCCATGTGTCCGCAGCTGTGAACTGCTCACTCCTCCCCTGCAGTGACTCCTGGCTCAGGGAGAAGGTGCCAACCGCCACCTCCTTCTTCATTGAAGTTTCTCTCTTTGGTCTCCCCAAGGGCCTCAATTTTGCCTTCAGATCCTTCCTGCATCCAGGACACCCACTTCCTTCCCTCTCTTCTTCATTTTGCTATATTCTAGTATCTGGACACCAGATCTCAGAGAGGCCCTTTCTCTGCTGCTCACTGCTCTACCATCTTCCCGGAAGTCAGAATTTATTTATTTATTTATTTTAAGAATAGGAAGAATGTATTGACAGAAAGAAAGTTTCTGCTGGGTGTGGTGGTACACCCAGCAGAATCCGGGTGCTGTAATCCTAGCACTCAGGAGGCTGACACAGGAGGATCATTGAGAGTTTAAGACCAGTCTGGGCTACAAAGTGAGCTCAAGGCCAGCTTGAACTGCATAGCAAGACCCTGTCTCAAAAAGACCAAAAAAAAAGAAAGGAAGCTTCTGTCTGAGAGGAACAGAAGGGGGCCTGGAAAGTGGGTTGCCTAAATTTATTTTTTTTAAACAATGCTGCGTTCTCATTTGTGTGAGTATTGATAAGAGAGTGGGTGTGAAAATCAGCTCAGTTCCTCTAAAAATTACCCAGAAAAGCTTGGAAATAGCGTATTGAACTTTTCCACTTAATGATCTTTACTTAACACCGTTGTAATTAATATTATAAGATCAGAAGTGCTGGCTGCCTTGTTTTAAAACAGAAGTGAAAAAATGTGTGAAAATACAATCCTTTCACACCTTAATCACTTCTCACATGACTTGAGTTCTGTCTGCCACAGAGCAGCCAAGCATGGTCCATCCCAGACCTTATGGTCACTCTCAGACCCTGCTAGGCAGCTGGTCCCTACCCCTCCTGTCTTCCCCACTGCCACACACTTTTACTATGTTGCAGATTTGTACAGAGTGCCTTGGACTGACAGCACAGAGCATCTCAGAGACACTGGGGGACAGAGCTCATAGTGTTTCAGTTTTTGTAAGATTGGGGAGGGCCAGAGGTAGCAGTACATAGCTCACAAGTGTACAGGGAGTTAACTCCTTTGACTTTGTGGAGGAGTGCAGTAAGAATTCAATTGCAGCAGGATATACTGTTGGTATAAGAATAGGCATTAATCCAGGCTGTATCTGTCATGAAATATGTCTTTATTTTCATGATCATGATGTTTGAGATCCTGATGCATTCTTTTCTTGCATTTGTAGATCCACATCATAGATTTTGATGATGAAAACAACATTATAAATAAAAATGTCCTCCTCCACCAGGCAGGTGAAATCTGGCACATTAGTGCCAGCCCTGCAGACAAAGGGGTGCTGGCAACCTGCTACAATAAAAGTAAGTGTGGCCTTTTGTTGGGTATTTGGGTAGCTAAGGTGTCACATGAGATTGGTTTTATACCTCGGATGCATCGCTGTGGGATTTGCACGCCTTGACCCCCCAGCTCAGGGGCTGTACACACAGGGACTGTGGTTCCTGGTGTCCCCTCGTACACTTGCTGCGCCACACTGTGGCCCTCCTGCCGCCTTGGTCTGAGCAGCGTCCCCACCATGCCCCCTCGGAAGTAGGGGGCAGTTTTCTTTGCTTAGAGAGGACCATGAGTTTCCAAGTGAGAATAGAAGTGGTCCTGTCTAGAAAAGCGGTGCTCAGACTTTTGGATAATTCTTTGTTGTGCTGAATACAGGTCGGCTCACTCCCTCCTCCTCCAGAATACTGTAGGCTGCTGTATCCAGCATCCTTGTCACGGTGTGGCTCTTCACCTTCGCTGTGTGCAGCTGGTCAGAAGCACGTCATAGGTCTTGCTGGCACTCAGGACGGGTCCCCGGAGGGCGAGTCCTGTCCCTGTGTGCAGAGCTGGTCCACGTCCCCAGAGCCCATGGTGTGTGCCTGCTTAGTGTCCTCAAGAGTCCAGGCTGCACCATTGGAGCAGGGAGCGGGTAAAGAGTGGGCTTTGGTGTCCCCAGTTCTTGGCACCATTCCTCTCTGCCCCCCAGGCTGATAGCAGATGTTCAAAAGCGGGATGGAAAGAAATGAGCCACGGTCCCTGGTGGTTCCAGGCATCTGGTGAGCACACTGTCTCTGGAGGTCCTGGGTGGGTCTCAGACCCATCCACGCATTTTCCCTCCTCCCTTGTGGAGAGGACCACGTGTTCCTGGCCCAGTCACCTACCAGAGGAGTGCAGAGGTGCGAGACGCTCTGCCATGTTGTCTGTTCTCTGTCCATGCTGGCCAGGCCAGCAGTGTCTGCAGATAGATTTCTCCAGAGCCTCGTAGTCTGCGGTGGATGTCATGGGCACTCACTCCATTGACAGGAGACCAGCCACAGGGCTCTGTGTGGCCAGGGTGAATGACACAGGCAAAGGGGCAGAGGGCCCCCTTCGAGGGTGTGGGTGAGGGACCTCGCAGGACACCCAGGTGCCCTTTTCACCCCTTCCCCGCACGTCCTTGCACAGCTGTGTGGTCAGCCTCGCCCTCCCTGGTGGCTCTTGTGACTGTCACCTCTTCAGTGCAACATCTTCTGCCTCTCAGAGGCTGGGTTCCCAGAGCCGTCACGTTGCTGCTCCTTTTCCTTAGCAGCCCATCCCTCCCCTCTGCTTCCTCCCCCACCGCTTCCCCTGAAGGTCCCCCTGTACCTTTGGCCACCACCGGGCACTTCTTTCTGGGCCTCAAGCTGCATCCCCACACTTGCGTCTACAGTCTGTTCAAGACACTCTGCTTTCTCTATTCGCCTGCTTTTTCTTTTTTACACTAACATCATCAGAAATCTTCTGTCCTCCCGAACCTGGGAGTTTGGTACACCGGCATCCACTTCTGCAGCTTTGTGTGCCACATAAGAAGTTGGCACAAGCACGAAGCCTTTGCTCAGCCTATTGCTCTGCTTCTGGTCTCCAGGGTGACACATCAGTGACTCTGATCCGGGTCCTCTCTGGGTCTCAAGGCCACCACACAGGTGTCCAGCAGGCTGCGTTCCCAACCAGATTCAGGGTCTCATTGCTGGCGTACTAGTTGGCAAACTCGGTTTCTGAGGTGGGGGCCCAATTGCTTCTTTTCTTGTGTGCTGCCTGTGGGGGACCCCTCCCAGCACGCTGAATTGTGAGTGGGTATTGGCTTGAGCTGCAAAGTTGGTGATAGAAAACCATTGTGACCACTGCCTCACTACTCCCCTTGTCCAGGCTGCAATAGGTTCTCCCATCCTCTTAGCCTGAGTCCTTGAATCTCAAGTCAGGGCTTCCAGAGACTGACTCTCCCTCCAGGTCTTTAGAGGAAATGTGGCTGGTTAGGTCACTGTTTTCCTCCCTCGTCAGCCTCTCCAGGAAGAAAGGCAGGGTTGTTCTGCGGCACTGTGTATCAGTGCAGTAATCGTCTTAGTTCCTGCCGCAGGGCAGAGCTGAAGGGTCTCAGCGCTCAGGCGTGGCTGTTTTCCAGTGTGGCGTGCAGAGCTCTTTCTCCTTCGGGCTCCAGCCAGTACACAGCTGCCAGACTTGGGCTTCACCTCTTCTCTGTGAAGCCATCCGTGACGTCCTGCCTGGTCTACTTGGATGATCGGTAGTGACAGACACTGTCTTGGGGTCAGGCGCCAACTCTCTGTTCGGATGCCTCTGGACAGGCTCGGGGTTGAGGATCCAAGCTTGCAGTGTACACCTGAGCACAGAGAAATGTTTGAGAGCCCGAAGGAGCATTGCGAATGGACACTTGTGCTGTTTTTTATGTTCAGCTTGGTTGTGGATCACAAGGCTTCCGCTCTGCAATGTGATACTAACAAATTCAGTCCAAAACTACCATCGACTGGAATAAAATGATTTGCTTAAGTTTTCACCTCATTCTAGAGATCTTTTTGTGAGGAGCAGCGCTGTATTTTACCCTCTCTTTTCCAGTAGTTTTTCTCTTTTCTTTTTCAGTTTTTATTTTCTTACCCGTCTATGTTTGCAGGACATAATGACCACATTCTTTGTGGGGCGTTGCATGGACAGCACACAGCTTATTTCCTTTTCCATCCCTTTCACCTCCCATCCTTTTCCCTTCCCTCCATCTCTTGGTCTCTTTGCTTTGCACAGAAGATCTCTCTGCTTCCTATTGTCCATCTTCCATTTTGCTCTTCGTTTATACTTTGGGCTTCTCATACAGTGGAAACCAGATGATATTTAAGTTCCTTGTCTGATTTATTGCACTTAACGTTATGGTCTCAAGGTGCATCCATTTTCCTATAGCTGACTGAAGTTTATCCCTCCTTATGGCAGAGTAACACCCCATTGTGTGTAAATATACTTTCTTTATCTATTCATCTTTTGATGGATGTATGGGCTGCTTCCAAGGTTTAGCTATTATGTATTGGGTCAGTAGGACTTATTAGCTTGTGCTTGGGAGGAAGCCATCATTTGCTGTCCTTGGTGCCCATGTGTGTCTTCATCCCTTCCATTTGCAGCTCTGCCTCCTTTCTGCCTCAGTTCTGCGTGATGTTTTGGGTGATGGTGGAAGCTTGGACTCAGAAGTATGAAGTCCTGGAACACCTGTCCCTGGGCATGTGGCTGGTGGGGTGGACAGTGCATGGGAAGCAGGCCCGGCGGGTGCAGAGAGTGGTTGGTGCACCCTGCTCCTCGAAGAGAGCTGGCCTCCCTCCCTGCCGAGTGCTGCATCCCCCTCACAGGGCACTGAGATTCTTTCTCTGGGCTCTTACTTATGGGGAGGAGAAGGGGACCACATGAAGGGCTCTGAGAAGTGTGTCTCAAAGCGAAGTCCTTTGTAGAGCTCTGCTCTTCTGCAAAATCTGTGTGGATGTGACTGTAAGCCAGGGCTTTGAGTTATATCATAATTTCAACTCACAGAATCTCTGCAGCTTGGTGGAAGTATGTAGAACGACAATGCTGTTGCACACTCACACTCACACACACTGGAGTCAGTATCACAATGCCCATGGAAATTGGATTTACTTGCAACTCGTGTTTCCCTGCAAATGTGCAAGGCTGTCTTCTTACCCACACCATCCTACTAGAGAGGGAGGGAAATGAAGCAGTAGTCCAGCTGGGTGTGGTGGCACACGCCTGTAATCCCAACACTTGGAGGCTGAGGAGGAGGGTCACCTTGAGTTCAAGGCCAGCCTAGGCTACATAATTAAGTTCCCTTCTCAAAGAACAAAACAAAACAAAGCAGTGGTAGTCCATCTGTGCCTTGTGCAGCCGAAGAATCTCCTGTTCACAGAACTTTCCTTGCTGTATGTCTTAGAAATGATGGGGAAGGGCTGAGGATTTAGCTCAGTGGCTCAGTGCCTGCCTGGCAAGTGTGAGATCCTGAGTTTGATTCCTGGTACCTCCCCTGCCCCCAAAAAAAGAAATGATGGGGAATTAGCCGTAGGAAAAGTAGCCTGGAGGTTCAGGCTCTCCGAACAAATGGTAGCACATTTGTCTGCCTGCAAGTGGCAGAGAGAGGTGGTCCCAGGCTATTGAAAGGGATTTATGACCATGCTGGATCCTCGTGGAACCATTGCGGGTGAGGACTGTGAAGTTCTCTGGATTGGGGTGCTCAGGGGAGTTTTATGCACGATAAACTCTGGGGAGTTTTTCTGTGGGGTTGATGAAGGGTTAAAAAAAAAAAACCTAGGGGCTGGGGATTTAGCTCAGCGGC